>NC_042615.1:756471436-756815765 GCF_901001135.1 Rhinatrema bivittatum
AATGCGCTAAACCTTTACAAGGGTAGTGGACGTGCATCGAAAACACACGTACAACCGTGTGTTAAACAGTGCGCTCGGCCAAGCACACTTTACTGTATCAGCCCAATAATAATGGCAGGTTAAAAATTAAGCTGGGTACATTATAATGGCCATGGCATCATTAACCTGGGTACGGGCTCTCCCCTTAGCATTAATGGCCTTGAGGGCTTCACCTCATTCAAAGACAGGACTCACTCCATTTGCAATAGTTACTGGTCGGCCAATGGCTATTGGCCCAGTTCCAAAACTTTCCACTGCTTATATTTTCTCAGTAGTTCAAAAACATTATCTGTTTACTTTGCAGAAAGTATTGGCTTCACACTGGCAGAAAGTACAAGCATCTTTTCCTCCAGTGGACCCTGTGCCTACTGAGAGTGTGCAACCAGGTGATTTTGTTTTTCAGAAGATTTTTTTGGCGAAAGAATTCCCTGGCCCCCAGGTGGAGGGGGCCCTTTCAGGTAGTTAACCTCACATTCTGCTGTAAAATTAGGACACCCTACATGGGTGCATCTCTCACTGTAAGAAAGCCTACAGTGCTGAACAGGAAGCACTTGAACATTGACCTTGTTTCTCTGGGCCTTTTGACTCTGCACTTAGAAACTTGGCTGTCCAGCAACATGATCCTGCTTCCTCTCCTGATTTGTCTGCATTCCACGACAGCATGGCCAAACCCAGCACTACATGTGCAGACTTACCTGGTTTATACTAAGTCATTGCAGGAATCTCTGAATCTTTCAGACTGCTGGCAGTTACCACTTGAAGCCAGATGGCTCTGGGTTTCTTCCTGTACCTTTCAATGAATCCTCCATCCTTAACCGAGCTACCAACCTTGCACCCACTCTAATCATTATTCCCTACCCCTGTGCACCAAACAGACCGGATAGTGTTTTCAGCCTGAGAATGCCACACGTTGGGCAAACTGTACTGATTTCATGACAGTGATCAACAAGAAAGGGTCCTACTGTGTGGTGAATTACCACTTGTGTCCACAATGGAACTTTTTGCACAAATCTTTGATCATAAACTAAACATAACTGGCCATTTGTACAAGGTCAACAACAAAATGGTAGCCCTTCTTGGAGCCCATCCTTCGTACTGTGGGAACTATCGACACAATTGCCCCACCAATCCTCCGTGTTTTAACAGGACTCTTCCGTGTTGTGATTATGGTACGGGGGGGGGGGGGTAGCAGTTCAGTACATTTCGTTCATCAGTTGTACACGATGGAAGCTGGAAATCTCAGCTAAGGGACATGTTCTATAAGATATGGGCACAACTTCAGATATACTGGAAATTATACTCATGATGAACACACCCCCTTCCCCCATGTTCCTGCTTGCCAAAGCTTACATCGAAGCACAGGGCTGCTAGGTGTTAGGCCTTCCTGATAGTACTGGAGGAACATTTCAAAATTTTACTTTGCCACCTCTGAGGTAAGAGGAAATGACACATGTTATCTGTTTATAACACTTCAGGACTGTGGTTCTTCACACCATGGGGAGCAGGAAAAGAAAATTATTCCTTACTTGCTAATTTTCTTTCCTGTAATACCACAGATCAGTCCAGACAGTGGGTTATGTCCCCCTTCCAGCAGATGGAGTCAGAGAAAAACTCGTAGGACGCCCTCATATAAGCAGGTGCACCCTCTACAGTATTCTTCTGACTCCAGCAGATGCGAGTGTTAGAACGGGACCACAGGTTCTAACACTTGCATCTGCTGGAGTCAGAAGAATACTGAAGAGGGTGCACCTGCTTATATGAGAGCACCCTACGAGTTTTCTCTGACTCCATCTGCTGGAAGGGGGACATAACCCACTGTCTGGACTGATTCGGGTATGCACAGGGAAAGACTATTTCCTTTAACAGTACTGCTCCGTTTTCCTTCAGATACATTGTCCCATTATTTTCCCTGGTTAAGCATCACCAGAACTGGTTCATTTCTAGGAGAAGACGAAGGTCTTTACTTGACTTCCCAGTTGAACCGTGAGCCCTTTCATCATGTTTTAAGAACCTTTTTCTATGGTTTAGGAGTTTTTGAGCTTGACAATACTTTAAAAAATCTTTAGGCCACTGTGGAAGTCACAATGAATGAAACATTGAAGAATATGGGACTAATACAACAAGAAATTAAATCTCTTAAAGAAATAATTTTAGATAATACTATGGTGTTGGATATGTTACTTGCTGACAAAGGAGAGGTTTGCCAATTCATTCATTCTTCCTGCTGTTCTTATATCAATAATGATAGAAGTATTAAAAATCACATGCAGGCCATAGATACACTATTCTCATGCCTCACTCACTTTACTGACATAGCAAACTCCTCCTGGGACTTCATGGGTTTGGGGAGTATACTGGGAATTTGGGGTCACATGTTACCAATGATACTTATTACTGTAATAGTATTCCTTCTCAGTGTGTGTATCAGTTCAATGCATCTTAATGCTATGTAAAAGAAGCACCCCTAAAATAATGTTTTCAGCAACACTTGCAGTACCTCAGGACTACCTCCCTAAATGAAGAATTTGGTAAATCATGTGCTGTAAGCATACATTAGAAGCCCCTTAGTCTAGCTTCAGATCCTTTTCAATAAGGAATTTCAAAGTGAAAGAAATTGCTGGTTTAAACTACTGCACTATGAGGTCTCAGAAACAGCATGATTTGTCTGGTACAAATCAAGGAGGGACAACTGTTTCATTACGTCCCTTATGAGGCTGTAAACAATCTCCCTCAAGATGTTTTCAAGGTTAAATTAGCTTGCCCAGAGTAGTTAGAAATGCAAATGTCATCACCTTGTAATCTTTAATCAAAAGGTATTTATCGTAACATCTTGAAAGAAAATGTATTTAAGCATGGCATATTCTATGTGAAGACAAGTCAGACTCGCTGAATAGCATCTGACTTCCTTATGAACATAAGTACATAAAATAAAGCTTTCAATTGATAACATACAGTCTCTGGGGTTTGCTGTGCTCTTGGTAATTATTTTTCATAACAGCACCATCTGCTGGAGACAGAGAATACTGACAGGCTGTTAGTGGAGGAGTATATATACTGTGGCATCAGCTTGGTCCATAACTCACTACTGTGGATTAACCTGTCTGAATGCTAAGAACTATTCCAATAATCATATCTTATCTGACGCTAGAGTTTCCTAACAGAGCCTCAGTGAGTGTAGTTATAGGATCCTCACTGTCCTCATAAGTGTTGGATGTTGCCAGGAGATACTGTCTTCAGGGCTGATAGCATTAGGCATCTCCATTGTTAGAATATAAGACAAGACATGCCATGGTGGGACAAACCGAAGATTCATCAAGCTCAGCACCATGTCTCTGATAGTGGCAAAGTAATTTCAGTGAAGGTGAAACAAATTCAATAGGATCTATGTAATATTTGGGTAATTTCCAGGTACTTGTGACTTGGATTGGCCACTGTTGGAAACATGATACGGGGCTTGATGGACCCTTCGTCTGATCCAGTTTGGCATGTCTTATGTAATGGGAAAACACAGAATGAAAAATATAGTAGACATAATTAGAACCAACAAATACACATTTCTATGAGCCTGACACTCAAATGTATGTTAAAACTAATCCTCACTGAACACTGCGAAAGCTACACACCATAAGAAATTTTAATAAATAAATAAAAAGTTTTAATCACTTCATCATTTTGGGGACACCCCAGAACATAAAAATAAAACTACTCAAGAGAATTACTGATCTTTACACTTCCGTAAAAGAAATTAAGTCACAGGTGGGATAGACTACTTTGTGTATTAGTCTATTTATGTGGCAAATAAAAAAAAAAAACTATTGCTTGCTATATTGTTCTTTCTACAATTTTTTTTACTAGCACAGTTTTTTTTTTACTAGCACAGTTAAACAAAAGGGCTTGCAGCCCACGATCCAACCAGTAAGCTCTGCTGCTAACAAGCAAATTCTCTATCACAGTGAAAACTGGTCTTCCTACCCTACAGTTTACATTTGGCAAGTTTTAGTAATTAAAAAATAAATATCCACCATATACTTTATACATAAATGTACAAATATTTTTGTACTAAAATAATTTATTTCCCTTATACAAATTGTATTTGTACAAGTTGCAGCAGTACCTGTTTCCTTTTGGTTGGATGAGTCATCTAGATGACAATATTTCTACTGCACACTGCTGAATTTAATCTTAACTGCACAAATGAACAGGTTTGTACAAACATTTAACATTGTACAATGTTCCAAGGACTTGAGATGTTTAGCTTGCGGAGCCACCTTTGTCTCATTTCTGTTCTCTATCTATTTTTGGCTATCGAGATGCACAGTTGTTTGCAGTGGTATGCAGAAGTCTATCTGTTTCTCCGTTTTTCTTTTTTAGTTCTGCAGTTAGAGGGCCCATTTGAAGACTGTGCATGAATTGCTGTTGCATGGCCTGTGGCCTTTAAATGTTCAAACAGTTTATTCCGAGATGGAAAATCACAATTGCAGGACTCACAACGCAGGGGAACTGAAGCCTGATAGAAGAAATACACACACATGAATTAACACAAATGTTCAAGACATGCACACACTGCGCATTATAATACTGCTTATCAAAACATTTCAAAACTCCTTAACAGGCTATCATAACTCTAATTAGTACACTAATCCTACAGGGAAAAATTATAATCCACATTACTTTTTAACTGATGATTGAAGAATCTCTAACTTCAATCCGCTATGTAAAGAAATGGGGACCGAGGGATGTCTTTGGAAGAGCACAACATGATTGCTAAATTAGCTTTGATTTTTTTTTTATTTCTGCCAATTCACCGTTGCTCCTGCTGACATCTGAGGCAGCAATTGCCAAAGGCATAACCACCATCTGGCCTTAACTGCCAGTGGCAAATGAAAACCAGTGCACTGGCAGGAGCAACAGCAAGTTGGTGAAATTAAGAATATAAAAAGTAATTCACAACTCCCATCAGGATGTCCTCTAAAGGGTTCAGAGTCCAATTTAAGGAGAGAACAATAATTCATATGAAGGGAAGTTTGATTTAAACATCTTTTTTTTAGATTATGAAGACTATTTTCGAAAGCTGTGCCATAATTAAGAAGATATCATTAAAAAACAGATGGCATCTAACTTTGTAAACAAACCTAATTTAGGACCCAATGTAATAAGGGAAGCATTAAAACTGCACTGGAATTCAGCACACAGATGCAGTAAGCTAATGGTTTGCTAATGCATCAACTTGAACAATGTGTGCACAAACCCAAGTTAAAATGTGTGCTCTGCCACATAGGCTGAGTGCATGTTTTTTTTGTTTTTTTTTACTCCGGAGAGTCTCTACAATGCACACAAATCTAAAAATATAAGCACAAATCCTATTTCATGCACATACTCTTTTATGTGCATGAAACATGATTTGTGCACATAAAATATGATGTACACAAAAACTGCTTTTAGTGCAGAAAACAGTTTGTGCACATAAATATTTTATGTGCAAAAAATATGCCTTGTGTACACAAAGCATATTTTCTGAACAGAAATCCCAACTACAAGTAGCACCATTACTCCTATTTCTGCCCCTAGACTAGCATTAGTGCATGAAACCTTGCTCCACCTCTGATCAAGAGTAAACTTTCCAGCACTAAGAAAACACAATGAAAGCCAGTGCATGTCTCTGCATTGGGTGGGTAATAGTTAATGCCTTCATTAGCATGGTATTTTTTGCATGTTTTGCACTCAAACATGGGAGCACAACTCCTAGCTGCATCGGAAATAAAGTCTGCACAACTGCAGGTAAAACTGTGCTGAGCGCAGTTTATTGCATCAGACCCTTAGACAGACATAATGCAGAGATTAATTTCAGAAATTACCTCCAGGGATAGATTTCAAACTTCATTTCAGCCTGGGGTTCAGGATTTATCAGGGCCAAGACCAGAATAAGGCCTACATAGCCTAAAGTTTCAGTGTATTTTGTAAATCTAAATATAAGGGCTCCCCCTCTAAGAAGGAATGAGCATGAGAATTTCCTCGCTTAGTGGTAGATAAACATCTACACTGTTAGCTGAAGATGAGTTCATTTCATTATCATATCTGCTCTGTGGGGAAAAACTCAAACAAGGCTCTATGTTCTACCAGAAGAAAAAAATGTTAAAATTGTGATGTTCAGCTACACACTTCAATATATAGTTCTGAAGATAAACATGCTTTGCAGACAATTTTAAATGTCAGCTCAATAAAATTAATGTGGATCCCCTGAACATATCAAAAGTCACTTCATGGCTCTTGGAGAAAGGATGAAGCAGATAGGTGGCACAAGTGGATTTCTCAATTCTCCCAGTCGAGAACAAAGGTCGAGGCAGAGAAGCTCGCAATCTGGATCTGAATGAATGGATGCATAAATGTTGTGAATGAGTATGTTTTGGCTTCCAGGACTACGAGATAGTGTTCCAAGGACTGCTCAACAGAGATGGTATTCAGCTACTGAAGACGGGGGTGAAGTGTCTTTCTGAACAGACAAGCAAAACTACTGAGGAGGGGCTTTAAACTAAGATCTTGGGGATGGGTGAATAAAAGTCCTTAGGTAAGCAAAACAATAAACACTTGTATGGAAATGGGAAAAAAAGGCAACATCTGGAAAAGCATGAGAAAAAGTCCCAGATCTAGAGGCAGTCATGGAAAATGCGGATTTTAATGCAGTGGCTGTCACGGAGATGTGGTGAACGGAAAACCGTAACTGGGATATGGATATTTCTGGCTTCAACCTTTTCATGAAAGACAGGGTAGGAGAAGAAAGAGGAGGATTGGTGCTATATATATAAAAAGTAGTATTAATGCAACAGAACTGCAGGGCTCACAAGGTAAGGAGGCACTGTGAGTTATTAAGGAACTAGGAAATGGAACATCCATTTTTATTGATATGATAAACAACCTTTTATAGGCGGAAGAAATGGAGAGAGATTTAATGGAGGATATTCATAAAATTGCTATGAAATGGGAGGTGCTTTTGCTAGATATTTCAGTCTATTGATGTTGACTGCAATATCCTAACCAACAGTGTCTATTAGAACAGGGATATTTTAATTTGTTTTAGTTATTAGACTGCTTTTCACCATAAATCAAAGCAGTTTAAAATAAAACAAAAACAATTCAATGAAACAATATATTCCTAGGCTAAACATCGAGAGGTCCATATTCAAAAGCAGTTAGCCAGCTAAATGAATATTTGGGCACTTATCCAGCTAAATTCTAGTTGGCTAATAAGTTAGGTGGCTAGAAGTTAGGTAGATAAGTTAGAAGCGTTCTGGAGTGTAACTGGAAGGAGTTGAGTTAGCCAGATAATTTAACCGGCTAACTCCCATATTCAGCGTTAGCTGGATGACTTAGGCGACTAAGTCTGGTGGGGGTCAAAGAGCTGTCCTAAGTTAGGGGGCTATAGTTAGTCGGCTAGCTGTAAGATAGCCGGCTATATTCAATAATGTGGTTTCACTATTGAATATACCTCCAGTTAGCTGGATGAGTTTATCTTGCTAACTTTGCTATCCGGACTGTGTGTCTGAATATGGACATCTGCATAACCAAGTTCTAAAAGGGACAAGATCCTGGATTTGCTGCTTGGAGAACTGTTTTCATCAAATGGTAAGGAACACACATGGGAGGTGGGGGGGGCGGCAATACCATGCCTGGTACTTACCAATGGGAACAGTATTTCTGATGTTGTAGTGGATAATCTGGAATCCTGGCATCATCAGAAAAGGGAAGAGGGGAGAACTACTTCAAGAAGTTGTTTGCTGTATGGGAATCTAGAGGTAGAAGAGCAGTGGGCAAAACTAGGAGATTTTGCAAATCAAATATTTTTGTTAGGAAAGAAAATAAAAGTTTAAGAGAAAGAGAGACTGCTATAGTTTTCTAAAGAAGTGGCAGAAAAAGTAAAGGAAAAAAAGGTCACCATATATTACCAGAACAAGAGGAAGACCGGCAAACATTTGGAAAAAGCTAAGAGAAGCTGGGAATGTAGTCAGAAGAGAAAGGTACAAAATAGAAGAAAAAATAAGCTAATATAATAAAAAGAGAGAGAAAACTTAAAAAATATATTAGTGACATGAGATAGTACAAAAGTGCAACTATAAGGTTCAAATGTGAAGAGAGGGAATATGAAGAGGTTTGTTGAAGAAAATTATTCAATTGCTTAAATATTTCTTTCAGTGAGGACGGGCCTGGAGAAAGATCATAAAATACTGCCACAAACAGGAATGAAGTGAGGTAGATCTCAAACAATTTTCAGAAGACTGTTCTTGGATGTCAGCAAGGCCTTTGACAGTTCCACATAGGCAACTTAGGCAAATTGAGCATTCTAGGATGGTCCCTAAATTGACTGAGAGCAAAGGGTAGTGGTAACTGGAGTTCAATCAAATGAAAGAGGGGATTTTACCAATGGTGTTCCACAGGGATGGGTCAGGAAAGGTTTGCCCTTTCGTAGATGTTACCAAATCTGCAACAGGGCAGACACCCTAGATATAAAAAATATGAGGGAGGGATCTAGAGAAGCTTGAGGAATAGTCTAGTTTGGCAACTAAGATTTAATGCTAAACAATGCAAGATCATGCATTTGGGTTGCAAAAACCTAAGACGGTAACTTCCAAAACAGCGCATATTGGCTCATGTGCATTAGCACATGCCCAGGGATGCGCCATTTTATAAGTTGGGCGTATATGCTCGCATGTAGTCTGGCCACGTGCATGTTCATCAAATTTTAAGTGGGTGCCGCAAATCCCACTTCAACCACTGAACTTTAAAAGGGGTATGCACCCACGCCATTGCCAGTTTATCAGCTCATTCACCAATTTGCCCAGTTAACATCTAGGTCCTCCAAACTCCCCTGATTTCATAGCCTACACTCCCCCAGAAGTGGCTCAATCCTTTCATTTTATAACTTACACATCATCCATAGCCGAAGTAAAGTTACATGGCAGGGGACCTAGGCACACACTGGAGTGCATAACAGGACAGGGCCTGCAATTCTGAAATACGCCTAGCGGAGCAAATGGCCACCAAAAGCACAGTCTTCAATGTGAGGTCCTTCAGAGAGGCATGCCTCAGAGGCTCAAAGCGGGGGTATCACAGAGCGCCCGTAGCACTAGGTTGAGATTCCACTCCAGGCACATCTTACAAATCAGAGGACGAAGATGCTTTACCCCTTTCAGAAAATGGGCCGAAACCTGAACCCGCATGGAATTATAAGCCAAGCCTTTTGACAACCCCTGCTGCAGAAAGGCTAAAACCTGCGGAACAGACACAGACAACGGCAACTAAACCTTATTGATCAAACCAAGCTTCAAATACCATCCACAACCGGACGTAAGCCATAGAAGTCGAGGGCTGCCTGGCCTGCAGTAGGGTGGAAATCACCTGTTCCGAATATCCCTTCATTCGAAACCCCTGCCTCTCAAAAGCCAGGTCACGAGAGAGAAGCGATCCTCCCGATCTGAAAAGATAGTACTTTGACATAAGAGGTCCGGGAGATGAGCCAGGTGCACGGACCTTCGGTTGCCAGTTGGACCAGATCCACAAACCACGGCCACTCCGGGGCCACCAGGATTATCGGACTGGATGATCTTCTATGCGCCGCTGGACTCGATCAGTGGCCAGGGCGGGAAAACAAACAGGAGCATTCCGGTTGGCCACTTGCAAACTAGGGCGTCTATTCCCACTGCCCCGACTTCCTTCTACTGGCTGAAGAAACCGATCTGTCTTTGAGTTGATGTGGATCACTATGAGGTCCAGTTGGGGGGGGGGGGGGCCTCCCCATCTGGCACAAATGTGATTCCAAGCTTCCCAGGACAGCTCCCATTCTCTGGGGTTCAGCTGCTGATGGCTGAGGAAGTCCACCTGCACGTTGTCCATGCCTGCCACATGAGAGGCTGTGATTCCTTCCAGATGAAGCTCGGCCCAAGCAAACAGGAGGTGAGCCTTCTGCACCATGGCCGGACTCTTGGTTCCTCCCTGGCGATTGAGATAAAGCCACTATGGTGGTGTCATCTGAGAAGATGCAAACCATCCTCCCCTGAACCAGGGACTGGAATGCTACCAATGCCTTGTGGGGCTGCTTTCATCCCTAGGCGATTGATAGACCATGACCATTCGAGCATGACCCAGGCACACCGCTCCTCAGCCCTGAAGGCTTGCATCCGTTGACACGATCATCCAATCTGGGACATCGAGGGGCATCCCCTTTTGCAAGTTGGCTTCCAACAGCCACCACTCCAAGCTGGACCGGGCCTGCTGTGACAACGGCAAACTGGTACTGCTTCGACACCGGGTTCCACCAGGACAGGAGTTCCCGCTTCAATGGTCTCAGGTGAGCGAATGCCCAAGGAACCAACTCCATCAATGCCGTGGACCCCAGGTCTTGCAGATAGTCCCACACTCTGGGGATCGGGAGATTTATTTTATTTATTTAGCGCTTTTCTATACCGGCATTCAAGATAGGCATCACATCATGCTGGTTTACATTTAACAGGGGGTGTAAAATATAGATAAATTAAAAAACTGTAGCAAGTGAAAAGAAAAACTCTGAAGTTACAATAAAACAAGGGAGTTCAAAACTGGGAGGAGGAAAGTGTAAAGGAATTTAACAGCGAGAGCAGTTATTTACAATGTTCTAGGCATGTCTGATTGTGGTTGTCGTTGAATTGAGGTTTAGTTGGGGGAGATGTAGTAGAAGACACACTTGCTACTGCAACTTGCACATCCTGTCCTTTGTAAGGAACACCCTGCCCAGGAAGGTGTTGAAGTGGGCTCCCAAATATTCCAGGGACTGGGAAGGGGTCAGATGACTCTTCACCTCGTTCATCACCCAACAGAGAGACTGAAGGCAATGGGTCATGCGGCATACCGCCTGCACGCAGTCCTCTTCCGACTTGGCCCAAATCAGTCAATCATCAAGATACGGGTGAACCATCACCCCTTCCTGCCGAAGGGCCACTGCCACCACGACCATCACCTTGGCAAAGGCGCGTGGGGCCGTCGCCAGGACGAATGAAAGCGTTCGGAACTGGAAATGTGGACCCAGAATCTTGAAACGCAAGAACTTCCGGTGATCGCTGCAAATCAGGATGTGTAGGTATTCCTTGGTGAGATCCAAGGGGGCGAGGAATTCTCCCTTCCGGACCTCCGCGATAACAGTTCGAAGAGTCTCCATCCAAAAGCGGGGGACCTTCAGGCTGCGATTCACCTTCTGCAGGTCCAGAATGGGGCAGAAAGTCCCCTCTTTCTTGGGAACCAAGAAATAAATAGAATACCGCCCCCTTCCTTGCTCGTCCGGGGACAATAGCCTGCAGGTCCAACAATTTATTTATGTATTTATTTATTTTTAATTTTTTATATACCGATGTTCTTGTAAAGAATACATATCGCACCGGTTTACAAGGAACTGAACAGTCGCCTCCAGGGCGGAAATACATTAAAACAATCTTTGAAGGGTGCCTTCCACCACGGCCTGCTTGTTGCGGGAAACGCAGCGCGATTCCAGGAAAACCTCCCTGAGAGGCCGAGAAAATTCTAAGGCGTAACCATCCTGTATCATGTCCAGCACCCAGCGATCTGAAGTGATCTTGGCCCACTCCTCGTAAAAATGGGACAACCTGCCCCCGATCGTCCCACACGAGGGGTATGGGGGCCTGACTTCATTGGGCAGGTTTATCGGCTCCAGCCCCCTGCCCGAAGCCTTCTCTTGTAGGCTGGCTGGCACCGCGAAAGGACTGTGGACAAGAAGTGGACTGCCTGGCACTAGAGGAGGGAGCACTCCTTACCGATCTGGTTTTTCAGGGGTCCTGAAACTGGGTCTGTGGAACAAAGGACTTCTTAAAGGGCTTCCTATCTTCTGGCAACTTATTGCCCTTGGATTCTCCCAGAGATTTCATCAGCTGGTCCTAATCCTCTCCAAATAGTAACTTCCCCCGAAAAGGAAGATTACACAATTGTGACTTAGAGGAAGCATTCGCCGCCCAATTGTGGCGCTGCAGAAGCCGTCAAGCCGCTAACGCACGCACGTCCAGGCAGACGCACGCACCAGGTCATAAGGCATCCGCTACGTAAATGACTGCCGCCTCCAGGCGAGCCGCCTGAGATGTGGACAGGGCACCCGAGGACGTCGCTTCCTGTGGTTTCTGAATCCAACATAAACACGCCCGCTGCATCATGCTCGCATACACCGCCACCCGAAGGCCCAACAAGGAGACCTCGAACAAGCGTTTCAGATGCAATTCCAGCTTGCGGTCTTGCACATCTCGAAGTGCCGCAGCCCCCGCCATTGGGATGGTAGCTTTCCTAGTGACTGCCGATACCGCCGCGTCCACCTTAGGGACCATAAGGCATTCCAAATCCTCATCAAGTAGTGGATACAACTTTTGCATCGCCTAGCCGACCTTAAGGCCTGCGTCCGTGGACTCCCACTCATGATTGATGAGCTTCTGAATCTTCTTCAGGATGGGAAAAGCGCTAGGTGGCCCCCAGAGGCCATCTAGGACCGGGTATACGCCGTCACTGTTTCAATCCTCCAAGGAACGTTTCACCCCCAGTTCCTCCAGCACCTGGGGAATAAGAGGCTCTTGAATAACCATATCACGTGGGGATTGTCTCCTTCTGGGCCAGGGTCCACCTGACACGGTCGCCATCGCCCACATCCAAGTCCGGGGGGACCTACCCCTGGTCGTCAGCGGTGTCCCCAGGGGGAGGGGAAACCTCTTCCCCCAGCGGATCGTCCGAGCCATCCAAATCTTCCTGCGCCAAAGCAGCGCAGGAAGTACAATTGTCCGCTCGTAGATGGGAACGCTTCGGGGCTCCTACACTCCCCTTCTGGGATCTGCGCTTCGCAAACTTCCTTCTCAGGAATGCTTTATGCATGAGGAGCACAAATTCTGGTGAAAAACTGCCCGGGCCAGCTTCATTCCCGCTGGAGTCCGACTCTGTGTCCCTCAAGTCCTCCGGCCTCGATTCCCACACCATGGGAGACAGCGGAGGAGGGTCATCCTGGGAATCTTTTCCCACATGGGGAGCAGCGGGTGCCGAAGCCCTACCTTTGGACACAGTTCCAGTGCCCGATCCGTGTGCGGCCTTCCTAGGCTTAGAGCCCTTAGCTGAGGACCCCTCCCCTCCACAGCACATGTAGTGCAAAGTGAGAGGAGGTTGAAATAGGCAGACCATACCCCACAAGCCTTACAGGGTTCCAACAGTGGCTTTTCTGCAATTGCACCACTCCAAAAAAGGGGCCCAAGGACACTCCTCCCGGAAGGAATCAAGTGCTGCCTTAGAGGACTGATGTTTCCACAAAAAAACGCTGGCAAAAATCAGCCCCAGCACCATCACGGAGCCTTGTGGCAGCTGAAAAAGAAAAAAACAAAATGGCCACCAAGCCAAAAACAGACCCGGGACTGCCACGGAGACACTTGCTAGGAGGTCCTTCACCACCCCAGGAAGGCTCCACTAAAAGCTGTTAGCTCTCCCCTCTTCAGAAAAATAAAAATCGGGGCCTGTCTGGCTCAGCCCCGCTGAGCAGACTGATTCACCCAGGGAGCCGCGGGATAGAAGAAAGCTTTTTTTTTTTTTTCTAACAAAACTTAATGAAAGCAGAGAGAAAATTAACTGTCCTGAAAGGGGATACTTTCCTGAACCTGCGGTCACGGAGAGGAAGCCTTCGGGCAGCTGAGGGAACCAGTCCCCTGGCTATCAGGAGTCCTGGAACACATGGGCTAGCAGTGCCGGGGGTATCCCGGCTCTACACTAGGGATGGTCCAGAAAACTGAACCTGGCACCTCGAGGAGTAAGAAATCCAAACTCAGCTCAGAGCTGCAGGTATGCACCACCACCATCTGCTGGAGACAGAGAAATACTGAGGAGCTGCAGGTGGCACACTTGGTATATAGCAGTGCCTCCAAGTTTTGTTCTCTGTCTCCATCTGCTGGTGGGAGTGCATAACCCACTGGTTTGGACTGATCTGTGTATGTACAGGAATAATAAGTATGGCCATCACCTGAATATCCAGGCTGGTTATCAAGTATGCTGCTTGGTTTGCATACACACTTCCAAATGAGACATGGGAAGCTGTATGGGCTTTCTGCCATCATGTTCCTAAGGATTTCTATCTGATACACTTTTCGTTTTCAATGCATTTAATAATAAGTATGGCCATCACCTGAATATCTAGGCTGGCTATCAAGTATGCTGCTTGGTTTGCATACACTCTTCCAAATGAGACATGGGAGAAGGAACAACATCTCTACTATTACCCAGTCACAGTTGGGTAAATGGGATCACAAGGGGAGACTTGTGCCTTTGTCAAGGATCCTATAGTCAGTGGTAGTGCAGGACTTAAGCTGCATACCAGGAGTTCCCCAAATTCATTGCGGACCACTACAACTGTTGGAGCACGCCTCTGCTGCAGAGCCCTACTTTTCACATTCCGCACCTCTGGGTCTTTTTCAGTTACCGCTGCTTGCTTGGCTGCTTTCTTCATTTCCTTTGCTTTCTTTCCTTTGAGTTTTGGGACGCTAAAATTGAAAACAATTTTCAGTCAATTCAAGATACTTACTAACATGTTTACTGACACTGAAAACAATTTTAAAAAATATCCCATCAGCGTAGCAGAATCTTTCAAAAGCCTGTTAGGTTAAAAAGCTGCCAGCAGATGGTATACTGCACTAAAATATTACGCTCTAAACTTGGAGAAGAAAAGAGCTTTTAAGTAAAATGATCTCTCTGAAATGTGGGGGTTTGGCATGTACTAAGAACATTCCCCCCTTCCCCCCCCGGTGGTTTTTTAACCCACAAACACCCAAAGTATATGTATCAACTGGAAGAAATTCTGGAATTATACAATATATATTTCTCTGTGGGTGCAGAGGGTTATATTTTGCTGCAGTACAACCTTGGATAGCATTTGAACCTTGAACCAGATGTACCTTCAGGCAGGTCATCAGTTTTATTACAATCAAGAAAAGATGTGTTCCTAGCAAAACCATAGTAGTGCTCTCAACACAGCACTCTTGCCCCACACTCGACCCCTACTTAGGGCTCTCATCTCACATCTCTCCCCCGTTTAAGGTTCTCGCCCCATGCCCCGTGCACAACATTATTAGTACCCTCACCACCCCCTAGAGCTTTCCTGTTTTCCCTCCGATCTGCTGATCCTTCTTCACACATCTATGCTTTCAATCCTCTCCCCCCTCTCAATGCTCATCGGTTCAGTGTGCTGCGGCAGTCAAAAAAGCAAACAGAATGTTGGGAATTATTAGAAAGGGAATGGTGAATAAAACGGAAAATGTCATAATGCCTCTGTATCACTCTCCATGGTAAGACCACATCTTGAATACTGTGTACAATTCTGGTGGTCGCATCTCAAAAAAGATATGGAGAAGGTACAGAGAAGGGCGACCAAAATGATAAGGGGAATGGAACAGCTCCCCTATGAGGAAAAACTAAAGAGGTTAGGACTTTTCAGCTTGGAGAAGAGACGGCTGAGGAGGGATATGATATGAAAATTGGTTCTTACCTGCTAATTTTCGTTCCTGTAATACCACAGATCAGTTCAGAAAAGTGGATTGTGTATCCCTACCAGCAGGTGGAGTCAGAGAACAATTAGAATTTTGGGCACTGCTACATAACGAGAGTGCCACCTGCAGTCACTCAGTATTGACCTGTACCCAAGCCCATGCTAACAGAACTAAATAACTGATCTGATCTGGGTATGTTCAGGAAATGAAAATTGGTTCTTACCTGCTAATTTTCGTTCCTCTAATACCCAGATCAGTCCAGCGGCCCACCCCTTTCTTCAGATACTGAAAGACTGTCTTGGTCAGAACCTGCTTAAGTTTTTTATTGTTGAAGCTCCTTTTTTGCAGACATGATTCATGGAGCAGTTTTTAGCAGTTGCTCGGTATGGTTTTTTGCCAGCGATGAAGTGGTAGTCCGGAAATTTGGTTGGATGCTACCCTTCGTTATTTAATTCTGTTAGCATGGGCTTGGGTACAGGTCAATACTGAGTGACTGCAGGTGGCACTCTCGTTATGTAGCAGTGCCCAAAGTTCTAATTGTTCTCTGACTTCACCTGCTGGGTAGGGATACACAACCCACTTTTCTGGACTGATCTGGGTATGTTCAGGAAAGAGGTGTTTAAAATCATGAGAGGTCTAGAACGGGTAGATGTGAATCGGTTATTTACTCTTTCGGATAATAGAAAGACTAGGGGGCACTCCATTAAGTTAGCATGTGGCACATTTAAAACTAATCGGAGAAAGTTTTTTTTTCACTCAATGCACAAATAAACTCTGGAATTTGTTGCCAGAGGATGTGGTTAGTGCAGTTAGTGCACCTGTGTTTAAAAAATGATTGGATAAGTTCTTGGAGAAGTCCATTACCTGCTATTAAGTTGTCTTAGAAAATACTGTTGCTAGTAATAGCAGTGGCTAACATGGAACAGACTTAGTTTTTGGGTATTTTCCAGGTTCTTATGGACTGGATTGGCCATTGTTGGAAACAGGATGCTGGGCTTGATGGACCCTTGGTCTGACCCAGTATGGCATGTTCTTTCTGCACTCTCCCACGTTCTCTCACAATTATCCACAGGAAAATTAGTTCTTACCTGTTAATTTTCGTTCCTGTAGTACCACGAATCAGTCCAGACTGTGGGTTGAACCTCCTGTCCAGCAGATGGAGACAGACCAAAACTGAAAGGGTATCCTATATCAGGACAGAGTCTACCCTGCAGCCCTTCAGTATAACCATTGTCAAAGCAGCAAAAGGCATAAGGTCAAGCAAGTAACAAGATAACCATTAAAGTTGTTGAACAATCAAACAATAGAACAATTGCATGAACTGTGTTACTAATCGCTCTTGCATGATTAACCCTGATCATCGTAAGAGATGCTTCTGGTGCCTTCAAAGAGGATCCAAGAGAGCCATGCAGAGACACTCCTATAATAAGGAGAAAAAAGAAAGAAAAGTTTGAGCGGACAGACCGAGGAAACACGGGAGGGCGTCTGGACTGATCCGTGGTACTACAGGAACGAAAATTAACAGGTAAGAACTAATTTTCCTTTCCCTGTACGTACCCAGATCAATCCAGACCATGGGATGTACCAAAGCTTACCCACAAAGGGTGGGAACGAGACAGTCCCACTCGAAGCACCTGCCGACCCAAGGAACCAAACACTGGTGCCTGTACGTCAAGGCAGTAATGCCGAACAAAGGTATGCAGGGATTTCCAAGTAGTGGCCCTGCATATTTCCTGCGGAGAGACCGATTGACTCTCCGCCCAAGAAGTAGCCTGAGAACGCAAGGAATGAGCCTTTAGGCCCTCTGGAACTGCCCGGCCTTGGCAGATATAGGCCAAGGAAATTGGTTGCCCCTATTTGGACCACTCCACAGAACAAAAAGATGATCTGAGACCCGGAAATCATTGGTAACCTGAATGTACCGCAGTAAAACGCATTTTACATCAAGGCGGTGAAGGTCACTCCCAAATGGACCCGCTATATCCTCAGGAGAGAATACGGGAAGCTTGACTGACTGATTGACATGAAAAGAAGAAACAACCTTCGGCAAGAAAGAAGGTATGGTCTTGAGAGAAACTCCCGAATCCGAGAACCGCAGAAAAGGCTCCCGACAGGACAAAGCTTGAATCTCCGACACCCTTCTGGCGGAGCAGATGGAAACCAGAAAGACGGTCTTGCGCGTCAAGTCCTTGAGGGTAGCCCGACAGAGAGGTTCAAAAGGTGGTTAGCAAAGAGCCTGAAGGACCAAATTAAGACTCCATGAAGGGCAAGTGGCCCAGACAGGCGGCTTCAAATGCTTGGCGCCCTTGAAGAAACAAACTACATCCTGGTGAGAGGCCACCGCATGACCCTCAATGGTGCCTAAGAAGGAACCAAGGGCTGAAACTTGAACGCACAATGAGCTGAAGGAAAGACCCTTGGGGAGGCCCTTCTGAAGAAATGAAAGAAGCATAGAAACCGAAGGCAAACTAGCCGAGACACCCGATTGCGCGCAAGCATTTTCAAAAATTTTCCAAATGCGAACTTAGGCCAGTGACAGACTGCTTACGAGCTTGAAGCAGAGTGGATATAACTTCTTCTTTATAGCCCTTTTTCCTCAATCTCCGCCGTTCAAACGCCATGCTGCTAGACAGAAGCGATCCGCCTGGTTGAGAAATACGGGACCTGCCGAAGGAGGCGTGGGAGATGGCCAAGGCGGAGAGGGCCGTCCGTCGCCAGATTTACCAGATGCGCAAACCACGGTCTCAGGGCCACTCGAGTGTCACGAGAATGACCGGACCCCGGTGGAGCTCTATTCTTCTGAGAATTTTTCCCACTAGTGGCCAAGGAGGAAACACGTAGAGAACGTTGTGCAGCCAAGGGAAGACCAGAGCATCCACTCCTTCCGAGCAATGCTCCCTCCAGCGGCTGAAGAATCTGGGAGCCTTGGCATTGCTCAAGGTTGCCATCAGGTCCAGGTGAGGAGGGCCCCACCTGCGAACAATCAGATCCATCGCCCCGGACAACTCCCACTCGCCGGGATTGAGACGTTGTCGGCTGAGGAAGTCTGCTTGTACATTCTCCTTGCCCGCTATGTGGGAGACAGCTAGACGATCCAGGTGCTGTTCCGCCCAGGCGAGGAGCTTGCTGGCTTCCAACGCCACCAGATGACTCCGGGTACCCCCCTGACGACTGATATAGGCCACAGTGGTGGAATTGTCTGAGAGGACGCGCACTGCCTTGCGGCGGATTAACGGAAGAAAAGCCTTGAAAGCCAGGCGCACCGCACGAGCTTGCAGACGATTGATGTGCCAACGTGACTGGGCTGGGGACCAGTATCTCTGCATCATCTGGAATTGACAGACCGCTCCCCACCCGGAGAGACTGGCATCCGTCATGACTATGATCTGCTGCGGAGTCAGTAAAGGCATCCCCTTCAGGAGATGCGCCAGCGACAGCCACCATTGTATGTCTGCAATGGTAGAGTCGAAGAGTGGTAGAGTCACCTGGAACTGCTTGGACACTGGCTTCCAGCGGGATAACAACGCTTTCTGTAATGGTCGCATATGCGCAAAAGCCCAGGGAACCAGGTCGATAGTGGAGGCCATGGCCCCCAGAACCTGCAGGTAATCCCACGCTGTGGGAAGCAGAAGAGAAAGAAGGCTGCATACTTGATCGATGAACTTGAGCGCCCGAGCGTCCGGGAGAAATACCTTTCTGACTCGGGTATCGAAGCAAGCTCCCAGAAATTCCAGGACCTGGGAGGGCTGGAGATTGCTCTTGGGGAAGTTGATTATCCAGCCAAGTGAGGTGAGGAGAGCAGGACCCTGTCGACTGCTAGTCTGCAGAGAGCCGGTGAGTTGGCCCACACGAGCCAATCGTCCAGATAAGGGTGGACTAGGATTCCTTCTTGGCGAAGTGCGGCTGCCACTACCACCACGACCTTGGTAAAAGTGCGGGGAGCAGTGGCAAGGCCGAAGGGTAGAACTCAGAACTGGAAGTGTTGGTCCTGGATGTTGAAACGGAGATACTTCTGATGCTTGCGTCAAATCGGTATGTGGAGATAAGCCTCTGTCAAGTCGAGGGAGGCCAGAGATTCGCCTGGACGAACTGCCGCTATCACCGCCCTGAGGGTCTCCATTTGGAAATGGGGCACCCTGAGAGCACGGTTGACCCTCTTGAGGTCCAAGGTTGGATAAAAAGAATTGTCCTTCTTGGGCACGATGAAGTAAATGGAATACTGGCCGGCACCTTGCTCCTCCACTGGCACTGGGACACTCTCTCTAAGTTACTGGAGTCTGGCGAGGGTCTGACAGACAGCAGGCCGCTTTAGTCGGCCGCAAGGAGAATAGAGATAGAGATCCAGTAGGTCCCGGGCAAATTCTAATGCTTAGCCGTTTTCTATCACCTCGAGAACCCACTGATCAGACATGATTTTGGCCCATTCCTCACAAAACAGAGAGAGATGTCCACCTAAGTTTCGTACAGAGGAATGGACCGGCCGGATTTCATTGGATAGCAGACTTGGTGGCCGGATGTTGTGAAATACCATCTCGGAAGGCATGACGGCCCCAAAAGGAATGAGACCAGGACTGCCACCTGGAGGTAGCTCCTCTTGGGAAAGAGCCTCGTGCCCTGTTGTACCGGCGTTGACCCCGGAAGTGGGTATACGTCGGAAAAAAAGACTTAGACTGTTTAGGGTGGTCCACCGGCAGCTTATGGACCTTGTTTTCACCCAAGGATTTAATAAGCTGTTCTAGGTCCTCTCCAAAAAGCAACTTGCCTTTAAAAGGGAATGTACCCAGCTGAGCTTTGGAAGAAGAGTCCGCGGACCAGTTACGCAGCCACCTAAGAATTGCCCGCTGCATGAGACTGCTGCAGATTGTTGCCCAGACTTCTAAGACTAAGACCTCGAAGATCCGCTTAAGGAAAAATTCAAGATTGCGGTTTTGAACATCCTTCAGAGCTGTGGCGCCCACCACTGGGATCGTGGAATGTTTGGTAACCGCAGACACGGAAGAATCCACTTTGGGAATCTTGAGAAAGTCCAGGCAATCTTAGGGAAGCGGGTAGAGCTTGTCCATAGCTCTACCCACTCGGAGACCCGTCTCTGGAGCTTCCCATTCCCGTAAGAGAAGTAGCATATGCATGGGATGAAAGAGAAACGTGCGCGGAAGTGCCCTGAGTCCCGCCAGGATTGGGTCCGCGTTAGCCGGCATTGCAGCTGTCACCGTATCCTCCGGGGGGGGGGGGATCGATCCCCAATTCCTGTAGAATGACGGGAATGAGCAGCTCTAGCTCTTCCCGTTGAAACAGACTGAGTACTCAGGGATCAACTCCCTCAAGGGGAGGGGCAAGTGAAGAAAAATCCTCATCCGGGTCCTGGGGAGGATCCGCGGGAGGCTACGGGGGATCCGGGGGCCCCCAGTAACACCTGAACCCGGACGGAGCCTTGCGCATCCGGTACCGCAGGGGGGGGTCCTCATCCTCCTGCAGGCTGGCCAAATATGATTTGTGCATGAGAAGCACAAATTCAGATAAAAACGAGCCCGAGAAGATTTTCCTGAGGGGGGGGGCGAGGGAGGAGGGGGGATCCGGAACATCACTCTGAGAACACACCGGGCTCAAATTGGGGGGGTGAGACCTGTAAATCCAGCTCCTCTGACTCCTGCAGCCCTGAATCGGCAGCTGCACTAATCCCCAAAATGACCGCCGTTCCTGCGGTTTGCCGGGTCGGGAACGGCCTGGCCATGCGTTGGGGAGCGCATCCTCGGGTTGGTCTTCGACGCTGCTGAGGAGGTGCCCTCCCCACCCGGCAAGCAGCCGGAACACAAACCATCGCGGGAGAGCCAGCTCTCCACAAGCTAAACACACGTTAGAATGCGGCATTCAAGGCAGAAGGGGCCTGCCACGAGTCAGGAAACAGCTGAGCAGAAATTCCCTGGGTAGAAGTACAGGCGATCGAACCCTGCACTCTCCCGATGCTGAGCAGACACAGAAATTCAAAATACACTCCTGCCTCTCTGGGACCTTAAATTACAGTAAAAAAGTATCTTTATTTATTTATTTATTTATTTTTTAGTAAACAGGGGAATGAATCATCCCTGTCAGAGCACTCGAGGAATTAGAAGTCTCGGGGCAAGGCAGAAGGCTAAGGGGGAGTGACTGACACCACCAGTATCGCCCCACAATAAAGAGGTCATCAGGGAGGGAGCCTAAGCTGAACAAGTCAAGGGGCAAGCCCCCCTAGGCCCCCCAAGAGCGAAGAAGACAGTACTGTCTCTCTAACACAGAGGAATTAAAAGTCTTAATACTTTTTTTTTTTTTTACTGAGAATTAACAAATCAATACTTGCTTGAGCTTGCCCCACAAGAAAGAAGAAAAAAAAAGAAAGAACCCCGCAGGGTAAGGGCAAGCTAACAGGGAACCGCAGGGTGAGCTGCCTGGCATCTGCTGGAGACAGAAAAATACTGAAGGGCTGCAGGGTAGGCTCTGTCCTGATAGAGGATACCCTTTCAGTTTTGGTCTGTCTCCATCTGCTGGACAGGAGACTCAACCCACAGTCTGGACTGATCCAGGGACGTACAGGGAACTTATGCTTTTATCCCTCTCCACCTAGTGCACTTGTTGTTCTTGTGCTGGCATCTCCCTCCTTCTCCCCACCCAACGCTCCTGGCACAATGCTCTCTGTGCTCGCACCTCTCCTCCCTCTCTCAACACAGTGCTTTCCCATTATTCTAGCCACCTAAAGACTTGATGTCAGAAGTAAGAAGCAGCCAAGCCCTTCCTAGCAGGAGGCTCCTTCTCCCACCTCCTGCACTGATTGGTTGTTGTGAACAGAAATGGACTATCAATTGTGGGAGACAAGGCAGAAGCTTAGCAAGCCTTCCTTCTCCACCTTCCATCACCAATCCCAGCTAGATAAAACAAGAGAGAAGACTGTAGAGGAGATGCCAAGCCTGATCTACTACTCTTCCTGCCTGCTCTTCTCTCCACAATGGGTCCTATGCATACACTTGCAGCTGGGGCTCCTTCACTACGGGGCTCCGGGCAGCTGCTCTCCTTGCCACCTTCCCCCAAGTACTTCTGCCCCCGAGAAGGAAGTGAGGCTGGAGTGGACAGAAGAGGAGAGAAAAGCTACTCTTCTCCCTAACCCAACTGCTCCCATCCTATCATTCCCCCCATCTCCCTCTTCCAACCCCATCTGAAGGTGCTGTTTGGTGAAATCCCTGTTAGCAGAACATTCAAGATTGTAAAGTGATGGATAATGGAGCTTTACTGTATCTGTTGCTATAGTTTATCCATCCAAGGGAGGCACCGCAACCTAACAGATAACAGTAAAGAGTTGTTTTCAGTCTTTTTGCTGTTACCTTTTAACCTCATTGCTTTGGATACTGGGCTCAACTTCATTTATCAGAGCATCTGGGACATTGGTGGTGTCTTGGGTTCCATCGTCTGTCCCCTCCTTAGCACTCTCCTGCTGAGAGCAGATATCCTCTGCTTGAGCATTTTGAGCTTCATTAGTATTACTCTCTGCAGAGACATGGTCATCGCAGGACTATAAACAGAAAAAATGTGACAGTCACACCTGTGCTAAGACACAGCCATTACAAAATATTTCATAATCACAATTTTGCAGCACAGCCATTCTTTACCTGCTATGTGTTGTCATGGCCAGAGTTTTATACCAGTTGCACATGGCGGGGAGGGGGAGGGGGGGGGGGAGGTGCAATTTTCAGAAAAACCATGTAGCTGCTTTAAAATCTGTGGGTACTTTTTATGCATATGCCCTGAGGCTAATTTAAAAAAATAAATCATGCAAATAACATCAGTTTGAAAACTGCAGCTGCTCCTTCTGCAGGCAAAATATTGCTGGAAATCAATGTGCATAGATCTGAAAAACATATCTAGGCTTGTTTCCTCACCTGTCCCCTCAATTCAGCTAAAAGTGGATCCTGTGGCAGTCTGTGCACATTTTCAATTAGGACAAATGTTACGGTGCTTTGAAAATATTTTCCTATGAAGCTATTATTGCACTGTGAATTTACACTGATTAGACTTGTACAATTATCGAAGTCTGCTGACATGCCAGAATATGCTGAAATGCTAGAATGTAGGCCAGAGGTTAAAAAGTATGTTGAATTCAACATGATGTATCGTTCCTGCCTTCTGGCCTCAATTTACAAGAAATCAGACTGGGATTCTTGTCAGCCATATAACATATATGAAATAAAATTATAATTACAACCAATTAGAAAAATTGTATGCAAGAAAACTAGCTCATTGGCATGTAAATTAGATTTAATCTATTGTGTAAACAATGTTGTCAGACTGCTTCTGAACTACCTTGCACTCTCCTGGAATATTCCAATACTTTATCTAAAAAAGATCTTTCTTAAGCTGCCAGTATGAAGTATTTATTTTGGTTAAAACACAACAGGAGGAGAGCAGAGTAATTTTCAAACAAACCAATTTATCCAATTAAATAGCTCTGAAAATCAACATCTAAATAATTTGAGTTTCTGAGGCTTGACTTAAAGTGACTTTTGGAAGTCCTGGGAAGTACTCATATTTGTTCATGACTAAGACATTGTACACTACCCTATAATTACCTTCTTTGTTTTCTGTTTCTTCTTTTTCTGCTTTTTGGAAGGTCTGAAAAGAGAAACATCAATAAGCGTAAAAGGTTCTACTTTATCAGTTAAACAAATATTACAAAATTAGAAGCTGGAGAAAAGGTTGTAATTTAAAATATTTTTGAAAGTATACAGGAGGAGAAAAGGGGACTCAAGCATATAAAAAGAAAAATATTACTTTAAAAGAAAGATCTTAACTATTTTATTGATCCCAGGATGGAACTCTGTTCTTCATGCTGTTTTTGAGAGTTTCCCAAACTATTCTCAATTTCATTTCAAACAGAGCTTGGCTGTGCCCCAAGGGATTGCTAATTTGATTCCTTGCATGATGCAGTAGACCTAGAGGAACATCGTATTATGGAATAAGGGACTGGTCATTCTTACCGCTGACAGAAGCAGAGCTCAACCACTTTTCCTCTCACCCAAGTCAAGTTTTTATAAGCTATCCCTGAAGAATATGTATGAGATATATTTGCATGCTTTGCTTATGTATGCAAATAGATCTCTACACATATTCATTAGGGATATCCTGAAAACCTAACTAGCTAGGTGACGGAGGGAGAGGGAGGACCAGTATATTTTATGCTTTTTATAAACCACTTCCCCAGTTTTGAAAAAACTGCCCACTGTTTTACACTATCACAGACTTTCTCAACTTGCAGCTTAAGTCCTCTCTCAGCATTTATCTACAGTCCTCAGTTTGCAACATTTCAAGTTTATCTATCTCAATTACTACATCAAATAAATGTTTCTAGTGTTTTGTTTTTATTTTCTACATAACGCCTATAATGTATCATTGGAGTGTAAGACTCTTGGAAACCAAAATGACAAACATCCTTTCCCCATTTCGATTCTCTTTAAATTGAATTTAAAGAAACAAGGCATCAGAAAATTATCAAAATACCCCAGATTTCCATCTCCTCAAACCAAAATGTTAAGGACTAAATTTGTAGGGCTTGTCAGTTGCAAGTGCTTTCTGTTAAAAAAAACAAACAAACAAACAAAACCTTTCCTTGTTGCACTAAACCTCCACAAGCAGAGGAGGATTACTGTGTAAGATATTCAAACTTATAGAATTTTTAGTAGGAATCCTACTGAATGTCTTAATTTTTATGTGCAATGGAAATACTTCTATATAAGTGAAGAACTGCTGTTAACCAAACACTATTTGCTAATCCAATGCTAAACATGATCATGGCTTAATACATTGAAAAAAAAAATATCCAGCTAAGCCCTGCCCCTACCCCAAAGTGCTTTCATTCTAAAATTATTTTTTGTGCAAAGAACTGTACTTTTGCTTGAGGTCTTCCTCTTCTTCGTCTGTTGCTGCCACCTCTTCCATGACAGTTCCATCCTCATCACCGTGGTGTGTAGAAAATTCCTCCTCTTCTTCCTCCATCTTTTGTCGCAAAAGCGCTACCATCTCTCGATGCTTCTTTGATTTTTCATGGTTTTTCATCCTGTTCATGACATAGGATAGTCCGTTACTGAAAGAGCTCAGCACAGCCAGTACGAGCACACCATGATACGAGTAGAGAGTCAAATTTTCATTTCCTGGTTTGACAGTGCGGGTAAGAAACTGGAGGTTCAAAACTAATTCACCAGTGTATTGCCAGTTGTACAACAGAAATAGGCTGTGAGGGGAGACAGAAAGAGCTTCCCCTTCTCCCTGGTTTATTGGTTACTAACATGAGTACACAGGAAAAGCTGGGAGAACAGCACTTCCAGTTTAAACCCTGGCTCCCTCATGGCCTATTCATGATATAGAACTGACTTGGTACCACACTACTTCTACAGTGTGAGGAAGACAGAATGGGAGAGAAGGAGAAGTGAACAAAGAGGGGAGAAATACTACAAAAGGGAGAGAGAGCAAGTAAATTTTATTTATTTTATTTTGTTTTATATACCGGCAACCGTTTGCACATCGTGCCGGTTTACAGATAACTTACAACCGAAAATATGTAGGCAAAGCCTTTACAAGGAACATTGTGTAACAAACAAAGTAACATAGTAAGTAACTAGAAAGGTAAAATAAATAACTAAGGGGAGGGAGGGGAGGGGGTAGACGAGACTAAGGAAGGGGAAGGGGGATGGAGTGGATACAAAAGGAGAAGCTATGTACAGGGGTACAAGGGACAATTGATGTGTACACAGGTTATATACAAAAAGGAGAAGCTATGTACAGGGGTACAAGGGACAATTGATGTGTACACAGGTTATATACAAGATTGTGTAGGCGCAGAACAACAATAATTGAGGTAAGAAAGTGTATGCGGTTGTGCTGAGTAACATTTTTAGGTTTGTAGTTCCTTAGAGGGGGTGGGTGTGGGTGTTGGGTGTAGGTCCTGTGGGGGAGTGTAGGTGAGAGAAGGATTTCGGGTAAGGGTGTTAGTAGGAGATGATGATGATTGGGGGTATGCTTGGAGGAAGAGCCAGGTTTTGAGTTTCTTTTTGAAAGTGGGTGTGGAGGTTTCTGTGCGTAGGTCAAGGGGCATGGAGTTCCAAAGGGAAGGGCCTGCGAGGGAGAGGGCCCTATTAGTGGTGGAGATGAGTCTTGTGGATTTTATGGAGGGGGGAATAAGGGTTGCACGGAGAGAGGAGCGGGTGGGTCTTGTGGAGGTACGAGGGAGGAAAGGTGGGTTTAGCCAGTTGTAATGTTCGTTAGTAATACTTTTGTGGATGAGGGTAAGGGTTTTGTAAATAATTCGTGAGTGGATAGGAAGCCAGTGGAGGTTGATGAGGGTGGGAGTGATGTGGTCTTTTTTATTGGCATTAGTAAGGATGCGTGCAGTAGCGTTTTGAAGGAGTTGTAGAGGTTTGATGTGGGTAGCAGGGAGACCAAGTAGGAGTGCATTACAGTAATCAATCTTTGAGAAAATTATAGATTGAAGTACTGTGCGGAAATCAGAGAAGTAGAGAAGGGGTTTGAGTTTTTTGAGAGTTTGTGAGTTTCCCAATGGGGAAATTGGGAAAGTTTCCCAATGGGGAAAGTTTCCCAATGGGGAAATTGGGAAGGAGAAGCCAGATCCATGACCTGCTTCAAAGAAGAAAAAATTCTGTGGCTTGGTGCAATGGAGGGAAGGAGGAAAAGGAACTCAAGCAGAGGTTTTCAGAAGAGTAGCACGAGATGAGGAGAAGGAAGGGACAGAAGTGCAAGCTTACTCAGCATTTTCTGGACATGATAGAAAGGAAAATCAGTTCTTACCTGCTAATTTTCGTTCCTGTAATACCACAGATCAGTCCAGACAAGTGGGTCTATTCATCTCTATCAGCAGATGGAGGCAGAGGACAAAACTTTGGGCACTGCTACATATCTGAGAGTGTCACCTGCAGTCTCCTCAGTATTGACCTGTACCCAAGCCAAGATAATTTAATAGGGCGAGCTAATCCCCTAAACCAGATAGCCATCAACCAAAGTAAATACCACCTCCAGTAAACTTTGAAACTCTAGAAAAACTAATAATCTTAACAGATTTTAAAAACATCTTCTTATGAGCATACAGGCCCAGCAGCAGAACAAGCAGTCTTTCTGCAAAGATATCGAGGGCGGTCTTCTAGACTGGTGGTATTACAGGAACGAAAATTAGCAGGTAAGAACCAATTTTCCTTTCCTGAACATACCTAGATCAGTCTAGACAAGTGGGATACACCAAAGCCCCCCTATAACAGGCAGGAAGCTGGAAGACCCACTCTCAGTACACTCTCACCAAAGGATGTCGCCTCCAAGGTGCGCATATCCAAACGGTAATGCCTGGTGAGTGTGAAGCGAGGACCAAACCGCAACCCTACATATCTCCTGAGGAGACACCAGCTGACACTCAGCCACGATGCCTCCTGAGCGTGAGTAGAATGAGCTTTAAGACCCACTGGCACTGCACGGCCCTTAGAAACAAAGGCAGCAACCTAAAGAAGCCTTATTCGCTTTCTCTTCCTTCCTAGGTCCACCGAACAAAATAAATAGATGATCAGATCATCTGAAAGAATTGGTGACCTTCAAATAGCTCAACAGGGCATGCCGCACATACAAAAGATGGAGATCCTTACCTATAGAGGGATCAAGAGACTAGTCCGGAAGCAAGGGAAGTAGCTGGGCGTCTAGCTTGAAGTAGGGTAGCAATAACTGGCTCCGAATACCCCTTCAGGCGCAACCACCGCCTCTCAAAAGCCAGGCTGCGAGACAGAAGCGATCCTTCCAATCCGAAAATATGGGACCTTAACGCAGCAGCCCCTGCAAGTGAGCCAGCCGCAAAGGTTTGTCCACTGCTAGATGCACCAGATCAGCGAACCACAGACTTTGCAGCAACTCCAGTGCCACTAGAACTACCAAATCTGGATGAGGACGGCCACGGGCACACTAGAGCATTGAGGCCCACTGCCCCGGTTTCCCGCCGGCAACTGAAGAACCTCTCCATCTTGGGAATGGAAGCGTTGCCATAAGGTCCAGCTGAGGGTCCCCCCAACGGGCACAAATGTGATTCCAGGCTTCTGGAGACAGTTCCCACTCCTCCGGATCTAACTGCTGTCGGCTGAGATAATCCGCTTGCACGTTGTCCGCTCCTGCGACGTGAGAGGCTACAATGCCCTCGAGATGGAGTTCCGCCTACACAAACAAGAGCTGAGCTTCGCGAGCCGCTGCGGGATTCTTGGTTCCCCCCTGGCGGTTGATGTATGCCACTGTTGTCATATTGTCCGAAAACACTCACCATCCGACCGCGGACCAAGGGGAGAAACACCTGAAGGGCTCTGCGTACCACCTGCATCTCCAATCGATTGATGGACCAAGGCTGTTCTGATACTGACCAGAGTCGCTGGGCCGACCTGCCCAGGCACACTGCACCCCAGCCCCTGAGACTGGCATCCATGGCAACCACCACTCATTCCGGGACTTCGAGGGACATTCCTTTCTCCAAATTGCTCCTTGACATTCACCATGCTAGACTGGACCTGGTTTCCTTCAAAAGAGGAAGTGGAAGAAAATACTGTTCCGACAGGAGGTTCCAGCAGGACAACAATGCCCTCTGCAGCAGACGCATATGAGCAAACGCCCAAGGTACCAGCTCCAGCATCGAAGCCATTGAGCCCAGGACCTGCAAATAGTCACAGACCTTCGGAACAGGAAGGTGGAGCAAGCGAGCTATCTGATCCTGGATCTGTCAGCAGTGAGGAACACTCTTCCCAGCTGAGTGTCAAATCGAGTCCCCAAGTAATCCAGGGACTGGGAAGGCACTAGGTGACTCTTTGCCAGACTGATGATCCAGCCCAGCGTTCTGTGCACCGAGTGAGAGCACTCCTCCTGTGACTTCGCCCTGATGAGCCAGTCGTCCAGATAGGGGTGCACCAATACTCTGTCCTTTCATAGGGCTGCCGCAACGACCACCTTTGATGACGGTTCGAGGAGCCATGGCAAGGCCAAAGGGAAGAGCCCGAAACTGAAAATGCTAATCCGGTACCTTGAATCTGAGAAACATCTGGTGGTCCTGCCAAATAGGGATGTGCAGGTAGGCCTCTGTGAGATCCAGAGATGCCAAACACTCTCCATTTCGGACCGCCGCAATCACGATACGCAAGGTCTCCATCCGGAAGCACGGTACCATCAAACGCCTTTTGGAGGTCTAAGATGAGTCAAAAAGTACCCTCTTTCTTCGGAACCATGAAATAAATGGAGTACCTTCCCTGTCCGGAAACCGGAACCGGGACTACAGCTTCTAGACTTAATAACCTTTGGAGGGTCTCCTCTATTGCCACCTGTTTGCTTTGGGAAAGAGAGCGCGACTCCAGAAAGACTGACCTGAGAGGGTGAGAGAACCCTAAGGCGAAACTTTTCCTGACAACCTCTAGTACCCACTGATCGAGGTGATCTTGGTACACTCCTCATTAAAGTGAGACAGTCTGCCTCCGATCGCTGAAGACTAGGGGTGGACTTGCCTGAATTCATTGGGAAGATTTGATTCCGCCCGCTCTCTGAACAGATCCGCCTCTAGAAGACTTTCCCGAACCTCAAAAGGACTGCTGTCTACTTGAGGACTGCCGCATCACTGATGTTCCAGAACCTCTGCCAGAGTGAAATCGACTCAGCTCTCAAAACCATGGTTGAGAGGAGAAAGGCTTCCAAGTTGTCTTCTTATCCTCCGGCAGCCTGTTGCCTTTGGCCTCTCCCAAGGATTTCATAAGCTGGTTGAGGCCCTCCCAGAAAAGAAAATTGGTTCTTACCTGATAATTTTCGTTCCTATTGTACCACGGATCAGTCCAGACCATGGGTTATGCCTCTCTTCCAGCAGGTAGAGACAGAGAAAAACTTGAAAGGCACCCTCACTTAACCTGGTGTGCCTCCTGCATCCCTTCAGTATACAGATTATCAAAGCAGAAAAATACTAGCAATTAATCAAGCAAGAACAGAACTGCAAGAACGTATAAACATGTAACTTTCTTTCTTAGTATGCTGCAATAACATAACCTGAATATGTGCACGCACGGACTTTTGCAAAACAGATTTTCATGTTACCCACTCCTAATCCTTGGGCGGGTGTCTGGACTGATCTGTGGTACTACAGGAATGAAAATTATCAGGTAAGAACCAATTTTCTTTTCCATGTATCTACCCGGAGCAGTCCAGACCATGGGATGTACCAAAGCTTCCCTAAACTGGTCAGCATTCTCAATCCCGCCAGGTCTGGGTCCCCCCCCGAGTCCTGCGGCGGAGCAAGGGGAGGAAGCTCCACCCCAAGCTCAGAAAGAACTGCGGGAATGATAGGTTCTAACTCCTCTCTCTGGAACAGACGAACCACTTTAGGATCATCACCATCCAGGGGGCTCTGCTTCCCCTACTTATCTTCCGACCCTGCCCCAGCCGGGGAGAAAGGAGAGGTCACTGCAGCTGTAGCCGCACTGCCCGGAACCATCGGAGCGGCTGCTCCTCCTGAAGCCAAGGAGCCTTTTAACTTTGCAACCCGTAGCGACGCAGGCACATCCATGCACTTAGCTACCTTGGGGGCCGGTCCCTGCGCAGGTCTCACCGGCAAGGCACCACCTTGCAGAGACCTGGAAGTCAGAAAGACTTTATGCATAAGGAGGACAAAATCTAAAGAAAAGGATCAGAATCATCATCCCCCCCCTTGGGACATCAGGGTCCTCCTGATCAAAAGGATTATCAGGACTGGCAGGAACCAGTGACAGCGCAGAGGGAAGCTCCCCATCCCCCATAGCCCTTGCCTGAGCTGCAGCAAATGTGTTTAAGATGGCTGCCATCCCTGCACTGAGGGGAAATAGGTTAGCCCAAGGGTCCCGAGGAGCCGATCGTTTTTGAACCCCCCCCCCAGGGCTTAGCTGAGGCTGCAGACCCAGAAAAGGAGTTGCCTTCCCCTCCCGGAAGGCAGCAGGAGCAAATACCGGCCCAAGACACTTCTCCACATGCCACACACAAAGATGGCCGCGGCATTGTGGAGGGGAAACACAGCCCAAAACTCGGCAAAACGCGGTGAAATTCATCAAAAACGTGGCAATTCGGATGGAGAGGGGGTCTTATATTGCAGCCCACCAAAAATGAAAAATTTTCAAAATTTTCTTTTTTTTTTTTTTTAAACCCTAAGGCTTGGGAGGAGGTAAGAGAGGGACCGGACCACCGGTAATCTCTTCCCCAGTTACCAACCCCAGCTCTAATAACCTGCCACCACAGGGATTGACCTCGCAGAATCTAACAACCGCCTGGGAGGATTGGGAAACACTCCCTGCTGCAGAAGACTTTTGGTTTTTTTTTTTAAAACTTGCTTGATTCAAAACTTTATAGCTAGTTCACTCTTAATTATTTCAAGGGATAGCCTATATCCCAGAAACAGGGCAAGACTGCAGGGTTTGCCGACCTCCATCTGCTGGAGACAGAAATACTGAAGGGATGCAGGAGGCACACCAGGTTAAGAGAGGGTGCCTTTCAAGTTTTGCTGTCTCTACCTGCTGGAAGGGAAGCATAACCCACGGTCTGGACTGATCCGGGTACGTACAGGGAACAAGAGCATACCTTTAAAGGAAGCTTACATAACCAACTTGGACGACAGATCCACCAACCAATTGCGCAGCCACAACAGCCGTCTTGCCATCGCCACCACCGAAACCATGCTTCGTGCTGTGGTACACACAAGATCATACAAGGCATCGGCCACATAAGTGACCCCTGCCTCAAGGCGGGCCGCATGGACCAGGGACAGCGTTCCTGTGGAAGACTGCTCCTGAGGCTTCTGGATCCAACACAAACAGACTCGCTGCATCAGGCTGGCACAGACCGTAGCTCGGAGTCCAAGAGCAGACATCTCAAAAACCTTAAGCTTAAGCTGCACTTCCAGTTTACGATCCTGAACGTCTTTCAGAGCAGCTGCCCTGGCCACCGGAACTGTGGCATCCACCTTTGGGGTTTTGAGGAAATCCAAATGGTCCTGCAGCAAAGGTTAAAGCTTCGCCAACGCTCTCCCCACTTTCAAGCCAGAGTCCGGGGAATCCTATTCCTGGCTGATCAGCTTCTGGATATTCTTAGGAATGGGAAAGGATCTTGGAGGTCTCCATAGGCTGTCCAACACCAGGTTAACCCCTTCGTTATCCAACGCCTCCAGAGAGAGCTTAAAGGAAAATTATGTTTCTTACCTGATAATTTTCGTTCCTGTAGTACCAAGGATCAGTCCAGACTGCTGGGTTATGTCTCCCCTCCAGCAGATGGAGTCAGAGAGAAAACTGAAAGCACCTCCCAGATATACTGGTGCGCCACCTGCCGTCCTTCAGTATAATGGATAACCAAGCAGAAGAAGAAGAGAACTCCTCCGCACACTTAGCCAAATAACCATGGCAACTGTCTAGATCAAGTAGTAAGGTAGGTAAAAAACAGTAACCTCGTGCAGAAAAGGCAAAGCGCAAACAATGCAAACACCAATAGAACGCAATGCGCAAAACGAAGAGAACAATAAATCTGCAGCCCCTAAGGCATTCCTTCCCCAAACGAGAAAGAAGGAAAAATTCCACTTACCTTGTGCAAAGCGGAATTGTGATAGAAATGGGAGTCGAGCGGATTCTCCTACGCACAATATAGGGCGGGCGTCTGGACTGATCCTTGGTACTACAGGAACGAAAATTATCAGGTAAGAAACATAATTTTCCTTTCCCTGTACGTACCAGGATCAGTCCAGACTGCTGGGATGTACCCAAGCCGCTTTAAATGGGATGGGACCCCGAGAGTCTCGCTCGAATTACACTACTGCCAAAAGAATCAGCCGACGGCCCACGAACATCCACCCGATAATGACGAGCAAAAGTATGTAATGACTTCCAAGTGGCTGCCCTGCAGATCTCCTGGCTAGAAACCAGAGGATTCTCTGCCCAGGAAGACGCCTGAGAACGCAGAGAGTGGGCCTTAAGGCCGTCCGGAACGGGCTTACCACAACCAATGTACGTGGACGCGATCGAGCTCTTCAGCCAACGGGCAATAGTGGTCTTGGAGGCCTGTAGTCCCTTTTTTATGGCCCCTGCCACAAGACAAACAGGTGATCCGACCGTCTGAAGGCATTGGTGACCTCCAAATAGTGCAAGAGCATGCGACGAACATCCAAACGCTTCAACTCGGACCCGTGAGAAGACTTCAGCTCCGCCTCCGAGAAGGATGGTAAATCTACAGACTGATTAACGTGAAAAGCCGACACAACTTTAGGCAAGAACGAAGGAACCGTACGTAACGACACCCCGGAGGCAGAAATGCGCAAGAACGGCTCTCTACACGAGAGCGCCTGCAGTTCCGATAAGCGACGGGCAGAAGCGATGGCCACTAAGAACAATGTCTTGAGGGTGAGATCCTTTAAGGAGGCTCGCCTCAGCGGCTCAAAGGGCGCGACGGTGAGGCCCTTGAGTACCAAATTCAAGCTCCAGGAAGGACAAAGGGCTCTGAGAGGAGGACGTAAGTTTCGAACACCGCGCAAGAATCTGGCCACGTCCGGATGACATGCGAGAGAGGATCCTTCAATCTTTCCTCTCAAACAACCCAGAGCCGCCACCTGGACTCTCAGAGCACTGTAAGCTAAACCCTTCTTCAGACCATCCTGTAGAAAAGTAAGGATATCCGCTATCACTGCACGACGAGGCTCAACGTGGGCGGTCGCGCACCAGGAGTCAAATACTTTCCACACCCCGGCATAAGCAAGTATGGTAGAAGGTCTCCGCGCGCGAAGCAAGGTAGAAATAACCGGTTCCGAATAACCTTTCTTTCTCAACCGCCTCCGTTCATAAACCAAGCCGCCAGACAAAAGCGATCCGCCAGATCGAAAAATACTGGTCCTTGACAAAGAAGGTTCGGAAGGTGGCTCAACCGTAAGGGCCCGTCCCTGGCGAGATTGACTAGGTCCGCAAACCATGGTCTTCTTGGCCACTCGGGAGCCACTAGAATCACTGGACCTTGATGGGATTCTAGACGTCTTAACACCTTGCCGACTAAGGGCCAGGGGGGAAACACATAGAGTAGGGTGTGACAAGGCCATGGAATCGCTAGCACGTCCGCCCCCTCCGATCCGTGTTCTCGCCTCCGGCTGAAGAAACGCGCTGCCTTGGCGTTTAGCCGGGTTGCCATCAGGTCTAGTCGCGGCACTCCCCATCGCCGGGTGATGAGACTCATTGCCTGGTCCGAGAGCTCCCACTCCCCGGGATCCAAGTACTGACGACTGAGATAATCCGCTTGGACGTTGTCTACGCCTGCGATGCGAGTAGCCACGATGCGAGCCAGGTAGCGTTCCGCCCAGGTCATTAACAAGGACGCTTCAACCGCCACCTGCTGACTTTTCGTGCCGCCCTGGCGATTGATATACGCTACCGTGGATGCGTTGTCTGTCAGGACTCGAACTGCCCGACCCCGTACCATCGGCAGAAGCTGACGCAAGGCTAGGCGTACTGCCCTGGTTTCCAGACGATTGATGGACCAAGAAGCTTGACGAGGGGTCCACGACCCTTGCACCGCTCCCGATTGACAGACTGCTCCCCAGCCGGTCAGACTGGCATCCGTCGTCACTATGACCCAAGGGGGGGGGCTCGAGGTCCACTCCCTGAAAAGATTGTCCGGGACCAACCACCACGCTAAGCTGGACCGCGCTCGGATTTCTGGTCCCAGCGAGAAAGAAGAGCCCTTTGCAACGGCCGCATGTGAGCAAAAGCCCAGGGCACCATCTCCAGAGTAGACACCATATGTCCAATGACTTGCAAATAATCCCAGGCCGTGGGCAACGTGAGATCCAGAAGTCTCTGTACCTGAAACATCAGATGCTCCATTCCCTGCCGAGTCAGGAATACCTTGCCTACCAAGGTATCGAAACGTGCTCCCAAAAATTCCAACCGTTGACTCGGGAGCAGCTGGCTCTTTGCAAAGTTGACCACCCAGCCTAGCGACTGCAGTTGCTGTATCACCAGCTGGACTGCCCGGTTGCACTCGCTCTCCGATTTCGCCCGGATGAGCCAATCGTCCAGGTAGGGATGCACCAATATTCCTTGACGTCGCAGGAAGGCCGCGACTACCACAAGCACTTTGGTAAACACCCTCGGAGCCGTTGCTAGGCCGAATGGAAGGGCGCAAAACTGGTAGTGTTCGCCCAACACCATGAATCTCAGAAATCTCTGATGACGTTCCCGGATTCCGATGTGGAGATATGCCTCGGCTAGATCCAAAGAAGCCAAAAATTCTCCCTTGTGGACGGCCGCAATAACAGACCTTAGAGTTTCCATGCGAAACCGGGGAACGCGCAAGGCCTTGTTTACTCGCTTCAAATCCAGGATAGGACGGAACGTACCTTCCTTCTTTGGGACTAGGAAGTAAATGGAATAGCGGCCCGTCCTTACCTCGTCCGAGGAAACGGGCAGCACTGCTCCTAGGGCCCGTAAGTGATTTACCGTTTGGGCTATAACCAGTTGCTTTTCTCGAGGCCCGCAAGGAGATATCATAAAAAAGTCCCGGAGGGGCCGAGCAAAGTCCAACTCGTAACCGTAACGCACCACGTCGAGGACCCATTGATCTGACGTGATTTTGACCCACTCCTCCCAAAACAGGGACAAACGACCTCCGATTCGGGGGAAGGAGGAATGGGTCAGCGCGCCTTCATTGCGAGGGTTTCCCGGCGGGCAATGGCTGGGAGGATCCCAATCGCTGCGGTCGCCTGCCTCGAAAGGAAGGAGACCACGATTGAGACCTCGGGCCTTGCTGTTTCTGGGAAAAAGAGCCACCCCTGCCGTAGTGAAATCTGCGCTGCCCCCGGAACCGGGATCGCGCATTCCCGAAAGGCCGAAACTGACGGGGCTTGTCTTCCGGTAATTTATATACCTTATTATCCCCCAGGTCTTTGATGAGCTGAGCCAATTTCCCACCGAACAATAACTTCCCTTTGAAGGGGAAGGCGGCTAGACGTGATTTAGAGGAGGCATCTGCCGACCATCGACGGAGCCAAAGTAACCGCCGAGCCGCGACTGCCGAAGACATAGTACGGGCAGAGGTTCTTAATAGATCATACAAGGCGTCCGCCGTGTAAGCAACCGCAGCTTCTACACAGTTAGCCTGCTCCGCCTCAGCCGGCGGAAGTTCCTGTGTGGTAAGCAATTGCTGAACCCAGCGGAGAGTGGCTCTCTGCACCATACTGCTACAAGCCGCTGCACGGACCCCCAGGGCCGCTATTGCAAAGATGCGCTTTAAAAGAACCTCTAACTTTCTATCTTGGAGATCTTTCAAGGCTACTCCTCCAGTGACCGGAATGGTAGTATGCTTAACCACAGCGGTGACCGCCGAATCAACGGACGGAACCTTAAAGATCTCCAAAGAATCTGAGGGCAGGGGATACCACTTAATCATTGCCCTACTCCCGCGCAGCGATGCCTCTGGAACGTCCCATTCTTTAGAAACAAGCTGCACTACCTTGGGATGTAAGGGAAAAGTTTGAGGGGGGGGATCTCCAATTCCTTCAACACATGCAGGATGAGAAAGCTAAGCTCGTCCTTGCCAAATAAGCGCAACACTTCGGGGTCATCTCCCTCGAGGGACCTTTGTAGGTCCGAGACCTCCGGCCCTGCGCCATCCGGAGATTCCTGGGTAAAATCTTGGCCCTCCAGGCCACCCGTACCCCCTAAAGAGATATTTCCCGTTCCTACTGGAGCCACAGCTTTTCCAGGGAGCTCAGGCTTACCTGGGATAGGAGACACCCTAGGGACCTTCACGGTAGGGGGCTCATCTGGCTCCCAGCCTGCCTCTGCCTCCAAGAATGCCTGGTGCATTAAAAGCACAAACTTTGATGAGAAAGGCACCCTCCGTTTAGTTGAGCCTGAAGGGGGAGGGGCTGGAGGAGCAGCTTCCGACCCACAGCGTGGGCTTAAGGCAGGCGGCGAGAGAGGAGAGAGAGCCTCCTCATCTGACGCTGAACCCTCATTTTGCCGCGCTGTCAAAATGGCCGCCGGCTCCCTCACACAGGGAGGCGGGGCTGACGACCGCGCGGCAGCCAGTCTCCCCTGTCGCGCCGAAGACGACTGCAAAGAGCCGCTGCGGGCAGCGCTCGGCCCCAGGGAGGGTCCCCCGCCCCCGGGAATGCAACGGGAGCAGAGACCCTCCCTGGAGAGTCGCGCCCCCGCCCTACCACAGGCCGTACAGGCCGAAGATCGCGGCATGCCGAGACTGGGACAGAAGACGCGCCGAAGGTAAGAGTTCGCACAGCCCCAGAAAAGCGCGCCAAACAGCAGCTCGAGAAATCGCCGGGTGACTCAAAATCCACCCCCTCCGGAGTCCCTGGTAAGCGCGGCAGGCTAGGGTTTTAAAATAGGGCACTGCCTGCAACCAGCAGGCCTTACGTGTCCGCGAAGGTTCAAATTTACAAATTTTTTTTTTTTTTTTTTTTTGTAAAACGAAAAAACCCTCTTCAGCTTATGCTGGCAAAGATACCCCTAAAGAGGGGAGGGGGGAGGGTGACCGGCCCACCGGTAAGCTCTCCCCCGATACCAAAGGGACACTTAATCCGGGTAAACAGGGAGAGCGAAGCTCTCCACGCCTGCCTGAAACCCCTTAGAGCACTGCTGTTAACTTAATAAATCAAAAAATCTTTTTTTTTTTTTTTTTTTAAACTAGGGAAACCCCAGTTGATCTAGACAGTTTTGACAGTTTGGTCAGAAAAAGAGAAGAAAAGACCTAAAAGAAAATTTTAGTCAGGACAAACCGCAGGTTATGTCTCTCATCTGCTGGAGTCAGAGGAAATACTGAAGGACGGCAGGTGGCGCACCAGTATATCTGGGAGGTGCTTTCAGTTTTCTCTCTGACTCCATCTGCTGGAGGGGAGACATAACCCAGTAGTCTGGACTGATCCTGGTACGTACAGGGAACCCCCAATTGCTTCAGCACCTCGGGAATAAGGGGACGCAACTCCTCCATCTTAAACAGGCGGACCACCTGCAGATCGTCGCCCTCTGCCTCAGGGCCCAAACGGAACCCTGATCTTCCTTAGGTCTATCCAGGTCCTGGGGATGTCCCTCATCCAAGTCTGCATCCAGATTTGTCGCCAAAGACGAATCACCCTCGCCCTGAGGGTCATCAGAATCCTCAGAATCCCTGGGGTCTGAGTCCAGGCATGCCAGGTGGGACCCCTGAGGCTGCTTCTGCGATCCCGCGGAACTCGTATGGGTCCCCCTCGGTCTCTTGGTGGAGTATGCCAGGTGGTCCTTAAATCTCTGCTTTCCCACTTCCCGAGAGAGGAAAACCTTGTGAAGTAAGAGGACAAACTCAGGCAAGAAACCCCTCGAGGGTCCTTCTGGACTGTTGGAGTCGGACCCAGCTGGCCCTCTGCACGCTGCTGCACTGCGGGAGAGGGCGGTAGTCCCTGGAGCCCCGGGGCTGAACCCCCTTACTCAAGTCCCCATCCACAGGGGGAGGACTGCGCCCCTGCGGCCCCATCTCTCCCATTGACCGTGAGGCCTTTGCGGTTTAGGAGGCCTGGTAAAAGTGCACTCCCCTCCCACAGCACAAATCGTGCAAAGGGAGAGGGGATTAAAATATGAGGACCACACACCGCAGATCCGGCAGGTCTCTACAAGCGGCCTTGTCCATCATTAGGCCCGAAAAAAACTATTTTCTGCTGATTTCGCGGGAGAGGGGCTCACTACACAGCCACCGCCGGAGCAGAAGAGAGAGGGCGCACGGCCGTGAGAAGTTCCCGCTGGCACGAAGTAGTGCTGATGCCGAGGAAAACGCGCGTGCAGTTTCCGCTGCAATGGGTGCGCTGCCAGAGCCACTTTCCCCTGTTTGGGGGCACACTCTTACCACGGCAGAAGCAGAGTCTCCACCCCCCCTCCCCCGCACAGCCTGATGCCTCCAGGGCCGACCTCCGAGGATCCCGCCGAGTAGGCCGCCTGAAAAGCTGCTCAGACACTAAGGTCTGGGCTGCCGCTGAGACTCAAATTTTTATTTTTTTTTTTTTTTAAAGGGACCACAGCCGAGCTGCCCAAGGAAAGGGAAAGGAAAAGACTTCCACGAAAAGGAATACTTCCATGAATCCTAGCGAGCAGGAGGGGATACTTCAGGCACCACTGAGGGAACCAGTCTCTTGGTTGTAGTAAGTGGTCCTGGGCTAAAAACTGCCAGGGGTATCCAACCCTCCCATTCGCCCGGCTCAACCCAGGGGATAGCCCTCAACAGGAACCTTCCAAACACCAGATCAGCAGGACTGCAGGTTAACACCTCTACCATCTGTTGGAGGCAGAGAAATACCAAGGGACTGCAGATGGTACTCTCGGATATGTAGCAGTGCCCAAAGTTTTGTTCTCTGCCTCCATCTGCTGGTAGGGATGAATAAACCCACTTGTCTGGACTGATCTGGGTATGTTCAGGAAAGACTAGATATCAATATTTTTGCATCAATGCACCTTACACACAAATAGGTGCCATCAACAAGCTGGATTTCATTTCCTTCAGCTTACCTTGGTGGCAGCTCCTTGAACAAAAGTCACATTGGTGCCTACAGAGTGATCTGTAGCACTATTGTGTGTACCACATAACACACTGATTGAATTTTTCCTCACTTGCTACAACCCCTCCACAACCTGCATCAGCAGTTTCATTATATAAAAGCTGCATTATTAATATAGATATGATTAATAATTGACTTGCAAAAAAATGCTTTTAAAGAAAAAATAGTAAGAAAACATTTCTATTTATGCAAAGAGAAAAAGATTTAGCAATAACTGATACAAACTCACGCTTTCTCTGTCTTGACGGATTTGTCACAAGCTGGGCAGTAAAGTTCATCAAACAATTCAGCATCTTCATTGGCCTCATCACTTGCTTTATCTAGTAAAGAAAGTTAAATAATAATACACTTCAAGGACTATACCAAGGCTCATAAGAGGGTAGTATGCAGAATTGGGAAACCTGGAGACCTTGGTTTTCACACTACATTACATTTTTATAACAACAACTTATCAAAAAAGCACTCACCTCATATAATAAACACATCTATCCACACCCTAGCCTCACTGAATAACCTTTAACAAGCCTATTAATCAACAGATATCAACTACTTGTGGCCAATGGGATCAGCTGCCTTCTGGATGTATGGCAACCTATATCATCCTATCCTATTACCATCTGCATGGACATCCTTAAGGTTTTCATTTAAACAAATTCAAAGTGTGGTTGTATGTCCAACATCTTAAGCAGAATATTTCATAACCTGATTATCCTAATAAAATAGTTCTTCCCTAAAATCAAATATAATTTTTTAGCACCTCAAAATTATTCTCAATTGTGGTATTTTTTATCTAATGCACTGCATTAACATGTTCTTTTAATTGGGATGTTCATGAAAAGCATTTTCCTTCTCAAGTCAAAGGAAAATTGATTCTTACCTGCTAACTTTTGTTCCTGTAGTACCACGGATCAGTCCTGGGTTTTGCCTCCCCACCACCAGATGGAGACAGAAGTTTGACTGACTTTGCCCTATATCCTGAGATGCCACCTACAGTCCGTCAGTATTTATATGTATCAAAGCAGAACTAAATAAACCATCAGAACAATTTTAACAGCCCCATAATTGCGGGGAAAGAAAACTGGAAACTAACCTGCTCACAGACCTCAAGACAAACAGAACCTGTGAGCATATAAAGAAGTCTAAGCAATTCTGTAGAAAAATATTCTTTGAAAGTAGACGAGCGGATTCGGTAAACAACAAGTACTAGAAAGAAAATGGATGGGACTCTGGACTGATCCGTGGTACTACAGGAATGAAAATTAGCAGGTAAGAACCAATTTTCCTTTCCCTATACGTACCTGGATCAGTCCAGACTCCTGGGATGTACCAGAGCTCTCCTAGTTAGGGTGGGACCCTGAGAGTCCTGCTCGGATTACAGCTTCCCCAAAACCCCCAGAGTCTGGGGCTTGGACATCCAACCGGTAATGCTTCGCAAAGCTGTGCAACGATTTCCATGTAGCCACCCTACAAATCTCCTGCGGCGACACTTGCTGACATTCCGCCCACAAAGTCGCTTGCGAACGGGTGGAATGTGCTCGCAGTCCAACCGGGAGCATACGGCCTTGAAGCAGATATGCTGAAGCAATAGCCTCTTTCAACCAGCGGGGGCCACTATAAGCCCTGGACGCCTTGTGCCCCTGGTTGCGTCCACTGTACAGCACAAATAGATGATCCGACATCCGGAAGCTATTAGTAACCTCCAAATAACGCAAGAGAATGCGACACACGTCCAGCTTCCTCAGATCTCTTGACTTGGGATCGGAACGATCTAGGACCGGAAAAAACAGGAGCTCCACTAACTGATTCAAATGAAAAGAGGATACCACTTTTAGGAGAAAGGAGGAACCGTTCGCAATGAAACTCCCGTATGCAAAATCCTCAGGAAGGGTTTCCTGCAGGATAACGCTTGAAGCTCTGACACTCGACGAGCTGAGGAAATAGCCACTAGAAAGACCGCCTTTAATATAAGATCCTTTAGCGTAGCCCTTTTCATTGGTTCAAAGGGTGCCCCACACAGAGCCTTGAGTACCAGGTTCAAATTCCACGATGGACAAGGAAACCTGACTGGCGGACGTAAATGCTTAGCGCCTCGGAGAAAAACAGCAATATCTGGATGCGCAGCCAACAGTGCTCCACGAACCTTACCGTGGAAACAGCCAAGAGCCACCACTTGCATCCGTAACGAACTGCATGAAAGGCCCTTCGTAAGCTCCGCCTGTAAGGACAAAATATGTGAAACCGAGGCAGCAGTAGGAACTACCCCCTGATCCAGGCACCACGATTCAAAAATCCCCCAAACCCTGACATAGACTAGGGAAGTAGAGGGCTTCCTAGACCGCAAGAGGGTAGCCACCACTGCATCAGAGTAACCCTTGCTCTTTAAATGCTGCCTTTCAAAAGCCATGCCGCTAGACAAACGTGATCTGCCTCTTCTAAACAAACTGGCCCCTGTCAAAGAAGGTTCGAGAGATCTCTCAGTCGGAGGGGCCTGTCCACCACGAGGTTGACCAAATCCGCAAACCATGGACGTCTCGGCCACACTAGAGCCACCAAAATCACCTCCGATGGATGAGATTCTATGCGTCGCAGCACTTTGCCGATTAGAGGCCATGGTGGAAACACGTACAGTAGCATGTTTTGCGGCCAGGCTAGAAATAGGGCGTCCACTCCTTCCGCTCCTGTCTCGTGGCGACAACTGAAGAAATGAGGAGCTTTGGCATTGTGAAACGTCACCATGAGGTCCATGCTGGGTCTGGACCACCTTTCACAGATGAGATTGAACACTTCTGGAGAGAGTTCCCGCTCCCCGAGATCGAGTCGGTTGTGACTGAGGAAGTCGGCCTGAACATTATCGACCCCCCTGCGAAGTGAGAGGCTGCCAGGCTGACTAAATGTTGTTCCACCCAGAGTATTAACTGCTGTGCTTCGCTCGCCACCGGACAACTCCTGGTTCCTTCTTGCCAATTGATGTAGGCTACTGTGGTCGCATTGTCAGACAAAATTCTGACCGACCTCCCTTGCAGTCTCGACTATAGGGCCTGCAGAGCTAATCTAACTGCCCTGGTCTCCAAACGATTGATCGACCACTGAGATTCCTCCTTTAACCACTGGCCCTGCACAGACTTGTCCTGACTCACAGCTCCTCAGCCAGAGAGACTGGTGTCCGTAGTGACCACCGTCCTCTCGGGAACTTCCAAAGACACCCTGCGGCTCAAGTGGACAGAGTTGAGCCACCAGTCTAGACTGGAACAAGCAGAGTCTGTAAGAAGGAGCGGGAGATGAAATTGCTCCGATAGCGGACTCCAACGGGAAAGTAACACTGACTGTAGAGGCCACATATGAGCAAAGGCCCAGGGGACCAACTCGAGGGTGGACGCCATTGATCCAAGGACCCGCCAATAATCCCGGACTTTGGGAGGATGCTTGTCCAATAAGTTTCGAAACTGCTCCTGCAGTTTGGTAATGCGTTCCTCCATCAGAAAAACCCGGCCGAGCTGTATATCGAACCAGGCCCCCAGAAATTCCAAGGACTGAGAAGGAATCAGGCGACTCTTGGCAAAGTTTATCACCCATCCGAGCGACTCCAATAGTTGAACCACCCAACGGATCGCCGTGTGGCATAGCATTTCCGACTTTGCCCGAATCAACCAATTGTCTAGATACTGATGAACAAAGAAACCTTCCTTCCGAAGCTGTGCTGCTACAACGACCATTATCTTGGTAAAGGTCCTGGGCGCCGTGGCGAGGCTGAACAGCAGGGCACGAAACTGGAAATGTCGTCCCAGGATGGCGAACCTCAGGAATTTCTGGTGGTCTGATCGGATGCAGATGTGCAGGTACGCTTCCGTGAGATCCCTTTCGCACCGATGTATTGACTGATCTCAAAGTTTCCATGCAAACCGTGGCATATGGAGGCGTTTGTTTACATGTTTTAAGTCGAGAATGGGCCAGAAGGTTCCCTCTTTCTTGGGCACCACAAAGTAAATGGAGTAACGGCCCCTGTGCTACTCTGCTAGCGGAACCAGAACAATTGCCCCGAGGTCAAGGAGACCCTGTAATGTGTCCTTGACCGCCTGGCGCTTCTCAACGTATGAGCATGGAGAGATAAGAAACCAATCTGGAAGGCGCCGTACAAAATCTAAAGCGTAACCTTGTCTTATCACCATGAGGACCCATTGATTGGACGTCAGAGTGGCCCATTCCTCGTAAAATTGAGACAGTCTGCCTCCCACCACTGAATCCGAGGAATGGACCAGCCTCCACCGGAGAACTGCTGAGCACCTGGTCTGCCGAAGCACTGGCCTCGAAAGGACTGGGACCAGGGCTGTTGCCTTCCAGATGGCTGTCGAAAGGAAGACCCAGAAGACCGAGACAAATGGAACCTCTGATTCCCCCAGAAGTGAGAGCAAGCCGAAACAGAGCCCCTTGACTTTGGCTGATCCTCAGGTAGCCGTGTATCTTGTTCTCACCCAAGGATTGAATCATGTCCTCCAGGTCTTTCCCAAAGAGTAGTTTTCCCTTGAAAGGCAACAAGCCCAATTGAGCCTTGGAGAACACATCCGCAGACCAGTTTCTCAGCCATAGAAGTCTTCGGGCCGAAACCGCTGAAATCATAGACTTGGCTGAAGTACGCAAAAGGTCACAGAGAGCATCTGCACTATAAGCAACCGCCGCTTCGTGGCATCCTGCTTGCATCACTTCCTGCTCTATTAGGGCAGTGCTATTTTGTAAGTGCTGAACCCAGCGCAGGCCTCCTCTCAAGGAAAAACTACTATACATTGCAGCTCTGACACCTCAAAAATCTTTTTGAGCTGCACCTCCAATTTTCGATCCTGGAAATCCTTGAGTGCCGTCACCCCTGTAACAGGGATCGTGGTCTTTTTTGTGACAGCCAAGACGGTTGCATATACCTTTGGAACTCTTAGTAGGTCCAACGCCTCCTCTGGTAAGGGATACAACTTGTCCATAGCCTTACTGACCTTCAGACCCAGGTCAGGAGTATCCCACTCTCGGAACAACTCCGTAACTGAGAGATGAAATGGGAACGACTTAGTTGGACCACGCAGGCCCAACATGACCGGATCCACCGAACCCATCTGAGCATCCTCCAGAGGGGTTTCAATACCAAACTCCTCCAGAATGGCAGGAATTAATGGACCCAACTAATCCCTGCAAAAAAGGCGGACCACCTTAGGGTCATCTCCTTCCACAATTTGTGGACCTCCAGGATCGGTAGGCAGATCCTCATCTTCGTCCGGTTGTTTCTCCTGAGATGCTCCACTAGGATCCAGGGTGTCCTGGGATGATGAATCCTCCCCGTGGACAAGTCCGTAGTCCTCCTCTTGGCTTTTGGATCCCCCGCTGCCTTTGTTGCCCAAGTCTTTTTGCCCTTATGGCTATCTGGATCACTGGGGTCCTGGACCATATGCCCACTAGAGCGCTTACGAGCTGCCCTCCTGGCCTTAACGGCTTTGTACAGCAATAACACAAAGTCAGAGGAAAAAGAATCTGAGGAGTCTGAGGCCCCCTCTGGGCTCTCTCCTCTGCCAGTCCAGGGGATTTGATGGGATGACAGCCTCCCCGGGGGGGGGGGGGGGGGGGGGGCGGGGCTGCAGGCTACAAGGAAAGAGAAGGAGGGGGAACTCCCTCCCCCCTCAGCAACCGGCTCCAGTGCACGAAACATGGCCAAGATGGCCTCTGTTCCTGCGCTCAGCTGGAACGGGTCTACCTACAATTGCTGCGAACGCTCTGATACTGAAGAGCCCCCTTGGGGCCGTGAAACGGCTCCCCCGACTGACCCTGACATGCCTTCTCTTCCGGGAAGGCAGCCTGCACACAAACCATTGCGGGAAAGCTGCGCGCGTCCCCACACGATATACAGGCTGCGCCACAAGGCATCGCAAAGTGGCCAAGAAATACCTTTTTTTTTTTTTTTTTTTTTTACTGTCCCAGGCAGCAGCAGCGGGAAAAAACAGCGGCAGTGGAGAAATACTGACGGACTGTAGGTGGCATCTCAGGATATAGGGCAGAGCCGGTCAAGCTTCTCTGTCTCCATCTGCTGGTGGGGAGGCAAAACCCAGGAGTCTGGACTGATCTGGGTACGTACAGGGAACAGCTGTGTTAAAAAAAAAAATGTCTGTAGCCCCATTCTAAGTTTTCCACATATGTTGGCCTTTCAAGCTCTTAATTTTCCTGTACTCTCACTAGTTCTTCCTTAGTATTATGTTTGTATAGCACCCTAAACCAGAGTACTTTACAGCAAGTTAGAAACAGGTATTATGAGACTGCCACAGAGAGCTTAGTATCTGGGTACCCAAGACAATAAGAGATAAATGTCACAAATGGGCTGCAAGTAGGATATGAACTCAGGCTAAGTGCTCTCTTCCTAATCTTTCCTCTGATCTTAATATGTGCTTAGTGGGTGGTACAATTTGTCACGGCCCCTTGCAGGCCAGAGTACACTTGTTTTGCCATCTAGTCTCATCTAATGTTCATATAAGAGCTTTAGGACTATGCTACCTGGCACCAAACTGATAGTTTACATTTAAAGGATTTTTCAGAACTTTTAAACCCTCAAAAGGAAAATAAAATATTATATATATATATATCTTTACCATTCTGCCCTTCTATCTGTTGCTCCTCTTCTAGTTCTTGTATTTCATCACTGTAGTCTGATCCATCTCCAAATTCCTTTTCATACTGAGCTTCCATCTGCTGCAGCTCCTTCTCCAACTCAGACATGGTTATCCAGCTCTGTTCTTTATACTGCTCTGCAAGCCTTTAAAAGATCATCACATTGCAGTACAGGCAATTAGAATGCCATATTAGATCCTACTCTCTAAACCAAGTTCATTTTCATGTACCAGAGAACCCCAGGTACTGGGGCTCTGTCAATGACACGCAATGCAACAATCTGTATAAACTGTGCTTTGTTTAGCACCCTACCCCACAAAAAAAAGATTCTTGGATAGGAATCTGTAACATTTTGTTATACTTCAATCCATTTTCCAGCAGAAGAGAGAGTGAAGAATCTGGGCCACCACTTCCACAGACTATCCTTTCAACCATGAAATATCATGCCATAGAAGACTTCCTCAGCTAAGAGTTCTAAAGTTACACCAGAACAGTACATACAATTTCCAACTTGCGAGTCATACAAGCAATGGCAACAGCTGTGTTACAGGAATGCTTGATGTTCCCTTGCAGTGTTCAGGCATGAGGAAAGATCACAGAACTACCAATGTATGTTTACCCTGGAAAGGACAATGCTTTGTCTCTTACTGCACAGAAACATAAAAAGAAAAGTGCTAACTGGATGCAAATGCACGGGAAGTGTGCTTGCTCAAAACACTGCTTCTCAAACAGTGTGCCATGCCACACTGTTGTGCCTCTGGAAAGGTTCCTGGCAGCCTCAGCATGATGCTCCTCCCTAGGCTCATGCTCTGATTATGGGACAAAGCCTCAAATCTCCCCTTTTTCTGCTCTAGCCCCAACCTCCCATCTCCATAGCAACCAGACAGCACTGCAGAAGACTGGAAGGGATGGGCAGGAGCAGAGAGCCCATGCAGCAGCAGTGAATGGCACAGAAGGGAGTCATTCAGAGCTCCAGTCTAGTGACAATGTATAGAATACAAAGGAGGAGTGTAGTGAATGTTGAAAGGGGGTATGGGGTGAAGGGGATGAATGCATGGGGTTGGCGTGGAGAGGAAGACAGTGCTAAAGGTGGTGAAAGCTGGGGAGGTGAGGAGGGGTGTGAATGCTTGGGGGAGGGAGATTACAGGAAACTGACATGATATTATATGCTACTGGTCCAACTGGCAGGGGGTGGAGAGGATCAGGACAAGTCGAGCCATATTTGGGGGGGGGGGGGGGGGGGGGAGAAGAGTATAGAAGGTGCAGGGGAGGCAAAGAGGGGATGAGGAGCAGCACACAGGCTAAAGTGTACCAGGAATCATGGGAGAGCTGAGAGAAAAGGCAGCAAAACCTAAGATGAGGGCAGGGAGGAGGAGATTGAAAGTCAGGTATTCGTGAGAAGCAGAGTAGGCAGCAATTGGGGGGGGGGGGGGGGGGGAGCCAGGAGGGGGCATGAGAAAAAGAAAAAAAGAAATGGGATTGAGAAAGAAGGACCCTGGATAACGGTGCAGGATGATAGAGACAGAAAGAGGACATTAGAGAAATAACACAGGAATGGGGGGTGGGAGTAGGGAGGAGAGAACACTGGAAACTGGGCTGAGAGAAGAAAGGACTGGAAAAGGAGCTAGCTGGGGATGGAGGGCAAGAGATCTCTGGATTTGGAGGCAGTGGAATCTTGGGAGGTAATGGGGAGAAGAGAAAGAAGAGGAGGAATGAGGAAAGGCCAGCAGAAAGGGAAGAGAGCAGAAAGACTGAAGGAAAGTATTATTTATTTTTTTATTTTTTTATTTATAGGTTCTTCTATACCGCGGTACGTATAGCAATACATCACCTCGGTTTACAGTGAAACATTAATTTAGCAACAGGCTTTACATGTAACAGTATAAAATAAACAGTAAAACAATTAATAGCAACAGGCTTTACAGAAAAACATGGGTTTCAAATAATATGCATAAATATCGAACAATAGAATATTAATAACCATGTATTTGCAGGAGCAAATAATCTATCTGAGGCAAAAAAATATTCACTCTGCAGGAGACACAAAGCGGAAGGAAAAAGGACAATAGTGAAGAGGGAAAAGGAAAAAAAGGAAGAGAGGGAAGACCAGAGAATGAGAACGTGACACAGAGCCAGAAAAGAAAGCTAGAAACACCAAAGGTTGGAAAATTTATTGCCCAATACATAATATTACCAACTCATCAGTATAAAATATCCCGAGAGCCAGCTCAGTCTATAACATGGACATGTCTCCCACAAAGAAAATACATGTTAGTATATATATAAGGAGGGAACCGTATGCAACGTAATCCCGGAATCAGAAATGTGAAGAAACTGATCCCTCATGACAAACTTGCAATTCTGAAATCCTCCTGGCGGAATAGATGGCCACCAAGAACACCACCTTGAGAGTCAAATCCTTAAGAGTCGCTCTCCGAATCGGTTCAAATGGAGCATCACAAAATACCCGCAGAACAAGATTAAGGTTCCAGGGAGGGCATGCCGCACCGGAGAATGCAAATTCTTAACGCCCCGAAGAAATCTCTGTACATCCAGATGAGAAGACAAGGAATAACCTTCCATCTTTCCTTGCAAGCAGGCCAGAGCCACTACCTGTACCCTAAGAGAATTAAAGGCAAGGCCTTTAACTAAACCCTCTTGTAGAAAGGACAAGACTTGAGAAATTGAAGTCTGAACTGCATGTATCCGCCGTTCAGTACGCCAAGCCTCAAACACTTTCCAAACTCGCACATATGAGAGGGATGTAGACTGCCGCCTAGCCTGCAAAAGCGTAGCGATCACTGGCTCCGGATATCCTCTTCTCCTCAGGCGACGCAAAAGCCAAGCAGCTAGACAAAAGTGATCGGCCTGGTCGGAAAATACGGGTCCCTGATGGAGAAGATCCGGAAGATGACCGAGACGCAACGGCCCGTCTACCACTAGATTGACTAGATTTGTGAACCATGGTCGATGTGGCCATTCTGGAGCTACTAGGATCACCTTCCTGGGGTGCCTCTCTATCCGGCGCAATACTTTGCCCACCAGACACCACGGCAGAAAAACATACAGCAAGACTTCCCGAGACCAAGGCACTACTAGAGCGTCGACTCCCTCAGCCCTGAATTCTCTCCTGCGACTGAAGAATCGAGGGGCTTTTGCATTGAGCCGAGTTGCCATCAAATTGACATGGGGATGACCCCACCTTCTTTGAATGAGCCACATCGTGGCCTCTACCAACTCCCACTCGCCTGGATCTAAGCACTGACGACTGAGAAAATCGGCCTGGAAGTTGTCGACCCTTGTGATATGAGAAGCTGCCAGCTGAATCAAGAACTGCTCTGCCCATTGAAACAATTCTTGAGCTTCAAGTGCTTCCCCCTGGCTCTTGGTCTCGCCCTGACAATTGATGTAAGCCTCCGTTGTGGCATTGTCAGACAGAACTCTGATGGAACAACCCTGAATGAGGGGGATAAAAGCTTGAAGAGCCAGCCGTACTGCTCTGGTCTCCAACCGGTTCATAGGCCACAAGGCTTCCACCGCTGACCAAGTGCACTGGGCCGACTGCTTCTTGCAGACTGTGTCCCAACCAGAGAGACTGGCATCGGTAGTGAGAACTACCCACTCCGGCACTTCGAGACTGACTCCACGTTGCAGACTGGAAGACTGTAGCCACCACGAAAGGCTGTTCCATGCCGACGCATCCAGCAAAACCGGCAAATGAACAGCCTGGGCCAGGGGATCCCATTTGTCCAACAGGGCCTTCTGAAGGGGACGCATATGCACGAAGACCCATGGTACCAACTCCAGGGTTGAGGCCATCGAATCCAGAACCTGTAGAAAGTCCCAGACTCGTGGTATCTTCAATGTCAACAAGCGCCGAATTTGTGACTGTAGTTTGAGCATCCTCTCCTGAATGAGAAATACCCTGCCTTGGCTCATGTCGAAAAGAGCTCCGAGGTATTCTAGTACCTGGGATGACTCCAAGTGACTCTTCGCCCGGTTCACCACCCAGCCAAGAGACTCCAACAGGCGAACAACTTTCTGAACTGATGAACGCCAGCCGTCCAATGACTTCTCCCGAATTAGCCAATCGTCAAGATAAGGGTGCACTAAGACCCCTTCGTGTCGGAGAGCTGCCGCCACCACCACCACCATCATCATCATCTTGGTGAATGTGCGAGGAGCCATCGCTAGACCGAAAGGCAGAGCATGGAATTGGAAATGTTGACCCAACACCGCAAACCGCAGAAACCACTGATGCTCTGGACGAATTGGGATATGCAAGTATGCCTCCGTCAGATCCAGGGAGGCCAGAAACTCCCGAGAGCAGACCGCCGCAATTACCGACCGTAGTGTCTCCATTCGAAACCGTGGAATCTTTAAGAACCTGTTCGGGACAACGAAATAGATGGAGTAACAACCCCTGCCCCGTTCGCGAGGTGGTACCAGGACCACCGTTCCCAAATCGCACAACCTGCGTACAGTCTCGTGAACCGCCCGACACTTCGTCGAGAACCCGCAAGGGGAGACTAAGAAGAGGTCGTGAACGGGGACTGCAAACTCTAAAGCGTAACAGTCTCATCACTGAGAGGACCCACTGATCCTGCATGATTTTGGTCCACTCCCCGTAAAAATCTGCCAGCCGTCCCCTATACAGGAAACAGCAGAGTGGACCAGCCTCACTTCATTGGGAGGACTTGACAGCTGCTGCTCACCCAGCCGGGGAAGCTCTAAAAGGTCGTCGCCCGCCGCAAAAGGACTGACCCCAATTCGAGCCCCGCGGTTGCTGAAAAGGTTTTTGTGATTGCACCCCTACAGGACCTCTGGAAGGATGAGACCGTCTGGCGCCCCTGAAGCGGGACCTCGACAAACGCCTGGCGATTCCTTGGCTTGTCCTCCCGCAGCTTATGCACCTTTGTCTCACTCAGTTGCTTGATAAGCTGTTCTAGCTGCTCTCCAAACAAGAGACGACCCCTGAAAGGCAAAGAAACTAACCAGGCCTTAGAAGATACATCCGACCAGAGACAGAGCCAAAGTAAACGTCTGGCTGCGACCGAACTCATAACATGCAACAGCGAATGCACCAAGTCATACAGCGCATCTGCTACATATGTGACTGACTCCTCCACGCGACCTACATCCATGTCGGGACCAGGGGGTGCATCCTGAAAATTCTGCACTCATCTCAGACATGCCCTTTGCATAAAGCCGGAGCAAATGGCAGCCCAGAGCCCCAAGGCTGCACTCTCAAAAACCCTCTTAAGGTGAAGCTCTAATTTCTGATTCTGGACATCCTTGAAGGCCACGGTCTCCTCCACCGGAATTTTAGTCTTTTTTGTGACTGCAAAAACCTCTGCATCCACCTGCAGAAGCGCAAAAAGCTCCAAGATCTGTTCTGGCAACAGGTAGAGCTTGGCCATAGCTCTACCTACCCTCAAACCGGAGTCCGGGGAATCCCACTCATGCTCAATCAATTGCAGCACCGACCTATGATACGGAAAAGCGGAAGGAGCCGCCTGAAGACTATCCAGAATGGGGTCCGCCCCATCCAATTCTGGAACTTCCTGAGTGGTTTTTAAACCCAGCTCCTCAAGGACTTGCGGAAGCAGCAGTGCCCATTCCTCCCTCTGGAACAACCTGAGAATCTTGGGATCATCCCCCTCTGCCACTGATGGTACTCCAACATCTTGATCCGGGTCTGGAGAAATTAAATCCTGCACTGCAGAGCCTGGTGCTGCACCTGCCGGAAGGACCGGAACCTGCGAGTCTGCCATTATTATATTTAAAAGATAAAAAAGGACACCATCCCACTCTATCCTTGAGATCCCATCTTCCAATAATTTTCTCATTACTAAGATTCCTTTCACAACAGCTTTCACAGCCTCAACATGCTTGTGCATAGAGGTTTAACAAAATGTGTCTCACCTGCAACAGAACCATTATTGTGAATCACTTCCCTACAAAGCAAAAACCCATCACAACTCATCATGCAAAAATCACTCCACCGAGAAGAAATAATTTATACAGAGAAGTCTCAGCTCTTTCAGCATGAGCTGGCAGCTTATACTCTGCCCAAACAGGATTACTGCTTAAAACAGGTGTAGGCAATTCTGATCCTGAAATGCCACAAGCAGGGCTGGTTTTCAAGACATCCAAAATGAATATGCATGAGATAGATTTGCACATAATGGAGGCAGTGCATGCTAATCTCTCTCATATATATTCATTGTGGATATCCTGAAAACCTGACCTGTCTATGGCACTCCAGGACTAGAGTTGGCTTAAACAATTCTCTAGCCTAGTGCACTGCTTGCTTACATACTTAGCTTGCTGTAGTTTCTGTTGCCTCCGAAGCTGTTCTACCTTCTTGGCTTTCTCTGCATTCTGTTCCTCTACAAGCTTCCGATGGGCCTGCACTCTCTTGTCCCGTTTACGGATAAAGGCCACTAGCTCGCGGATCAGTTCGTTCCTCTCCTTCCTAGCTTTGTCTCGCGTTTTCTTGTTCTCTTTTTCCATGGCTCGCTTCTCCCATCGGTTTGATGCTTGCCGCGTGTCGTATTCCTCCTTCCATGCAAAATTCTTCTGGGTACAGAAACTCTGCCAGTATGCATAAAATGGATGAACCACCTAAGGACAAGGGGAAACATACAGCCTGTCAGACATTTCAGTTCTGGAAAGCACAAAGGAAAATAGGAAACCTGTAAATGCCTGGACTAGGTGTGACCAGTGAAGATGTTCTTAGAAGGAATCTTTATTATAGCCACAGACAAAGAAACATTTTAAGTTTGACCCATTATAGGTACCTAGAGCTAAAAGCACCTCTTTCTTCTGCTGGTTACATCTCTCCCTATGCATCCTAGCCTGTTAACCTACAGTGCTCCCTCTCCTTCGTGTATTCCCTGCGTTTCTTTTTGTTGCTCTTATCCCTCATGACAGATCACTCCTTCCTCTTTTCCACTCACCCTATCCTTCCCTTAAATATAGAGCCTGGCATATTCTACTCATTGGTCTAACTGTACCATGTCTCTGGCCAGGCCAGTATCTGCCATTAGGGCCTTCAGATCCAGGAGTTTATTAGGCATACATCAAGCATTTGTGAAAATCGCATTCCAAATTTTGTTCCTTCCCCTCTCAGTTCATCCTCCCTGATATTTCAGGTATATCTGAAGGGCTTCAATCTTTGGGAATTTTTCTATTCACTTCATTCATTGGCAAGTGGTTTAGATTTTTTTTTTTCTTTTTATTATCTTATAAAGTGTTTTTTTCTTCATTTTCTAGACTGGGGTGCCACATTTTCATGGGCAAGTCTTTTAATAGAAGAGTGTGTATAAAAAAGGCAGAGAAAGGTCAGATTCTATTTTCAGTAGTGCTGCCTTAACTAAGATTTTTCTTACTTCTGCTCATGCCACATCTGGTAAACTAATGTCTATCTGGGTCACATCTTATATTCAAATACATCCCCAATTTAAACAGTTGCGCCCACTATGTGCTCATTATGATGGTCCAACTACTTTTTGGTATAAGTGGGAATAACTGTTTATATTACAGTCTGGTAAACTCCATTTTCTTCTCAAGCTTCCCCATCTAAAGTCTCACAGATAATTACAATGTATACATTTTGGTACATACAGCAGCCTGTGATACTAGCACAAGAGGGAACTTGTAAGCTGCTATCCGGTAGGAAATGCAGCCCTCAGCTTCTGTACAGAAATTAATCAGCAGGAGTCTTTCCTGTGAGTTTACTGTTTGACAAGTAAACGCATCAGGATATCTGGGCAAGGATTTTACCGTGTCATAGTCACTTTGGGAATCACCAAAAGTAGGGAATTCCTCCATGTCCTCTTCATTCTTACATTCCATCTCCTCCTTTACTATCATTTCAAAGATATTTCGGTACACTGCATAGAAGCCCTAAAATATAAAATACAAAGCTAACTTGATTATGAAGAAGTGAAGCATATGTCTGATGGTCTAAAAATACAGAATGGCTCATCAGTTGTCCTCTAGCAGCACTCAAATATCACCTGAACTTCATGTTTAACTAAAGGAATTTCAAACATTTGTTTGTTTGTTTGCTAATATATGAAATATTTCAATGCTTCCTACCTGGGAGTTAATTTTCAAAGGATTTGACTGGCTACTTTCTGGAGTTAGCTTAGCTGGTTAAAACTCTTAAGAATTTTGCAAGGTGGTCATATCAGCCATGCTAACTAAATTCACAAGACGGCCAAATTAGACGGGCAAAAACAAGAGTGCTCCGGAGGCATTCCCACGAGGGGCTTATGATATACTTAGCCACATACATAGAAACAGCAGGATAAATCTAAATGGACAAGCTTTGCTTAGCTACATTTAGGGACATTTTCAACTGAAAACCCAGCTGGTTAGATTCCACTAGAAAAATGTACCTAAAGATAAACAGTTAAAATTAAGAAGTTATCTCTGCCTTTCAGCTGCTTTTTGAAAAATGACCCATTTAGAATCAGTGCCGAGCTAACACAAACTTTCACATATCTTTCTTTAGAACTGAAACCCCTCTAGAGATGCTTTGAGTTACAATTTTAATACTAAAGCAAATGTTTGCAAGTTCTACCTTTTAAGTGTTTACGATACTTGCTGTTCTCTCTTGCTCTCGCTCATTATAGGAAAATTAGTTCTTACCTGATAATTTTCGTTCCTGTAGTACCACGGATCAGTCCAGACACCTGGGTTGTGACTCCGCACCAGCAGATGGAGACAGAGCAAAACTTGACGGGCTCCCTACATATAGTAAGGTGCCACCCACAGCCCCTCAGTCGAACGTACTGTCAAAGCAAAACCAGTGCCCGACTAACTAACTAGTAAGAAAATTTAAACCAATTCAGAACACCCCCGGCTGAAAAACAGAAAACATCAGACCAGAGGCAAGCGGCCGCATGCCAACAGTGGAAACAACGCAGCCCAAATAACCAAACGAGCGGACTCTCTCACTCTTCATCGTACCGAAAACAGACGGGCGGGAGCCTGGACTGATCCGTGGTACTACAGGAACGAAAATTATCAGGTAAGAACTAATTTTCCTTTCCCTGTACGTACCCGGATCAATCCAGACACCTGGGATGTACCAGAGCAAATTACCGAGGGTGGGAAGCAGAGAGTCCCGCTCGGAGAACACTCGCCCCAAACCCCTGAGACTCAGATGCCTGGACATCCAGTCTGTAATGCCTAGTGAAAGTATGCAACGACTTCCACGTCGCAGCTCTAAAGATCTCCTGCGTGGACACCTGAGAAATCTCGGCCTAGGACGTGGCTTGCGCCCGAGTGGAATGAGCATGAAGTTCCCGAGGTGCCAACTTACCCTGCAGAAGATAAGCTGAACCAATAGCCTCTTTGAGCCAACGCGCGATAGTGGTTCGCGACGCCGCAGCCCCCCGGCGAGGCCCGGAACAGAGAACAAACAGATGGTCAGAAACCCGGAAGGGGTTCGTAACCTCCAAGTAACGAAGCAGAATCCTGCGCACGTCGAGCTTCCGTAACTCCTTCATCCCTTTGTCCATCTGATCCCCAACCTCAAAACCTGGAAGGTCCACAGACTGATTTAAATGAAAAGAGGACACTACCTTGGGCAAAAAGGACGGAACAGTTCGCAGAGAAACTCCGGTCTGCGAAAAACGCAAAAACGGTTCCCGACAAGACAAAGCCTGCAACTCCGAGACCCGCCGAGCCGACGCAATGGCTACCAGAAACACGGTCTTCAAAGTAAGATCTTTCAGCGTCGCCCGTTTGAGAGGTTCAAAAGGCGCCTTCCCGAGAGCCGAGAGCACGCAATTTAAATTCCAGGCCGGACAAGGATTCCGCACCGGAGGGCGTAAATGTTTAGCCCCGCGAAGAAAACGCACCACATCTGGATGGCACGCCAAGGACACTCCGCGCACCTTCCCGCGCAGGCAACCAAGCGCGGCTATCTGGACCTTCAGGGTACTCCAGGCCAGCCCCTTCGAGAGACCCTCTTGTAAAAAGGCGAGGACTCCGGACACCGGTGGACATATAGGATCAACCTCATGAGTACCACACCAGTCCTCAAAAACCGTCCACACCCTCATGTAGGTTAAGGACGTGGATTATTTTCGGGCCCTCAACAAGGTAGCGATCACTGCCTCGGAATACCCCTTAGTCCTCAAACGCGCCCTTTCAAAAGCCAGGCCGCGAGACAAAAGTGATCTGCATCCTCCAAACAGACGGGTCCTTGTTGAAGAAGAGCCGCCGCCCCGTGAAACCGAAGCGGAGGCTCCGCCGCCAGCTGAATGAGGTCCGCGAACCACGGGCGCCTTGGCCACTCCGGCGCCACCAGGATCACGGCCGACGGATGTAACTCGATCCGTCGAAGAACTTTGCCTATCAGAGGCCACGGAGGGAACACATATATCAACACGTCCGTGGGCCAGGGAAGCACCAGAGCATCGACTCCTTCTGCGCCCCTTTCCCTCCAACGGCTGAAGAACCGTGGGGTCTTTGAGTTGCGAGCGGTGGCCATCAGGTCCAGGTGTGGAGTTCCCCACCTGGCACAGATGAGGCGATACGCTACGTCTGGCAACTCCCATTCGCCTGGATCCAGCCGATGACAGCTGAGGAAATCCGCCTGTACGTTGTCCACACCTGCGATGTGAGACGCCGCCAGGCCGCCGAGGTGTTGCTCCACCCAGACCATGAGCAGCCGTGCCTCCTCCGCCACTTGCTGGCTCCTCGTTCCTCCCTGACGATTGATATAAGCCACTGTGGTCGCGTTGTCCGAGAGCACCCGAACCGCCTGGTCCCGTATCCACGGCAAAAAGGCTTGCAAGGGAGGAAGTGACGTCATCGGGCTGAATGGCCGCTTAAACTGTGAGCTCCTCCATCAGCCGCACTTAATTGCTTCTTTGGGAGACTGTACAAGCCTGAATTTATTTGAAAAGGGTGATAAACTCTGGCGGAATCCTGCAGCATGACGACCAAACGGAAATCGGTGGATTTCCAAAGTTATTCGTACAAAAAAGCGGAGGATCGCAACCGCGACCCCGCAGAGAAATCTGCAGGCTTGACTGCTCAAGATGGTGGGTCGGATTCGGATGACGAGCCTCTTTGCCAAATGGACGCCACTCCGACTCGCTCCGAGTTCAGAGAATGGTTTGGGGTTCTCCGAAAAGACCTCAAATCTTATAAAAAAGAGGTGCAGGAGGTGCTGGGTGAGTTTCGTGAAGAAATGGCTACGCTTGGACGTCGGGTAGACGATATCGATAACAGAGCGGAAGCACATGCGGAAACTACAACGCAACTTCGAGAAGCCTATTCGGCGCTACAGGAGGACAATTATACTATTAAAACCAAATTAGCTGACCTAGAGAATCGGGCTCGCAGGAGTAACCTCCGTTTTCGCGGGTTTCTTGAGTCTCCTGAGAATAGCGATTGCGCTGCTCTGATACAGAGATTCTGCCTGTTCCTCCTGCAGCAAAGCGAGATTTCCACGGGGGAGCAAATGCCCGAGATAAAGTTTGACAGAGCGCACAGGGCCTTGAGAGCGCCCAGCTCCAATCAAGCTCGGGACATTATTGTATGTTTTAATGATTACACGCTCAAGGATAAGATAGCCAATCTAGCTCGCAAACAGATGCGCTGGACCTGGGAAAGTCAGGAGATCTCTGTATATGCGGATCTTTCCCAAGCTACATTACAAAAATCGGCAAGACCTGAAGGAGGCCACGGCCTTCCTGCGCAAGGAAGGGATTAAATATCGCTGGCTCCATCCCTTCGGGTTTACGTATTCGAGGGAGGGGGTCTCAGCTCGTATCCTCAACATTGCTGACGCAGCCCAACAACTTGGCAAGCATGGCTTCACTACTCAGGCGCAAATACCATCTTATCCACTGCTTCTCCCTTCCAAAGATGCCAGGCCGAAGTGGCAGAGAGTAGGGGCCAGAAATAGCAGGCTGAAACGTCAATCTGACTCTCAAAGAGCACCGGCAGCACCACCCTGAACAGTCTCGCAGATGCCGCGCTCTTGCGACGTATTCTCTTACCTCAGTACTATGTTTTCATCTGTTCAGAGTTCTCCTGTTATCTATTCGTCTAATGAAGGTTTGTTTTTTTTGTTTTTTTTTCTTTTATGCTTATAGAGGGCCCCTCTTGTCTACAACTGAGTTGGATGAAGAAGGCTGATTGGGGCTCACACGATGATGTTAATCTCTATTGTTTCCTCCTAGCTTAATAGCTATTTTGATCTGCTTATGGTTCTTGCAGATCATGGGGAATGGGGAGGGATGGGGGGGATGTCTGTTTTCTAGGGGTACTGCATACACTTTTATATTTTTCAGTACAAGCGGTCTGGAGGGACCACGGAGGAGGGCAGAACTTTAGCGGGTTTACTGGAGTGCACAGTGCGCCAGGTGTCTCAGGGCAGTGCCCCTTGGCGCGGAGGCCCAGCCCGGCACTATGGGAGAGCTTTCTAGGTAATCTGGGAACTTCTTTCCAGGCACATGTCTTCCTTTCGGGCGGTGTCCCTTAATGTTAAGGGACTTAATTCTCCATTTAAACGACATTCTCTATTTAAGGAGTTGACCACCCTAAGAGCAGATATAGTCTTTATACAAGAGTCCCATTTAAAGGGCAGGTATGAATCCTTGTTGAAGTCTCACCAATATCCCTTTCAATATTTTTCTCCTTGTACTAAACGGTCCAGGTATACAGGGGTGTGTATTTTGTTTTCTCAAAATATGGTGTTTGACTGCCAATCTTGTATAAAGGATCCTAACGGTAGATATATATTGCTACATCTCAAGATTGAAGGTGTTGATTATACATTTGTGAATGTTTATGCACCCAACCAAGACCAAGGTCAGTTTTATGAGTCTCTCAATCAAGTAATTTTACAATACAGCGTGGGTAAGTTATTGGTGGGAGGAGACTTTAATTTAGCACGGGTACCAGGCCTGGATACATCAAAAGGTTCGGTTGCGGCTGCCCCACTTCATCGGAAAAAATTGAAACAGTTGATGGATGATTGGCAGCTGACCGATGTATGGAGGTCTCACTACCCCAGATCCAGATCCTATACTTTCTTCTCTCCTCCGCACAACTCACACTCTAGAATCGATTTCTTTTTAGTGGATAAAATTCTACTTTCCCAGGTATCGAACCCTGATATATATCCCCTTGCTTGGACAGACCATGCAGCGGTTACCCTCGAAATCTCCTTCCCGCAGTACGATAGGGGGACCCGTTTTTGGCGACTCAACGATTCACTGTTGTTAGATGACGCTTTCACTGGTTCACTAATTACACAAATCCGGGATTTTTTATCCCTAAATGACAATGGGGAGGCCTCTCCACCAATTGTATGGGAATCCCTGAAGGCATATTTAAGGGGGCTTTTCATTTCCAGAGCCACTTATGTGAAAAAAAGGGATAACCTGGCTGCCTCCATTTTAAGGCAGGATATTATGGGTTTGACTAGGGAGCACCAACAGACGGGTTCTCAGAAAATATGGCGACATCTCTCTCATAAAAGGGAAGAGTTACAGCGTTTGGAGGCTGCCAAGATGAACCACTTACTTAACATTACCAAACAGAGTTATTTCGAGGGTGGAAATAAAGCCGGACGACATTTAGCCCGTAAACTTAAGCAAGTCTTTTCACAAAATTTTATTGCTAAAATTAAAGATGAAACGGGGAATATTCTTACGACGAATACTGATATCCGCAAGCGATTTTTGTCCTTCTATAATCACCTGTACTCGCCTGCTGACTCCATCTCGTCAGAGGCGATTGATCATTACCTGACTGGGGTAGAATTGCACAGCCTATCTACAGAGGCCCAAGTAGTATTAGATGCAGAAATCACTACGGTTGAAATTTTAGAGGCTATCAAAACGTTAAAGGTGGGAAAATCACCGGGTCCAGATGGCCTAACGGCAAAATTCTATAAGACGTTTGCCCCTTTTATCGTAGTCTCCCTACAAAAAGTATTTAATCATTTATGGGATGGGGGTTCCCTGGCACCTAATACCAATCTTGCGGGGATCACTATATTGCAGAAGCCGGGACGGGACCCTACCATTTGCGGTTCCTACCAACCCATTTCTCTGCTAAATCTAGATTTAAAGCTTTTGGCGAAAATTTTAGCAGGCAGATTGAATATTTATCTAACTGACCTCGTACATCAGGATCAGGCCGGCTTCATGCCGGGTAGGCTTGCTGGTGACAACATTCGCAAGTTAATTAATATGATGTGGTGGGCCCATGAACAGAAAGTTGAATCCTTGTTTTTATCCATCGATGCCGAGAAGGCTTTTGACTTGGTTCACTGGCCGTTTCTCTTTGGTGTCCTTCGCAGGATGGGTTTCGGCCATAACTTTTGTACATGGATTGAGAGCCTCTATTCCAATCCACAGGCTTGTTTAAAAATCAATGGGGGGTATTCGGATCGGTTTCCAGTGGGACGTGGCACCAGGCAGGGATGCCCCCTCTCGCCACTCCTTTTTGCTCTCTTTTTAGAGCCGTTGGCGACTGCCATCAGGGCTGATGCCCAAGTCTCGGGCTTCTCCTTTGCGCAACATGATTATAAAATCACTCTCTTCGCTGACGATATCATGTTTTCCTTGACGAACCCTCATACCTCACTGACGGCTATCGTTTAGTGTGGTCTCAGGATTCAAAGTCAACTGGGAGAAGTCAGAGATTTTAAACTTAACTTGTGAAGCAGCACATGTAGAACATTTGAAATTACACCATCCGTTCCGTTGGGCTAATAGCCATATTAAATATTTGGGAATTCGCATGTCATCTCATCCCAGAGATCTCTTTGCTTTGAATTATCAACCCTTAATTAAACGAATATTTCTGGATCTGGATATATGGGGCAACCTTCCTCTCTCTTGGTTGGGTCGCATTGCGACGATTAAAATGAACATCCTTCCTCGACTGTTATATTTGTTTCAATCCTTGCCTATTTCTGTTGCTCCAGCTGCCTTAAAAGTATGGCAAAGAAAAATTTTTAGTTTCATTTGGAAACGGAGGCCACCCAGGGTTAGTAGACGCGTTCTTTATTTACCTAAATTATCAGGGGGGCTTGGAGTCCCATGCCTGCTGTGGTATTTTGTGGCGGCGCAACTCCGACCTCTTATTGTATGGCACCACACAGCCGAGTATAAGCACTGGGCGAGCATTGAACAGTCTCGACTGCCTTCCATACCACTGTCAGCGCTGGCTTGGCAACCTCAGACTACATGGGGTGACCTTGCCAATCTGTTTCCTACTACTCGACACACTCTAGACCTTTGGAAGAAGTGGAAAGTACGCTTAGTTGGTGCAAAGTCATGTTACCATCTCACCCATTTGTTCCATACTTCTGCTTTCCCGCTCGGCCTTGAACGAAATACTTTTGATATCTGGCGAAAGCGGGGTATCACCCGCTTTGAACACTTGTGGACTGGCGAGGATATTTTTACCTTTGAATCACTCTGCCAAAAATTTAATATGCCGCACATTGAATATCTCACATACCTCCAGCTACGGCACTTCTGTCTGGCCCAACGGATGAAGGAGGGACTGGGCAAAGGAAGGTCCCTCCTTGAGGGATATTGCTCTGCTAGCAATGTAACCAGAGGACTGATTGCTAAAGTCTACCAATTGCTCAATGTGAAACTCCCCTTCGTTCCAGCACACATTAAAGCCTGGATGATCGACTTGCCCCGGCCTTATACAGAAGAGGAATGGACTGTGATTTATACCCAGCTCAGTAAATCGTCTGTATCAGCCACAATGGTGGAGAATGGATTTAAACAGTTATACCGCTGGTACTATACTCCGGAACGGTTGGCTAAAATAGTGCCCTCTTCCTCAGGTCTTTGCTGGAGGGGTTGTGCCCTGGTGGGCACATATCTACACATGTGGTGGTCGGGCGGTTGTATCCAATCGTTGTGGAAACAGATTGAAGTCCAACTAACTACTATCTTGTCGCAACCTATCAGCCTCACGGTAGACATTGCCTTGCTCAATAATGTTAATATGGACACATCTGCGTCTTCCCACTCTTTCATTCTACAGATGTGTACTGCGGCTAGGTTGGTGATTGCCAAGGAGTGGAAAGCGCCCCGATGCCCGACTCTAGCGGCGGTGCTTGACAGGCTGGATGTGGTCTGCACTATGTGCCGGTTGACTGCGGAAAAAACCCGCTCTTTGAAAAAATTCAGAGCTACTTGGGATCCCTATCTTCTCTGGATTGCCTCAAAGACTCAGGACTTGCCATGACCCTCTATTGAAGGAACCACCCTGCTTTCTGTGATGAGCTGCTACCCTGTGACGGCCTTTACCTATGAGATGTGATTGGCTTGAGTCGGGGCCGCCCGGTCGGTCCCTGGCTTATTGTACAATACCATCTTAATCTGTATGACGCTGCCAGTCTGGTTTTTCACCTGCCTATGTCTCCTTTTTGCCAAGCTCTGGGCAGATTGCCTCCAGGTGCTAAGTAGACTTACCTTACTGCTACAAATAGCCTGACCAGGCTTCTGGTCAATCCTTATCCTCCAGTAGTTATAATGGTTATTTTATTGTTCTTTTTACTTTATCCTCCGCATTTGTATTGTGTACTGTATGCTAGGGGGGGAGGGGGTAGGGGGTGGGTGGACGGTGGGTCTCTAACGAAATGGTGCCATACCCTGGCATTTTCTTTTCGATGATGTTGAATGTTGTTTATATTTGACACCAATAAAAATGTTTACACAAAAAAAAAAAAAAGGCTTGCAAGGCTAACGACACCGTTCTCGTCTCTAAGCGGTTGATGGACCACCGGGATTGCTGGCTCGACCACTGACCTTGGACCGAGCGGCCTCCGCAGACCACCCCCCATCCGAACAGACTGGCATCCGTCATCACTACCGTCCAGGTGGGCATGACCAGAGACATCCCGCAAGTCAGATGATCTCGTGAGAGCCACCAGTGCAGGCTGGCCCTGGCACAGGAGGTGAGAGGCAACGGACGAAGAAACTCCTCCGACACCGGCTTCCAGCGGGAAAGTAACGCTGATTGTAACGGTCGCAGGTGAGCGAATGCCCAAGGGACCAGAGCTAGGGTCGACGCCATGGACCCCAAGACCTTCAGGTAGTCGCAAACCAGTGGGCACCGCATGGACAAAATGTGTCGTACCTGTCGCTGGAGCTTGACCACTCTCTCCTGAGTCAGCGACACCCTGGCCCTCTCGGTGTCGAACAGGGCTCCCAGATACTCCAACCGCTGCGTAGGTTGCAGATGACTCTTGGCCAAGTTGACTACCCAACCGAGAGATCGCAAGAGCTGTAGAACCCTGGCAATTGCCTGCCGACACTCGGCCTCCGATTTGGCTCGGATGAGCCAATTGTCCAAGTAAGGGTGCACCAGTAGCCCTTCCCTCCGGAGCTGAGCAGCCACCACCACCATAACCTTGGTGAAAGTGCGTGGAGCCGTGGCGAGCCCGAAGGGAAGAGCCCTGAACTGATAATGTCCGCCGAGGATGCAGAACCTCAGGTACCGGTGATAAGCCGGCTGAATCCCGATGTGAAGATACGCCTCCGTAAGGTCCAGAGAAGCAAGGAACTCGCCCGGACGAACCGCGGCAATTACCGAGCGGATCGTCTCCATCTTGAACCGCGGTACCCGCAGGCACCGGTTGACCCCTTTTAGGTCGAGAATGGGCCGAAACGCTCCATCCTTCTTGGGACCACGAAGTAAATGGAGTACCTTCCCTGGCCCCGCTGCCCCTGCGGAACAGGAGTAATGGCGCCCAGGTCTTCCAGGCGCCGAAGGGTGGTCCGGACAGCGGCGCGCTTGACGAGGGCTTTGCAGGGCGAGACGAGGAACTTGTCCACCGGAAACCGAACAAAATCTAACGCGTAGCCGCCTCTTATCACCGCGAGGACCCACTGATCGGAAGTTATTCTGGTCCATGCCTCGTAAAACAATGAGAGCCTCGCGCCCACGTAGGGTACGAGGGTTGGCGGCAACGAGGAATGGACCCGTCTCGCTTCATTGGGCCGACTTGGACCCCGAGCCGGACGAGGGTCCACCGGTCCTGTTGAATTTCTTCCCTCGAAAGGACTGCGACCAGGAGGACGATCTAGCCGAGCCGGACCGGTAGGACTGCCCCGACCCCTTCGCCCTCTGTGGCCGCTGTCGGCGGTTAGACCGGAACCTGTTTCTTGCGGAGAAGGACGACCGAGGCCTGGGCCTATCTTCCGGTAACTTAAAAGCCTTATTCTCGCTCAGGAACTGCATCAGATCGTCCAGCTGCTTACCAAACAGGAGCTTTCCCTTAAAGGGTAAGGAACCCAGATGGGCCTTGGACGCCCCATCCGCAGCCCAGTTGCGAAGCCAGAGGAGACGACGCGCCGAGACCGCCGACACCATAGCTCTGGCCGATGTTCTGAGCAAATCGTGCATCGCATCAGCGCTGTAGGCAATCACCGCTTCCAAGTTATCCGCCTGAGTAGCCTCCCCCGAGGAGAGGTCGGCGTTCGCTTGCAGGACTTGGGCCCACCGGAGCCCCGCTCGCAGTGCAAAGGTACACATGGCTGCCCGCACTCCCAGTGCGGACACTTCGAAGATCTTCTTCAACTGCACCTCCAGCTTCCTATCTTGGATATCCCGGAGGGCCGTAGCACCCGTAACTGGAATGGTGGACCTCTTCGTCACTGCTGACACTGCCGCGTCCACCCGTGGAAGGCGCAGCAGTTCCAGAGCGTCCTCTGGAAGGGGATAAAGCTTGTCCATAGCCTTACTCACCATCAGCCCCAGTTCCGGAGTATCCCATTCCCGGAACAAGATATCTGAGACCGAGAAGTGAAAAGGGAAAGCAAGCGCAGGGCCCGCCAGGCCCAGCAGCACCGGATCCATCTTGACCCCTTGCCGGGACTCCACTGGTGGAGGATCCACGCCGATCTCATCCAGGATAGCCGGGATAAGGGGAGAAAGTTCTTCCCTACGAAACAGGTGGACGACCTTGGGGTCATCACCCTCAGCCGCCTGCGGCCCCTTGCCGGCTCCCGGCTGAGCCTGCCCCTCGTCCTCGTGGCCCTCCTGGCCTTCAGGGGCACCCGACAGCGCTTCCTCGTCCGAGGAGGCGGTGGACACCGTCTCCGATTCCTGTGGGTCGCCACGCGGCTGTATCTTTTGTCGTGGCACACCCTGGGCGTCCCAGGTCCGAGCGGCTCTCTTCCGGGGCTGGGAGAGAGCTTCCTTCCCCCCTGAAGCTTTTCCCGCCTTTAGCAGAGACTTTTTGTACCTTGCGAGTTTCTGCAGCAACAACGAAAAATCTTCTGAAAACGAGCCCTCCGATCCGGAGGAACCTTCCACAGCACTAGGGCTCCCCGACCCACGGGGTCCCGGGGGCTCTCCCCCCGAAAACCTGGGCTGTGGCGACAGCGAGGGAGGCTGGGCGCCATCTTGGAGTGCCCTCCTCGTGGCGTCCCTCACGCTGGACAAATGGCTTAGCGCGGGAACGGATCAAAGGACGCGGCCTCCGAGCCTCCGGCACGCGACGGCGAACGGGCACCCCGCGATCGACCCCCCCGGGCGACCTCCGACGAGCCCTCGCCACCGGAGACGCAGCTGGAACAGACCCCGTCCCGGGAGAGATGCGCGCGCACAGAGCCGCACGCGCGGCAGGCTGACCCCCTCGGCATCCACAGCGACGAACGGGCTCCCCAACCAGCGCCCCCCCTCCGCGAAGTGATCGAACCGGACGGCGAAATGACGGCGAAGAGGGAGAGAGAGCCAGCGCCGCAAGGCCAAACACAAACAAAAAAACCACTATGCTTTTTTTTTTTTTTTTTCTACTTAGCTGCTAGCCGAGGTCCTGCAGTCTTCAGCTCCAGCGGGGGTGAGTGAACCGGGCTCCCCGGTGTCACCCCCGACGCTGCTGCCAGCACAGGCCGGGTCCTCGACCCTCAGCAGCGGCCTCGACCTGGAGGGGATGGTCCTCTCAGGACCTTCCAACCCTCCTGGGAGGCTCCCCCGACGGGAGACTTCTATATCCTCTTCTTTAGGTGACTTTGAAAAAGTTTCTCCTCCTAGGAATTTTTTTTTTTTCTTAAAACCTCTGCCCTAAGAAAAATTAGAATTTAATTAAGTAATCCCTGACTGACTACACCAAGCCACAAAACTATCAAGGATCACCGAGACTGTGGGTGGACCTGCCCCATCTGCTGGAGACAGAGAAAGACTGAGGGGCTGTGGGTGGCACCTTACTATATGTAGGGAGCCCGTCAAGTTTTGCTCGGTCTCCATCTGCTGGTGCGGAGTCACAACCCAGGCGTCTGGACTGATCCGGGTACGTACAGGGAATTGTCATTAGCAGCTTGGTACATATTCGGTGTATTCCTCAACTCAAGTTACTTCAGTTCTCACAGTATGCTTCTCCAAAGCCTTCACACATCCATGATCTACTGCAAAAATGTTTTCCTCAATTTCAGAGTAAGCTTGATCAGTTTCGGTCCATAGCCTCTGGTTCTACCAATTTCATGTGCCTCAAACACTGTCTCACTGGAATATAAGGGCCTGACAGTCTCCCCAAATACTAGAAATACTACTCAGTAAGCTTTGTTGCTTTAAAAAAAAAAAAAAAAAACCCCACACCTTCCGTTTTATCACTATATTTCAGATATAAAAAGGTAAATAAAATCACTCTCAATATTCCAGACGAGTTTTATACAAATGTTGTACAAACTTTCACACACAGTATATCACCCTTCTCTTTCAATGTTGGGCCAGCCACTGATCGACTTTGGCCTGTTTTAGTAAAGGTTTTTTCCTCATTTTGTATCAATGGGGAAAATGCTTAGAAAGTACACAGGGCTTTTTGTAATATTTCTAATGTAGGGATAGATTACTTGAGGTTTTTCACTCAAATGTTGCCATCATTTCCTCTCATAGTTTTACACTGAACATTGAAATTCATGTGCCACCTACCGATTCATTCCCCTAAAACATCTTTTGCAATTGTCAAATTGAGATGAGTTGTCACACCTAATTGTTGCATCATCTGGAAGAATTGATATGCTATCATTCACTTCTGCTTACGAAGTATTCATAAAGAAATTCCTGTTCAGATCCCTGCGAAATGCAGTATTTCACCTTTCGCCATGCAGTGGGCAGAACCTCTTCCTCTAATCACCACACTTTTGCATTTTGCCATCTAACCAGTTTCCAGAGATCGCAGAGAGCAATTTTCAAAAGCTATTTACTCGAGCAAATAGGCCATCTGAAAACTGCCCACTCTGTAGGCAGGTGAAATTATGCAGGTCAAACAACAATGCAACTACTTTTACCAGTGGGAAAAGTAGATGAGAGGCTTAGATCAAGGGAGGCAATATCACACTTAATATTGTTATTTTAGAAGAAGGGGAAAAAAAAGGTGCCAATCTCTGCGAGTATTTTTTCTTGTGGAAATTTTCAAAAGGAAATTATGAACATACTTTCTTTTTGAGAAATGTGCAAAGTCCATGGGAAAAATACCCTTGGACTTTGCAACAATTCACATACTTTTGAAACCTGGCTTCTTAATGCTTCTTTATTTTCCATCATATGATGTGCTAATAAATGGGTCACAGCAATTCTGATATAAACCTATTAACCTTTCTATAGTATACCCTTCTTCAAACACACTGCACTAATGATTCCATACCTTTAAATAAAAGTTTTAGACCCAGGTAGAGAAATTTGTCCACAAGTTTTTAATTGTCACATTAAAGCAAAATAAGGTGATTATTAGCAGAGCATAAAGCCCAGAAATGATGCAAGCTTTTTGAAGAGAGATTGAATGTATTGGTAAGGTACAATCTGGGAAGGCTTTATGCTTTTAAGATAATTTTTTAAATAATATTTTGATATCTTCTTTTAAATGCTTTTTATAGGACCCTCAAAAGAAGGGCAAAATATCACAAAGAGATCTAGCGGCTAATCACAGCTCCACAATGTTCACACCCCAACAACAGCCATTGTTATCTTATGATGATGATATTTTTGGGCATTTCATCTTACATCTCTAGCATTTATTTATTGCCTTCATTTTGCCCTCGGAATAGCTCAAAACGAATCTTAACATAGACATAGCACATACATTACAGACACTAACAGCAGCATATATTAAGCATTCTTACCTCACCCAGATTCCAGTAATATTTAGCCATTTTTATATCTTAAAGTTGAGTCTGGAATAACCAGGTGTTTAGGCAATTCGTAAAACTCAGCAAATTCTCAATTTAATGTCAGATGGCAACTTATTCCACAACTGAAGTGCTCTACAGTGAAAGGAATAGCCATCTATGAGGAAATGCTTACAAGACGCATGCTTGTCTGACCATTAAGCATATTTCATCACTGTTTACAATGCATTAATAGTATTACTCTAATAATTGGATATACTGGTAAAACAGGATGGAAAACAGCTTGCCCAAGGACATGCAGGGAGTCAGTTCCAGATACCCAATTTAATATTCCCTGTACGTACTCGGATCAGTCCAGACAGCTGGGTTTTGCTTCCCCTCCAGCAGATGGAGACAGAGAAGATTTTAAAAACAATCCTGGCATATATACCAAGGTGCCACCCACAGTCCCTCAGTCTTACTCTGTCTTCAGCAGATGGCAGAGGTGCAAAACCCACAGTCTCTTCTGATTTAAAAAAAAAAAATAAAATAAAAATTGAAGTCAGGAATAGTTAATTAGGGACTTCTGTTCCTTTGTTTTTAAAAAGAAGGCGGCGGCCTGTCAGTTTCCCAGGGGGTTGGCAGGTCCTGAGGGGACCATCCTCCCTGGTCGAGGCAGCTGCTCAAGAGGGTCGAGGGCCCTGTCTTGGTGGAGTAGGAGCACTGGGGTGTTACCGGGGAGCCCGGCTCACTCACCCCAGCAGAAGCAGGAGCAGGACCTGTCCAGAACCAAGGACAGCGTGGAGGCAGGTTTGCACTTTCAAAAAAAAAAAATAATAATAATAATTTTTTTCAATTGTTAATTTTTGCCGCGCCGACTCTCCGATACCCCCCCCCCCCCTGACCTGCGTCGTGTTTTTGTTTTTTTTTTAATTTTTTAACATTTTTGGCGGCGAGTTGGGCCCTTTGTTTTTTTTTTTCACAGACTCGATCATGCGCCGAGGCTCGTCTTGCCGTGCATGCGGCTTCTCGCGCAGCCATCTCTCACGCGAAGGCCTCTGCGCTCCCTGCTTGCAGGGCAGTGAAGGTCCCTCCGTTCCTCCGCGGGGGGGCCAGATTCGCGCTCCGCTGTCGACCACGCGGTCCCAGACGGGTCAGTCCAAGTCAGCTGCGCCGTTCCTGATCAGAGCAGGAACAACGGCCATTTTAGGATCGCTGCAGGCAGTAGCGCAGAACACGGGGGGGGGGGGGGGGGAGGAGATTTTACCCCTGGCACTGTCTCCACAGTGCGGGCCTTCGGGAGAGGGCACCCCATACGGCTCCAAATGCTTTTTTAAATGAGGATAGCCCTGAGGGAGCTACAGATTCCTTATCTGACTCCTCCTTTTCATCAGAATTTGTGCTTCTGATGCACAAGGCTTTTAAAGCCAAAAAGACTGGGAAAAGGCAGGCTGCGGAGCAGCTTTTGTGCCCACCGTCCCACAAGAGGTCCCGGGGGTGCTCCGGATCCAAAGGGGAGGCAGAGCCACCTAAGGGTAAGAGGCCTTTGCGTACAGGACTCGTCGAGACGGAAACGGACTCTTCTTCGCCAGGGACTCCTGATATTCCTTGGACACACAGAGATCCTGACTCCCAGTACAAGTTCATCCAGGGTGGTCCAGTACTGGAAGGAGATGATCCGAAGGTGGTTCGTCTCTTTAAGAAAGAGGAGTTGAACCAACTTGTCCCGGTCATTCTGGGGGAGTTAGGTTTGGAAGCCCCGCTGATGGAATCGCAGTTGGGGTCAATGGATCCGGTATTACTGGGTCTCAGGGGCCCCACAGTTTCTTTCCCTTTTCATTTCTCGGCCACAGACCTTCTCTTTCGGGAATGGGACACTCCTGATTTGGGGTTGAAAGTCAGTAAGGCAATGGATAAGCTATATCCTCTGCCGGAGGAAGCTTTGGATTTGCTGAGAGTTCCGAAGGTGGATGCAGCGGTGTCTGCGGTTACCAAGAAGTCCACTATACCGGTTACGGGAGCAACCGCCCTCAAGGACTTGCATGACAGAAAGTTGGAGTTGCAGCTCAAGAAGGTGTTTGAGGTGTCCGCGCAGCAATGTGCAGTAATTTCGCACTGAGTGCGGGACTTCGCTGGGCCCAGCAACTCCAAGCCAGGTCGGCCTCTCTGAGGGGGAGGCTAGCCAGGCAAACCGGCTGGATGCTGTCATTGCATATAGCGCGGATGCTCTCCATGACCTCCTACGCACGTCGGCCAGATCCATGGTGTCTGCGGTGTCCGCGCGTCGGCTACTCTGGCTATGGCATTGGGCTGCAGATACTTCGTCCAAGTCCCACCTCGGTTCCCTTCCTTTTAAAGGCAAGTTATTGTTTGCGAAGGAATTGGAGGATATGATCCAATCTCTGGGTGAGAACAAGGTTCACAAACTACCGGAGGATAGGCCCCGGTCCAGGGGATCGTTTACAGCTCGGTCTCGATTCTGTGCTAATCGGAGACCTCGACTGGCGCAGTCCTCAGGCTCCTCCTTTCGTCCCAGTTCCACCAGACAACAGTCGTGGAATCAGTCCTTTCGAGGCAGGCATTTCGGCAAGCCAGGCAATCCCCTTCGGCAGCGGGGACTAAGGCCTCGCAATGAGATACTGCTGGTCCATCCCTCGGTACCATCATCCTCCATGTTCCAAACGTGGGAGCCAGACTGTCCTTCTTCGAGGAATGGACCAAAGGGTCCTCACCGTGATAAGTCAAGGTTACGCTTTAGATTTTATATGGCGTCCTCAGGACAAGTTCCTGATCTCTCCCTGCGGGTACTGAGAAAACCGGGAGGCGGTACAAGGAACACTCCAGTGCCTGCTGGCCCTGGGGGCTATAACGCCGGTTCCATCTGCAGATCTACGCAAGGGACGCGTCTCCAATTATTTTATTGTCCCGAAAAAGGAACGAACGTTCCGCCCAATCTTAGATCTCAAAAGAGTCAACCGATGTCTTTGGGTACTGCGTTTCTGGATGGAGACTCTTCGGTCCGTCGTCGCCTCGGTACGACAAGGTGACTTCCTGGCGTCTCTGGATCTCACAGAGGCGTATCTCCACATCGGCATTCAGTCGTCTCAGAGATTTCTCAGGTTCTGCATACTGGGAAAACATTTTCAGTTTCGGGCTCTGCCCTTTGGTCTCGCCACTGCTCCAAGGACGTTCAACAAGGTGATGTTGGTGGTGGCAGCGCAACTCCGGAGGGAAGGCTTGCTGGTGCACCCTTACCTACATGATTGGCTGATTCGGGCGAAGTCCGAGGCTCTGTGTCACACAGCCATCCGCAGGGTGCTTCAGCTCGAGATCCCTCGGTTGGGTAGTCAACTTTGCCGAGAGTCATCTAGTCCCCTCGCAGTCTCTGGAGTTCCTGGGAGCTCTGTTCAACACGGCACAGGGGAGAGTAATCCTCACCACACAGCGGATAGTCAAGCTTCAGGGTCATGTGAGGGACCTGATGTCCATGCAGATGCCCAAGGTGAAGGATTACTTGAGAGTCTTGGGGTTCATGACATCCACCCTGGAATTGGTGCCCTGGGCCTTCGCTCTTATGCGTCCATTACAATCAGCATTGCTGTCCCGCTGGAACCCGGTGTCGGAACAGTTCCATCTCCCGCTGCCACTTACGGACTACGTGACATACAGTCTCGACTGGTGGCTTGCTGCCGAACATCTGGAGCGTGAAGTTCCCCTGGTAATGCCCGACTGGACGGTTGTCACCACAGATGCCAGTCTCTCCGGCTGGGGAGCGGTTTGTCTGGGGAAGTCGGTGCAGGGGCAGTGGTCCCGAGAACAATCTCAGTGGTCAATCAACCGTTTGGAGACCAGGGCCGTAGCTCTGGCCTTGGAGGCCTTCTTCCCGCTCCTTCAGGGGAAGTCAGTCCAGGTATTGTCAGACAATGCAAACACACTGGCCTATATCAATCGCCAAGGAGGAACCAGGAGTCGTCCAGTGGCGACGGAGGCTCATTTCTTAATGGACTGGGCGGAACTACATCTCGTCAGCATTGCAGTTTCTCACATTGCCGGGGTGGACAATGTGCAGGCGGACTTCCTCAGTCGCCACCGTCTCGATCCAGGAGAATGGGAGTTGGCCGACGAAGCCTTTCAACTCATCTGTGACCGGTGGGGCATGCCGTGCATGGACCTGATGGCCACGTATCAGAATGCCAAGGCTCCATGGTTCTACAGTCGGCGCAGAGAGACGGGGGCTGGGGGGGCGATGCCCTGGTACTTCCCTGGCCAACGAACATCTTACTGTACGTGTTTCCTCCTTGGCCGCTGATCGGCAAGGTGCTCAGAAGAATAGAGCTCCATCCGGCAGAGGTGATTCTGGTAGCTCCGGAATGGCTGAGGTGTCCCTGGTTTGCGGATCTGCTCAATCTGTCCACCACGGATCCCCTGCGGTTTCGGGAGTCCACGGCTCTTCTTCATCAAGGGCCCGTCTGTTAAGAACATAAGAAATTGCCATGCTGGGACAGACCAAGGGTCCATCAAGCCCAGCATCCTGTTTCCAACAGAGGCCAAAAACCAGGCCACAAGAACCTGGCAATTACCCAAACACTAAGAAGAACCCATGCTACTGATGCAATTAATAGCAGTGGCTATTCCCTAAGTATAATTGATTAATAGCCATTAATGGACTTCTCATCCAAGAACTTATCCAAACCTTTTTTGAACCCAGCTACACTAACTGCACTAACTACCTTCTCTGGCAAAAAATTCCAGAGCTTTATTGTGCGTTGAAGAGGCGGATCGCTTTTGTCTCGCGGCTTGGCTTTTGAAAGGCAACGCTTGAAAAGTAAAGGTTACTCTGACGCGGTGGTTGCCACACTGCTGCGGTCGAGAAAACCATCTACTTCCCTGGCTTATGTTAGGGTCTGGAAAGTTTTCGAAGCTTGGTGTTCGGATCGCGAGGTGGATCCTATGAGGGCATCGGTCTCGGACATCCTGGCTTTCCTGCAAGCCGGTCTCTGTCTAAAGGTCTTTCATGTAGTTCCCTCCGTGTACAGGTTGCGGCGCTCTGTTGTCTCCGAGGTAAGGTCCAGGGGGTTGTGTTGGCCTTACAACCGGATGTGGCACGTTTCCTATGGGGGGGCTAAGCACTTACGCCCTCCGCTTCGCCATCCGTGTCCTTCCTGGAACCTCAATTTGGTACTTTCGTCCTTGTGTGTGCCACCTTTCGAGCCTATAAAGCGGTCGACGCTAAAGGATCTTAAGTTGAAAGTGGTATTTTGGTGGTGATTTCTTCGGCACGTCAGGTGTCTGAATTGCAAGTGTTGTCATGCCGGGAACCCTTCTTGAGGATTTTGGATTCAGGGGTGTCCTTACGAACGGTCCCCTCCTTTCTCCCAAAGGTGGTTTCTTCCTTTCACTTAAATCAATCGATCGAACTTCCTTCCTTCTCCGATGTGGATCGATTGGATCCGATGGCCAAGGATTTACAGAAGCTGGATGTCCGCAGGGCTCTGCTCCGGTATCTGGAGGTTACAAATCCTTTTCGGGTATCAGACCATCTCTTTGTTTTGTGGAATGGTCCACGTAAAGGCGGGATGGCCTCCAAGACTACCATAGCTCGTTGGCTGAAGGAGGCCATCAGTTCCACGTATTTACTGTGTGGTAAGATGGTACCGGTGGGACTTCGCGCTCATTCTATGTGTTCACAGGCTGCTTCTTGGGTGGAATGTCACCAGGTTTCGCCCCAGGAAATTTGCAGGGTGGCTACTTGGAAATCTTTGCATACTTTTGCAAGGCATTACAGATTGGATGTGCGAGCTTCGGAGGCTGGGGGATTTGGAGGAGTGCTCCGTGTGGGCCTCTCTGGCTCCCACCCTCTGTGAGTTGGCTCTGGTACATCCCAGGTGTCTGGACTGATCCGGGTACGTACAGGGAAAGGAAAATTAGTTTCTTACCTGATAATTTTCGTTCCTGTAGTACCTCGGATCAGTCCAGAGCCCCGCCCTATAGCTGTGTGCACTTAAGTAATGGAGAGTCCACTCGTATAAAGTTTGTTGTTTGTGTATGGTTATTTACCATGCCTTCTCGCCTGTTCTATTGGTTCTGCCGGTTCTGTTCTCAGTTGGGGTTTTCAATAAACCTTAAGTTAGTTAGCTATTGAATTGGGTTTTATTCCATTCTGCTTTGATATTACCTAAGACTGAGGGACTGTGGGTGGCACCTTGGTATATATGCCAGGGTTGTTTTGAAAAACTTCTCTGTCTCCATCTGCTGGAGGGGAGGCAAAACCCAGGTGTCTGGACTGATCCGAGGTACTACAGGAACGAAAATTATCAGGTAAGAAACTAATTTTCCTTTGGATCTCTCTATCTATTCTTGTGAAATTTGATAGCGATCATTTAAGAAGCATATTGGGGTAGATATTCAATGGCCATGTAAGTAACTTAGCGGGTTAGAACTAAACCAGCTAATTTACGATGTATATTCAGCGGCACAGCAAAGCCACTGAATATACGCGTATATGTGCGCACTTCGCCAAATAAGTCTACCCGGCTCTATTTAGACCTGCTCTATGGGGTGTCTAAATTTAGACGTTAAATTTTTATGCATGTAACTTTTATCCATACAAGGGACTTATACGACTAAGCGGCAGCCGCTGAATGTAGGTGCATATTCAACAACCGCTACTTAGCTGCATAAGCCCCGTTTATCTGGCTAAATAGTGCTGAATGCGCTTTGAATATCTACCCCATTATATTTAAAAAGTGCTGAAAGAAAACCAACAAAGCAATTGGATAGAGGTGACACATTTGTAAGGTTAATAGTTGGTTAAAGATGCAGGCTTTTGGGATTGACAAGGTCCCTTCCTATTATAGATGTATAAACAAAATGACATGGAGAAACCTCATAATGGACTTCAGGAAAACAGGTCAGAGATCTGATACTGGTCTCACTTTTTATGATGAAAAACTGAAAAAGATTCTTTTCCAGTTTTCTCATCTGACCTATGGATAGAAACACTTCATAGGCCTAATATAAGTAAAAGCAAACTGTTGTCAGAAAGAACTAAAATTTGTACCATACATGGTTTTCAGCTGTATTTCAAGCAAGCTGCCATCTGAAAGAACAGTGAGTTACCTTCTCATCATCTCCATAACCAGAGTAACAAGCAACAGTAAAGTACTGCAGCAGATCCAAGCTGTCATCCTGGTACTCTCCACTGACCCCTCCCTTCAAGAGGGCTTCTCTATGGTTATCATACCTAGAAACAGTTAAGATATCAAAACAAGATCTGAATTTTCAGGCAATGAATTTATTGTATTACTTTCCTCAGCAATGTAATTAAAGTCCATCACGGTTAACTTACATCAGTCAATAGTTTGGTAAAATACATGGTTCTTCCCAGGTTAACAGCTTTGTGTAGTAATCAGTTTTTCCCTATACATAGGAATTAGACAATTCTTCCCTGCTCTGCTTCAAGAGAACACCTTGCTAACAGACATTTGTCCTTATTCAAAACTGCATTCATGAGACTATCACTATTATAAAGCTTTTATGAGTGAGGTCATGCCTAAAGATGCCTTTGGCTTGTGAATCCATTACATGGATTTCACCAAAATCTTGAAAATAAAAAAGTGAAGTTACATACTAGTCTTTGGCGAGGCTAACAGGATAGCAAAAATTGGAGAAATTACTTACCTGATAATTTTGTTTTCCTTAGTGTAGACAGATGGATTCAGGTCCAAGGGATTGTGCTCCCCTGCCAGCAGATGGAGGAAGAGTCAGGTTTCAAAGCTGACGTCACCCTAGATACACCCCTGCAGTGACCTCAGCCTTTCAAGCATTCTCTTCAAAAGCCACTGTGGACAAACTATAGGAAAATTGGTTCTTACCTGCTAATTTCTGTTCCTTTAGTACCACGGATCAGTCCAGACTCCTGGGTTTATTCATCCATGCCAGCAGATGGAGACAGAGAAAGTAAAACTGACACTGCTTCAAGTACCCTGATGCCACCTGCAGTTCCTCAGTATTGAACTGTGTCCAAGCTAAATGTAAGAAACCATGCTCATAACCCAAAAAACTTCTAACAAGAACCAGTAAATAAGTAAACTTGGCAAGACTTCTGCAATTAAAAGTATACCACAGCTGAGCGGATTACTCTTCCCCCCCCCCCCCCCTTTATTTATTTTTATAATGGGCGGGGCTCTGGACTGATCCGTGGTACTACAGGAACGAAAATTAGCAGGTAAGAACCAACTTTCCTTTCCCTATTCATACCTGGATCAGTCCAGACTCCTGGGATGTACCAAAGCTCCCTAATGAAGGTAGGATCTGGAGAGTCCCGCTCGCAAAACACTCTCGCCAAAGGATCGAGCCTCTGGATCCCGCACATCCAACCAACAGTGCTTAGCGAAGGTATGGAGCGACTTCCAAGTCGCGGCTCTGCATATTTCTTATGGAGAGACCAACTGAGCCTCTGCCCAAGAGGTCGCTTGAGACAGAGTAGAATGGGCCCTCAAACCTTCGGAACTGGCTTACCCTTAAGGATGTAAGCCAAGGCAATAGCTTCCTTAAGCTACCTTGTAATGGTAGTTTTGGAGGCCTGAGAACCCTTCTTTGGACCACTCCACAAGATGAAAAGATGATCATACTGCCTAAAATACTTTGTGACTTTAAGATAGTGCAGCAATGCTCTACGAACATCCAGCAGCCTAAGATCTGAAACATCTGCCTCAGAATCACTCAAATCTGAAAAGGATGGCAATTTCACTGTCCGATTGACATGAAAGTTGGAAACCAACTTTGGGAGAAAAGAATGCAGATACTTCTGTGTCTGATATGCGAAGGAAAGGATCTCAGCATGACAAAGCCTGCAACTCTGAAATTCTCCTTGCAGAGCAAATGGCTACCAAGAAAGCAACCTTCAGAGTCAAATCCTTAAGAGTTCCCCTGCAGACAGGTTCGAACGGAGCCACACACAAACGTCGAAGCACAAGATTAAGATTCCAAGAAGGGCAAACTCTCCTTACGCAAATTTTTGACTCTCTGAATAAATCTAATCTCACCACGTCAGGATGAGCAGATAATTGGTATCCATCCACCTTCCCTCTCAGGCAGGCCAAAGCCGCCACCTGTACTCTAAGAGTTGAAAGCGAGGCCCTTGACTAACCCTTCCTGAGGAAAGGACAAAATGTGAGAGCGAAGAACGCAAGGGCTGAACCCCCTTAGACACACATCATGACTCTCCATTCGCGGATATAGGACAAAGAGGTGGACTTCTGACTAGCCTGAAGAAGAGTAGTAATCACAGTCTCTGAGTATCCCCTGGACCTCAAACATCTCCTCTCAAAAGCCAAGCTGCTAGACAAACGCAATCTGCCTGGTTGGAAAATATAGGGCTCTGCCATAGAAAACGAGGAAGGTGACAGTCTCAAAGGTCCCTTGATCGCCAGGTTGACTAGATCTGCGAACCAAGGCCGGCGAGGCCATTCCGGGGCCATGAGTACAACATCCCCCGGATGCTTCTCTATCCTTGCCCAACCAGAGGCCACGGAGAGAAAACAAATAGAAGGACCCCCTGAGGCCAGGGCAACACGAGAGCGTCTACGCCCTCTGCTCCATAATCTCTCTGTCTGCTGAAGAAACAAGAAGCCTTCGCATTGTGCTGGGTCGCCATCAGGTCGACATGAGGAGGACCCCATTTTCTGCGAATCAGCCACATCAGACAATTCCCATTCTCCCGGGTCGAGCAGACTGCGACTGAGAAAATCGCCCTGAACATTTTCGAGCCCTGCGATGTGAGATGCTGCTATTTGAACAAGATACTGTTCCGTCCAACGGATTAATCCCTGCGCCTCCTGTGCCACTGAATGACTCTTGGTGCCTCTCTGCCGACTGATGTAGGCTACGGTCATCACATTGTCAGACAGAACTTGTACCGAGCAACCCTGAACCAAAGGCCAAAAGGCAAGTAATGCTAAGAGCACCGCCTTGGTCGCCAAGCGATTGATAGACCAAGAAGCTTCTTCCTCCGACCAGAAGTCTGGACTGATCCGGGTACGTATAGGGAACGAAAAAAAACTTGATTAAAAATGTATAACTGTATTCAACCAAACACTGAACCCCAGTAAGATTATAGATGCCCTGATTTAGGGACTGATGTTCTGGGGCAGTGGCCAGGGCGAAGGGCAGTGCCAGGAACTGATAACAGCGGCCCAGTATCACAAAGTGTAGAAACCGCTGATGTTCTTACTAGATTGGAATATGAAGGTAGGCCTTGGAAAGGTCCAAGGAGGTTAACAACTTTCCCAGTTGTATGGCCATTATCACGGAAGCACAGAGTTTCTATGCAGAAATGAATTACAGATGTCGGTTGACACTCTTGAGGACAAGGATGGGGGCGAAAGGAACCCTCCATCTTGTGGTACAATGAGATAGATGGAATAACGCCCCGTATCTTCTTGGGGTACAGGTACTGGAATTATAGCCCTCAAACTGAGGAGCCTTATCAAGGTAGACTCCACCATCTGCTTCTTGTGCTGGGAGTGGTATAGAGACATCATGGACAATCACGAGGAGAGTAGCGAGACTCCAGCGCGTATCCTTCTCATACGATATCCAGTACCCGTTTGTCCAAAGCAATCTCGACCTACCGTTGATAAAAGAGGGACAGCCAACCTCTTATTTCCTCACTGCGAGGGGGAGTCGGCAAACTTTATTGGTGGGTTCGGGACAAACTTGAACCCAAACCTGTCCCTCTCTTGGGCTGTCGAATCTGAAAGGACAGAGACCTTCCATAGGATCGAGACCCCTGAAATGTCGAGTTTCTGTAGGGCTGAAAGCATTGGGACCCCCTGGATCGACCCCTCATAGGCAAGGGAAGCTGTAACTGCTTTCTCTTATTTTCTAGGAGCCGTGACCCCGGAGATTCACCCCATTTACTGTTCAGCTTTTCCAATTTGCTTCCAAAGAGGCGTGATCCCTTAAAGGGCATTTTTGTGAAGTTTGCCACAGAGTCAGCTGACCAATTTCACAGCCATAGCTATCTTCTGATCGCTACCACTGAGACCACTCCTCTTACCAAGGTACGGACTAAGTCAGAGCCCACGTCATATAAAAGGGCTACCAGGGTACAATAAGAAGCAATCTGTAAGGTCATTGTTGTCGCATCGAAAGCTTGTTTAAGGATGGACTGCATCCAACTATTATGCGCATCCTTCAAGGCCGTTCCTCTTTCCAATGGGATAGTTTGCTTCGAGACAGCCCAGACCAGCGCAGTCACCTTAGGGAAATGTAAATGCTCTCTCACTGCCAGATGCAGTGAATATAGAGCTTCTAACACTCGTCCCTCCTTTAAAACTTGCTTCTGGGGCGCCCCAGTCCAGGTCAATCAACTCCTGGATGGCTTCCAGTACTGGAAAGTAGCAAGAAACTTTCTGTAGGGAAATCAGAATGGTTCCATCATAGGGTCCACCCCAGGGACTTCCAGCATCTACAGGGTCTTCCAAGGAATCTGGATCCTCCTTCATGTTGTCCGGGTCCCTGCCAAGAACACCCTTGGTGAGGTGAGCCATGCCTCAAGGTCTGCCGATAGGAGTGGGAGAAAGAGGGCTTATCAGTTGAGGTTCCGTTCGAACAGGAGCCAGTGAGGTAGGAGATTGTGCCTGTATTAAAGCTTGAAGGCCCTGGAAAGAATTCCATCCACAAGAAGGCAGCCGGATCCTTGCCTAGCCCAGTACTGGGGTATGTGCTGCTGAATTTCCCTCTCCCATGGAAGACCCAGTTCTGGGAGTACTCAGATCTGGGCTACTTCCAGTTAAGGCTGTGGCTAACCCATCATCTGAATGGGAGGAGCCGGGCTTAGCAGAGTCCGAGAAAGCCAACTCTCTTGGGCTTCCTCACAGTGCTGACAGGTTGGAATTCAGGTAAGGCTGAGAAGCCTTAATACGACAAGCAGCACAGAGAGTAAGGTGCTTAGTTTTCTTGTTGCAGGCGTCATTGATGGTGGTAACTGTGTTCCAATAGGCTCGTGCTTAAAAATGTATGCACAGAAATTTGAGTGCCTAGGCGGGGCGCGTCAAGTGCCCGCACAGCCTGGCAGAGCCAACAGACTGCGCATACTAACGTCCTATGATGGGCAATACGAGAAGCACAAAGACACATGCAAGTTAGCGCCGCCGCAGCCTACCACACAGTGTGCTAACTAACAACCCACTCATAAGCCCATTTCCCTATGCCCCAATGGGATTGGGAACGACGTTGGTATGGCGTCCTGAGCAAGGTGACCAAAGGAAGGCTTACGAAACCCCTCTTCTCTGAAGATAAATCTTCTTCCCTTTTTTTTTTTTTTAAACTTACCTGGGTTCAGCGCTTACCGGCTGAGTATAGAGATGGTCTCCAGCTGCGGGGGGAGAGAGCTGTGGCCGTCACCACTGCGCTCTCCTTCCTGCACCCACTGCCTTTCAGCCATTTGAGCAGCAAAGTCCACGCTGAGAACCAGCTTCCAGACCAAGGCACACCTCTGAGGGATGTCAGAAATCACCTCAGAAATTCTCAACTGCAGGATGGACCTTTAGGTATCACCACAGAAGAGCGGGGCTCAATCTTTTCTCCAATTTAAAAGTAGAATTTCTTCTTTCAAAGGGTACAGCAAACTCCTTAGGGAAAGCATGTCTACATCTGTTGAAGACAGAGAAATACTGAAGGGTTGAGGTCACTGCAGGGGTGTATCTAGGGTGACGACAGCTTTGAAACCTGACTGTCTCCATCTGCTGGCAGGGAAGCACAACCCAATGGTACTGAGTCCATCTGGCTACACGCTAGGAAAAGGATATTGCATGGCATTCTTTTACCTCTAGTATTGTAAAGTACTATAAAGGAGAAGAGTTGTCAATGCAGACTGAGGGTAGAAAGTGTGGAAAGCAAGTTAATAAGTATGCAATCTAATGGAAACTGATCCTTTCAATTTAGCAGACAGATTTGTTTGACAGTGATGTCACTAACCACAAACACTGGGTCTGACTCAGTAGTCTTTGAGAAAGGATTTTGGTGAATCAGGCCATTATTTCCCTTGAGAATAAGCCTGCAGAGAGAAAAGCTTGTCACCATTTATTCCTTTGGGCACCATCCCTTGAATGATGTTGGGCATGAACAATAGTGATGTTGCGTGCTGATGTTTCAATAAGTTTATGCAGTTCATCAATGACATTTCAATGGGATTACATATCCAACTGTTACATAATGCTGAATTACTTGACCACAACTGATCTTAGATTCAAGTAATTTGTCATATGTAAATAGCATGAAACTGTCTGCATTATTAGAAGTCAATATTCAGTGTCACTTAGTTAAGATCAGATTTAGCCAGATTAGTGGTATTGTTTCAATATTTGGGCATGGCTAGCAGCTGCCGCTTAGCCAGCTAACTATTTGCCCAGCTAAACACTTAATGAGAAGCTAACTTAGATAAGTGCCCAATATGCAGACTTAACTGATTTAGGGCCTCATTTTCTAAAGTATTGCAGGCCTGCGATACTTTAGAAGATGAGGGGCAGGGGGCCGAAACGGGGGGCGAGCCTGCACTAGCCGGCAGCGATCACACCATCGCGGTGCGATCGCTGCCGGTTTCGCACCCAATAGCGCCACCATAGGAGGTGTAGCTATTGGGAGCGAAATAGGCAGCGAAAAGGCACCTACCTTTTCGCTGTCCGCGGCATCGGCGCAGAGTCGGCCCCGGTGACGCCCCGACTCCTCCTCCGCCCCCATCCTGGTATCGCACGCGATAAGGGACCTTTCGCGTGCGAAAAGTCCCTTATCGCATGCGAGTGGCTTGGAAAATGAGGCCCTTAGTTAGCTAGATAAGATTAGGACAACTATTTAACTATACTATAATTAGCCAAATAAATTTCTCTGGCTAACTATAAGAGAGCTGAATGCATGCAGCAGTGTGGCCGCACTGCTGAATATCTCTGCCAAGTTAGCTGGAGAAGTTTATCTGGCTAACTTGCTCAACCAGATAGTAGTTGAATATGGACCTCAGTGTCCAGCAGCATTTAAGGAGAATAGTAGAGTGTTTTTATTCTTACTTGTGATGGATGCCAAAGAAAGTACAAGATAGGAGTAGCAATGAAAAGGACAGTTGTCATGAACTCATGATATAATCTTGTCTGTTGTGGAAGGAAGAGCAACAAAACACCGCACAGTGAGTCAAATGTTCTATTACAGTACATACCATGCTCTTTCCTGGGGGTCACTCAGAACATCATAGGCTGCCTGGATTAATTTGAACTGCTCTGCTGCTTCTTCAGCATTCTCTAAGTTTTTGTCTGTGAAATAAAAACAGGACTATTTAATCAAAAGCATATAATCTAAAAGGGTGGAGAAGGGCATCTAGGAGACTGCTAATTTGTCAAATTGTAGTGATTCCCCTAACATGACAAGTCTTCATAGCACAGTACCAATCCCGACACCTCCAAGTACTATATAATAAAAGGGAGAAAGAGCAAACATTCCAAGATTTCAAGGCTATCACATAACATTTGTCTGTTCATGAACTATGTCCTGAATCCTAAAGAGATGCCGCTTTCTACATCTGTTGCAAGGCATTGCTAGCAGCCCAAAATGTATTTTACCACCTTACATATACAAATTGTATTTAACTGGCTTTCAATAAGAAATTTTGAAAAATACATCTAAAACGAAAAATACAACCTCCTGATGGGAAGTTGTGATATACCCTTACTGAAAAGAAAGCAGAGGGTCATGGTACCAGTGGTTTCTATTTTCTGAATTGGAGGAAGAGAAGAGGAAGAAAATGAAAAAAATAATCCAATGACGTATTTTCATTTATTAATAAATAGTTGATATTCTTTTCCTAGAATGGCCTCCAGGCAGATTACAATCAAATTTAAATCAATCAGTTACAGCAGTATTGGTCACTGTCACAGTCACAATTGAGTCACAGTTACAAATATAGTGGCATTACAAGAATTTTTCCCTTGTTACCTAACATAAGAACATAAGAAATAGCCATGCTGGGTCAGACCAAGGGTCCATCAAGCCCAGCATCCTGTTTCCAACAGAGGCCAAAACCAGGCCATAAGAACCTGGCAATTACCCAAACACTAAGAAGAACCCATGCTACTGATGCAATTAATAGCAGTGGCTATTCCCTAAGTATAATTGATTAATAGCCATTAATGGACTTCTCCTCCAAGAACTTATCCAAACCTTTTTTGAACCCAGCTACACTAACTGCACTAACTAACAAAGAATATGACGGAAAGGCTTTGTACAGATAAGGTTAAAATGAGGTGGACTGTGTACAGTTAATTGGGATATAAATGTATAATATTTTAGGAGGGGAGGAAGACTGGGTTGTCAACTAGGTGCTGGTAGTACCTATAGTAGAATTAAGGATCTAATGGGGAGAACAAGAGAACATATTTTCTATGTTGGTGGTCCCTGTCTGTGGAACATATTTAAGAACATAAGAACATAAGAAAATGCCATACTGGGTCAGACCAAGGGTCCATCAAGCCCAGCATCCTGCTTCCAACAGTGGCCAATCCAGGCCACAAGAACCTGGCAAGTACCCAAAAACTAAGTCTATTCCATGTTACCATTGCTAATGGTAGTGGCTATTCTCTAGGTGAACTTAATAGCAGGTAATGGACTTCTCCAAGAACTTATGCAATCCTTTTTTAAACACAGCTATACTAACTGCACCAACCACATCCTCTGGCAACAAATTCCAGAGTTTAATTGTGCATTGAGTAAAAAAGAACTTTCTCTGATTAGTTTTAAATGTGCCCCCTAGTCTTTCTACTATCCGAAAGAGTAAATAACCGATTCACATCTACCCGTTCTAGACATCTCATGATTTTAAACACGTCTATCATATCCCCCCTCAGTCATCTCTTCTCCAAGCTGAGAGAAAAGGAAAGGACTTTTCAGCTTGGAGAAGAGATGACTGAGGGGGGATATGATAGAGGTGTTTAAAATCATGAGAGGTCTAGAACGGGTAGATGTGAATCAGTTATTTCCAAAGGAAAAGTCCTTTCCAAAGGAAATTAAGAGTGAACTATCAATTCTTAAGTTTAGGAAGCTTTTAAAAACCTACTTGTTCCAACTAGCTTATGAATAATTTTTAGGATCTCATTGTTAAGCAAAATTGACTATTGAATCCAAATATTTTAGAACCACATTGGGATGTATGATTTGCTTATATAGTTTCAGTACTCTAGCACCATTTTGGCTGTAAATTTGCACAAGATCAATGTGTATTTATTTTATGGTTTTATATATTGCTCTGTTTTTAAAATAATCTTATATTGTCATTTTTCTTTTAATATTTGGCACTTTTATATTACATTAGTGTGTCACATGCTTGAATTTTACTGATTGTTTTACTTTGTTTTAAAATTTGTATGTCTTTTGCTACCCACCTAGAACTATGGATGGGCAAGTTAAAAATGTTTGAAATAAACTATAAAAATATAGTATTAGTGCAAGAGCAGAGATGCATTATCAGTAAGGTTGGCACCATGGTACTGACAATGATGCAAGCAATGTACAGTAAAATAACTGAATAAGTCTGTTTTCCGATACAAAATTTGGGTTAAAAAATGAGGCATTCAAAATTAGATCATGATCTTCAGAGGGATAGCTGTGTTAGTCTGGTGTTGAAAAAATGACAAAAGGTAGGTGGCACTTTATAAACAACCAATTTATTGAGGAATGAGACTTTTTAGGTCATGTCATCGTGGACAATTTAAAAAGTGAGCCAGGAATCTATCTGGGAAAAATCTGAATGAAGTTAGGTGAACAGTTCAAAGGCTGTTTGGGGTGGGATGGGGGGGGGGGGGGGGGGGGGGGGGCACAGAGGCAGGACAAACACATACATATTGATGCTATAAAGCCAAACCAAGGGCTATAACCATAAACAAAGATGCCAGAGAGACAAATAAACCTAGCATTTAGCCAAGCCTAAACTATACCAAAATACCTCTCAACAGTCCTAAGTTTGAGGAGGAATTTCCCAATGTTGATAGTGTTATTCTGTTGTACTAAACACGTCTGTAGTTATATCCTCACCCAATGAGCAGCGACCACCTAAGCAAATACTGATAAGGCTATGTAATGCCAATGACATTATGTACGGTATTAAGCCAGTATTCTCCAGATCCAGCTCCATGGTTCAACTGAACTCACCGGCAAGTGCCAGCTACAGTAGCGACAGTCCACCATCATTTCAAGTATTCACAACATCAACCATTCCAGGTAACAGCAGGATGGGAAAGAGCTAGAGAATAGCGACTCCAAGCTGAAACAGCAGAGAGGCGGTGGCGAGCAGAAACAGGGAATGTCAGGCCCATCACATCAGTATCTAAACAAGAAGTCAAGAGCGCTCCAATTCATGAGTTCAGACTGCAGATCAGGCCCGGGGTGCACTAGGCCGGTGGGATACTGGAAGCGGATTGGGGTGAGGAAGAGGAGCGAGGATCCCCCGACCTTCAGGCCACCGTTTCTCATTTCCTGCCTGGTGGGTTAAGTAACGGCCAAAGCCCAATAAAGGGAGCCTAAAGCCTGCACTGCAGGACAGACTAGAGCCAAACCCCAACACTGACACCTCATCCAAAAAGGGGAGAGAGCTCGGTGCCAGCATCCACGGCAGCCCGAGCGAAAATAAAAAGCCGGCCCTGTTCTGCCCCATCCTCACCCGGGTGCCACCTCAGCGCTAATCTCCGGTAGCCTCGCTTCAGCTCGTCGTCGGTGGCGTCCCTGCGCACTTCCAGCACCTCGTAGTGACAGCGCATGGTTGCCGGACGCCGGCTCGCTTGCAACCGGAAGAGAGACCGGCACTGGACCGGAAGGGGTGGGGTGGGGCGACGCTGCCGTGCCTACGTCATTCCGACGGACACGCGCTGTAACCGGGACAACTGCAGGCAGCAGGCTAGGATTCGTGGGTGAGTGTGAAGCGGAGCGAAAAGGATAGCAGGGAGAGGAGGGACTTCAGATATAATATGAAGGAAGGGGACAAACGTGAAAGGGAGGGTTGGTTTATAATAAGAGGGAAGGGGCAGAGGAGGGAGTCCGGTTATAGTGAGGAATGGGGAGTCTGGCTAGAAAGAAAGAGGAGGGAAATAATCTGAAATTAAACTCTGGAATTTGTTGCCAGGGGATGTGGTTAGTGCAGTTAGTGTAGCTGTGTTTAAAAAAGGATTGGATAAGTTCTTGGTGGAGAAGTCCATTACCTGCTATTAAGTTCACTTAGAGAATAGCCACTGCTATTATTAGCAACAGTAGCATGGAATAGACTTAGTGTTTGGGTACTTGCCAGGTTCTTATGGCCTGGATTGGCCACTGTTGGAAACAGGATGCTGGGCTTGATGGACCCTTGGTCTGACCCAGTATGGCATGTTCTTATGGATGGAGTCTGATTATAAAGTGAGGGAAGGAGGAGGGAGGGAATTTGAGTTATAATTGGGCCGATACAGTAAAAGTCGTGGGAGAGCGGGCGAACCCCACTAGCACGTCCCTAGCGCCTCTTTTTGGACAGGAGCGGTGGCTGTCAGCGGGTTTGACAGCCAATGCTCAATTTTGCCGGCATTGGTTCTCGAGCCTGCCTTCAGCCACGGGCTCGGAAACCGGACGCCGGCAAAATTGAGCGTCCGGTTTTCGAGCCACAGGCCCATTTTAAATTTTTTTATTTTTTACTTTTTTTTAACTTTTTGGGGCCTCCGACTTAATATCGCCACTTCCCCGACGCCGGCAGAAATTAACGCCTACCTTTGGGTAGGAGCTAATTTCTTAAAGGAAAATGTGCGGCTTGGCTGCACATTTTACTTTCTGAATCGCGCGGGATTACCTAACATGCATTTGCATGTTTGCAGGCGCTAATAGGTTCGGGAGGGTTGGACGCGTGTTTTCGACGCGCTAGCTTTACCCCTTATTCAGTAAGGGGTAATGGCGCGTTGAAAACGCGGGTTAACAGTGCGCTCTGCCAGATACAGTAGGCCGATACAGTACAGTGCGCTCTGCCAGAGCGCACTGTACTGTATCGGCCTAATAGTGAGGGAAGGTGAGAATGGGAATCCAGGATTATAATAAGGAAGGGGGGGGGGGGGGGAGTTGAATACGGGTTTTAATGTGAGGATAGGAGAGAGTAGGGAGCCCGGGTTAGAATGTGAGGAAGGGGAAAGGGGGCTGGGGTTGTGATGTGAAAGGAGGTGAGAGTGGGAGCCTGGGTTTTAATGTGAGGGAAAGGGGGCTGGGGTTGTGATGTGAAAGGAGGTGAGAGTGAGGACTTTGGGTTATAATGTTAAGGAAGCGGGCAGGAACTGGGCTATAATGTACGGGAAGGGAAAAGAGGGAACTATGCGTGGGGAGCCTGTTTGTAATGTGAACGCAGTCTAGGTTACGATGATAAGACAGTTTCTCTGTACGTACCCGGATCAGCTCAGACTCCTGGGTTTTACCTCCCCTCCAGCAGGCGGAGACAGACTAATTTCTGTGGACTCTGTCGTATACCCCTGAGGTGCCCTCTAGAGTCTGTCAGTATTCTTCTGTCTCCAGCAGGTGGTAGAGGTGCTTACTTGGAGTCTGGTATTTGGTTAGGCTTTAAGGGTCTTTTCTTTATGGTAGTCCGTTTGGGCGGCTGAATAGCAAGGGGTCACTGTTGGATCTTGGGCTAGTTTCCCATTTTAGCCTCCCAGGGGGTTGTCAGGTCCTGGTGGGACCATCCCCCCTGGTTTTGAGGCTCAGGAGCAGAGGGTTGAGGACTCTGTATCTGCCCGCTGAGGGGGATCCTGGGGGTCTCGGGCTCTCACCCTCAGTTAGCCCCCTGTAAGTTTAAAAAAATAAAATAGGGTTCCTGCGTCTTTAAATCTTCCTGCTCTGCCGGCCTAGCGTACTCGCCGTGGGTGTTGTTTTCAGACTGCGGACAGCTCCTATCGTGTTGGCCTTTGAATTTCTCCTGCTCCTCTCTCCGGCCGGGCTAAATTTAGGTCCCTGCCTATGCCGCATGGTGCGGCCTGTGCCGCGTGCGGCAGTGCGCGCGGCTCTCCCAGACCGGCGTTTGCACAGAGTGCCTCTCAGGGGGAGAGGGATCGTTGGGGGTCCTTGTGCCTGCGAAATCGACGGGGGGGACCTTCCCGATCGCGGCGGGGGGTAGGAGGGCCGAGTTTATCGCGTCATGCCACGGACCCGTTTCAGCTCAGCGCGGGAACGGACGCCATTTTAAGGGCCATGCGGCAGCAGGATACAGCAACTGAGGGGGATGGGCTTCTGCCTCCCCCATTGTCACCGCGGCCTAGTACTCCTGGGGGGTTCGGTTTGACTGACGCTGGGCAGGAGGACGACGAAGAGGAGGATTCTGAAGGGTCTTCTTCGCGTTCACCTCAGATTTTGTGCTCTTAATGCACAAAGTTTTTAAGGCACGCAGGGCTGGGCAAGGCACAGGGGCACAAGGTGACTCGCAGGGCTCCTGTGGCAGCAGGGCCAGGAGGAGGTTCCTCTGAGGCCCGGAAGCGGATTCCGCCACCAAAATTAGGTGGTGCACCTAAGGAAAAGCGCACACTTCGGTCCCGGGTATGTCCGAGGGACACCTCATCCTCGGGCTCTTCTGATCGGGCGGATTCTCCGCGCCCAGTTCCTGATCGTGATCAGGATGCGGACTCTGATACCCAGGCTCCTCCATCCAAGCACGTGGGCTCCCCTCCAGTGGAGGGGGATGATCCCAAAGTGGTGCGCTTGTTTAGAAAGGACGAGCTGGGTCCTCTTATTCCGGCCATCCTAGAAGAACTGGGGATTGAGGCCCCTCAGGAGGATTCCAGACCGGGGGCTACTATGGATCCAGTGGTGCTGGGCCTCCGAGGCCTAGCGCGGTCATTCCCATTTCACTTCTCGGTATCGGACCTTTTATTCAAGGAGTGGGACACTCCTGATCTGGGTCTAAAGGTGAGCAGAGCCATGGATAAGTTGTATCTGCTCCCAGAAGACATGTTGGATCTTCTCAGGGTGCCTAAAGTGGATGCTGCGGTCTCAGCGGTGACGAAGAAGTCGACTATTCCGGTAACAGGTGCTGTAGCCTTGAAGGATTGCAGGACCGTAAGTTGGAGGGTACATCTGAAGAAGATCTTTGAGGTTTCCGCACTTGAGGTCCGGGCTGCTATCTGCAGCAGCTTTGCGCAGCGGGCCAGTCTCCGCTGGATCCAGGATTTCCAAGCGTGGAGCTTACAGAGACACAGTCACTTCAGGTAGGGAGACTGGAGTCTAAGGTGGCTTACACTGCGGATGCACTGTATGATCTTTTGCGGACCTCAGGTAGAGCGATGGTGCCAGCGGTTTCTGCGCGTCGTCCACTATGGTTGCGGAATTGGTCAGCGGATGTATCTTCCAAGTCGCATTTGGGGTTGCTGCCCTTCAAAGGCAGATTGTTATTCGGGCAGCAATTGGATGATATGATCAAGTCGCTTGGAGAGAACAAGGTCCATAAGCTGCCAGAGGACAGGGCTAGGACCAGGGGATCCTTCCCTCAGAGAGCGAGATTTCGGGGAAATCGTCATTTTCGCTCCTCCCGCTCCACGGGTTCATCGTTCCGTCAGGGACAAAGCTGTCAAAACAATGGCCCCAGTCCTTTCGAGGCTGGCGTTCTTCCAAAGATGGCACCCCTCAACTTCATGGGGGTCCCAAGCCCTCACAATGAAGGGCGGCCGGTTCACTCCTCAGTTCCAAAGATTGGTGGCAGGCTGTCCTTATTCCTGGAGGAGTGGACCAAGGTAACGTCAGATCAATGGGTTTTAAGCATAATCGAACACGGCTACGCTTTAGATTTTGCACGGCCGCTCCGCAACTGCTTCATGGTTTCCCCATGCGCGTGCAGTCAAAAGAGACAAGTGTTACATGGAACCCTGCTGCGCTTACAAGACCTCGGCGCTATTGTTCCAGTTCCATCTGGAGAACTCAGGCTGGGCGTTACTCAATCTATTTAGTTGTGCCAAAAAAGGAAGAAACATTTCGCCCCATCCTCGATCTGAAACAGTCAAATCGGAAGCTGAAGGTGCCACGTTTTCGAATGGAAACTCTGCGCTCCGTGATAGCGTCCGTCCACAAGGGAGAGTTTCTGGCGTCATTGGACCTGACGGAGGTTTATTCTGCACATTCCCATCCGTCCGGATCATCAGAAGTACCTACTGTTTGCGATCCTCGGTCAGCATTTCCAGTTTTGTGCACTCCCGTTCGGGCTTGCGACAGCACCAAGGGTCTTCACCAAGGTGGTGGTGGTGGTGGCAGCAGCCCCTGCGGCGCGAGGGGAGTATTGGTTCATCCCTACCTGGACGATTGGCTGATTCGTGCGAAGTCGGGGGAATTGTGCAGGACTGCGGTCCAGCGGGTCCTCTGGAGGTTGACTTCCTTAGGTTGGGTGGTAAACCCCGACAAGAGCCATCTGATTCCTTCTCAGTCCTTGGAGTTTCTGGGAGCCAGATTCGATACGGCCTTGGGCAAGGTGTTTCTTACAGAAGAGAGACTTTCCAAGTTGGTTTCCCAGGTGAATTTATTCAGTTCCATGCTACAACCCATGGCCTGGGATTATTTGTAGGTCCTGGGGTCGATGGCTTCCACGATCGGCTCGTCCCGTGGGCCTTTGCTCATTTGTGTCCTCTGCAGTCTGCGTTGCTCTCCCGCAGGAATCCACTTTCCCGACAATTCCAGCTTGAGTTGCTGTTGACGGATGTGGCGCGTGCCAGTCTACATTGGTGGCTGTGTCCAGACAACTTATGTCGGGGAGAGGACTTGGAGATTCCCACGTGGATCCTGGTCACAACCGACGCCAGCCTCTCCAGCTGGGGGGCAGTGTATCGGGGAGCAGCGGTGCAGGGCCTATGGACAAGGATGGAATCCTGGTCCATCAATCGCTTGGAGACCAGGGCGGTTCGGCTAGCATTGCAGGCTCTCCTTCCCTTGGTGGAAGGGCGGTCGGTGAGAATACTATCCGACAACGCCACAGCAGTGGCTTACATCAATCATCAAGGAGGAACCAGGAGCCGTCCAGTGGCGACGGAGGCACGAATGCTGATCGCCTGGGCGGAATGGCACCTTTACAGGATTGCGGCCTCCCACATCGCCGGGGTCGACAACATACAGGCAGACTCTCCTCAGTCAAAACCAGTTGGATCCAGGGTAGTGGGAGCTCTCAGACAAGGCCTTTCGTCTTCTGTGACAGCGTTTGGATCAGGGCCATCCATGGACCTCATGGCAAACGTATCGGCAATGCCAAGGTTTCTCGTTTCTTCAGTCCGACGAAGAGAACCGGGAGCAGAGGGGGTGGATGCTCTGGCCCTACCCTGGCCAAGCGACGTTCTGCTGTTACGTCTTTCCTTCTCGTGGCCGTTGGTCGGAAAAGTGGTTGCGCCGCATAGAAGTTCACCCGGGTACGGTGGATTCTAGTGGCTCCAGAATGGCCACGACGTCCATGGTTTTGCGGATCTTCGGACTCTAGCCGTCGACGGACCACTGCGGTTTCCTCCGTCCCAGACTCTACTTGCACCAAGGGCCAGTCTGTTTCGGCGAGGACGATCGTTTCTGTCTAGCGGCATGGCTTTTGAAAGGCAAGCGGTTAAGTTCGAGCGGTTATTCACCTGTGGTGATCGCCACGCTCTTGCACTCCCGTAAAACCTCTACCTCCAGAGCCTATGTCAGGGTCTGGAGGGTTTTTGAGTCCTGGTGTGTGGAACGTGACATTCGTCCTGCCAAGGCATCAATCCCGGAAGTTCTCGATTTCCTTCAGGCGGGTTTGTCCAAGGGTCTGGCCTTTAATTCCTTGAGAGTTCAAGTAGCAGCGTTAGGATGTTTTCGAGGTAAGGTGCAGGGGGTGGCGCTTGCTTCGCATCCTGATGTGGCTAGGTTCCTGAAAGGGGTAAAGCACCTGTGCCCTCCAGTTAGGAATCCCTGTCCTTCCTGGAAACTTAACTTGGTCCTACGCGCTCTTTGCTCGGCCCCCTTTACGCCCTTGAAGAGGGCGACCCTGAAGGATCTCACTTTGAAAATGGTGTTTTTGATTGCTATTGTTTCGGCGAGGCGCATTTCGGAGCTCCAGGCACTATCCTGCAGAGAGCTTTTCTTAAGGATTTCGGACGCGGGTATTTCCTTGCGCACTGTTCCATCCTTTCTCCCGAAGGTGGTCTCTGCTTTTCATTTAAATCAATCGGTGGAACTTCCTTCCTTTGCGGGGTTGGATTCCTCTTCGCCAGAGGCCAGAGATTTGCTAAGCTGGATGTGAAACGGGTATTGTTACGCTATCTGGAGGTCACGAATAGTTTTCGCTTGATGGATCATCTTTTCGTCTTATGGAGTGGACCCAGAAGGGGTCAGAAAGCTTCCAAGGCAACTATCGCCTGGTGGCTGTAGGAGGCTATCGTGTCAGCATACCTTGTACAGGGCCGGCCAATTCTGGTCGGGCTTAAGGCTCATTCTATGCGCTTGCAATCGACTTCGTGGGCAGAATGTCAGCAGGTGCCACCGCAAGAGATTTGTAGGGCGGCTACCTGGAAGTCCACTCATACTTTCGCGAGACACTATAGACTTGATGTCCAGGCACCTGAGCCTGGGGAGTTCGGAGCCAGTGTTCTCCGAGCGGGACTCTCGCAGTCCCACCCTGGTTAGGGAAGCTTGGGTACATCCCAGGAGTCTGGGCTGATCCGGGTACGTTCAGGGAAGGAAAATTGGTTCTTACCTGCTATTTTCGTTCCTGTAGTACCATGGATCAGCCCAGAGTCCCCACCAGGGAGAGTCCGCTCGGCCGGTAGTTTATCATTTCTTGGTTGTCAGTTCATATGCCCCCCTGTTTAGGGTCAGATTTATAGGGCATTGTTTTTCAGTTTCAGTTACAAGTTCTTCATTTCCTCTGCTCTTCGGGGGAGGTTGTTCAGTGACAATTGTGAATTTTTTTCAGTGTTATTCTGCTTGGGTACAGTGGAATACTGACAGACTCTAGGGGCACCTCAGGGGTATACGACAGAGTCCACAGAAATTAGTCTGTCTCCGCCTGCTGGAGGGGAGGTAAAACCCAGGAGTCTGGGCTGATCCGTGGTACTACAGGAACGAAAATTAGCAGGTAAGAACCAATTTTCCTATCATCACCAGAATCCTGGAGTTGCCCTTGTTGTCCTTCCTCTATATTGATAATCTTATTTTCTTAGCATTTAGACTTGTGGATCCAGAACAAATGGGTTATGCACCTCTACCAGCAGATGGAGACGGAAACAAAGCTGACAATCACGGTATATATACCCCTGCAGTGACATCAGCCTGCCAGTATTCTCCATCTCCAGCAGATAGTGGATGTGCATCTCTCTACTTGGGATTGCTTAAAGTTTTTAGAAGGAGAAAAGAAGAAGGAAAATTAATTAGCCCCACTCTCCTGTGGTGATACCATATGGTCCCTCCCTCAGTAGAGAATTCCTGAGGTGATATATATTAGATCCCTCCCTCAGATGAATGTCTTGGTCCAGTAGCTGGTTTTCAGCTGGAGTGGACTTAGCTGTAAAAAAAAAAAAAAAAAAAAGCTGAAAGGCAAGCAGGTGCAGAAAACCGAGCGTGGTGGTGAAGATATATGCCCTCTCCCCCCACAGCCGGAGACTGACTCTGTAGTCAGCCGGAATGGGATGAGCCCATGTAAAGAATAATAAAAAAAAAGAAGCAGAGAAGGATTTTTTGGTAGGGATTCCTCTTCCCTTCGGTCTCCATGCTCAGCACACTGATCCGGCATTTGTTCTTGCCTCTGCAGGAGATTGGGGGCTGTGGGCAGCCTGGCGGGTTGAGCAGCCATTTTTGGCTAGGCCCTGTTCTTAGGTTTTTCCTTGTTTGCCGTGTGGTTGGCTGTGGTGGCGTTTTGCACGCTTTTCCTGCACATTAGGCTGCCCTCTTCAGTTCTGGTTGGTTCATAGAAGTGCGTCCGGCTGTGCAACCAGTTGGGGTGTCTTGTGATAGGTGCATCTATCTGAGCAGTTATATGCACATGCTTACCTATGCACACAATCTGAGCAGTCTTGTGGGAGCTCAGTTTTTGGGTGCTCATAGAGGCACAGGGTTGTACGCCTAAATTTTGGTCACCTAGTTTTTTGCAGTGCGGATACAGCTGGATGCACACTTCTCAGGCACCTGTTACAGCATACTGACAGAATAATTGTGCTATAGCGAAGAAACCTAAGCTCCTTAGTCTCTGTGCTTCTTGTCATATTCGGGCATCTCAGCCTGCTTTCCTTCTTACTTGTGTTCAGTGCTGCTTGGAGCTCAGGGGGGATTATCTTTGCCTGATTTTACTAAGCCTGGTTCTTCCAGCCTGATGTGGGTCTGGGTAAAGAGATACCGGAAGGGTCACCTGTCTTTGGAGCTCCCCTAACTGGTTCGTCAGCAGGTGAAGGTAGTTCAGAAGGCACAGATTAGGTGCCTTCTGGATTTGGCATGGATCCCTCTGCCTTTTCTTGGGTGGAATTTTTTCAAGGGTTGCAGTTTTTTCTTCAGGCACAGTCCTCGGCTCCGACCAATCTTACCAGGTCAAGTCACAGGAGATGAAATCCCGCATACCTGGTGCTGCGGCTAAGTGTTGGAGTACACCTAGATCGGTTGCCAGTCTTCCTGATAGGGATCCAGATGGCACGGATTGTGAAGCCAATCTTTACTCCTTGGAGGATGGGGAAATTCCTCTGGGATTGGAGCCGAATAGAACTGTTTTGCGGTTCTTTCATAGGGATGAATTACCAGCTCTGATATCCCAGATTTTGAAGGTGCTGGGAGTTCCTGGGGCTGAATCCATGTCTAGCCGAAGAAAGATCCCATTTTGATTTCTTTGCGTAAAGCATCATGTTTCTTCCTGATTATGTAGGCCATTCAAGAATTGATTGATCTTGAGTGGGGTGCACCGGAAGCTAATTTCAAAGGGGGACGAGTCTTGGAAGGACTGTACCCCCTGGATCCAGTGGCAAGAAAGCAATTACGTTTTCCAAAAGTGGATGTATTAAAGAAAAGTAAATTATCAGGTAAGTAGTAATTTCTCCTTGTGTGTGTGAAGGATGGGGCTGAGGCTAGGGGGCGCAAGGCTGTAAGATTTTCCTAGGGTTTCAAATGCACTATCTCCATGTTAAAAAGCAGAATTTCATCAGGAGCTCTCTCTGCTGCCATAGGCCAGGCTCTTGACAAAGTCTTGGCTGCAGCAGTGATGCATATAGTCTTGGCGAGGGCTTAATTTTTCTTGTTCTTAAGTCCTGGAGGAAGTCAACAGTATGGATCACTTTTGGTACCCCCACATCTAACCAGGGGTAGATAGGCAGAGCAGAGTCTAGGACCATGTTTCCCAACCAGTATGTCTCATCTCCAGGCCGAGTAGGATGAGGAGAGTGTGCACTGAGCCCTGGATGTGACTCATTTTGAGTTCTGGGAGCAGCAGTGAAGGAGTTCTGTCAGCCACAGTTCTGTTAGCCACATGCAGCAGCCAAACTGAGCCAGTTGCTCACACCACACCAATTCTCCCTTGAGAGCTGATGTATTATGACAGATTCATGTGTGTCTTTGCCCCACCTCGAGTTTGTTTTTGTTTTTTTTTTTGGAAGCAAGACAGGTGGGGCTTTCAGTGCTTCCTTAGCTCTTTTGATCATATGAGTCCTCTCCATGTCTGCACTGCCTAGTCCGTGGAGGTTGGTGTGCCACACAACATTTTCATTAATGTAGGTGTGCCTTTGTTGTGAAAAGGTTGGGAAACATTGCCTAGGGAACCATAAAAGTAGCTGTGTAGCACAATCAGTGAGAATTTGCTGGAGTTGGGGAGGACCTGAGAAGTGGAGGCAAGCTACTGTCATAGAAAGGGAAGGAGTGAGCCAGGAGGTGCCTGTGCAGCATTAGTGAAGCTTCTGTCTGAGATGGCTGGACTGAGTTCTGAGATGGGTGGCTGGCGAGGAAGCAGTGAGAGATGTAACCAAATTTGTGGGAGGCCCAGCTGATTGCATGGATAGTAGTGGGATTGCAGCTCAGTTTGCTTACCCCTGGTTTAAGATGAGCTCTACTTAATTTAGAAAAAACATGAAATTTATGTGGAAATTTTTTGTTTCAGTTCTGCCAAGTTTCAGGTCAAATGATGATTCCCCTCAATGATTGGCTTGGTGTGCTTTTGGGAGCTGGTAAAGCATGTGCTGCTGCACAGAGAGCTCACTAGTGAGTCAGGTATCCCATGGGCCAGTTTTGAAAAATTCCCATAGGCTGATATTTTCCCACAATATGGCCCTGCTTGCCAAGTACTTGACTTGAATTGGCTACTGTTGGAAACAGGATGCTGGGCTTGATGGACCCTCAGTCTGACCCAGTATGGCAAGTCTTATGTTCTTATATGTGCTTTGTGTGTGCCATCACCAAGAAGACGACTATTCCGTAGAGGGAGGAGTGGCCTTGAAGGATGCACACTATAGAATTTGAGTCCATCCTTAAGCAAGCCTTGAAGCAATGGCAATGATTTTGCAGATAGTTTCTTGTTGTTCTCTGGTGGCTTGCTCTTGTTTACTTCTCACTCAGAAAGTTGATGAATCTAGTGTGAATTCCAGAGCAGAGGTAAAACAGACAGGTACCTTTTTGACAGATGCGGGCTGAGATTTGGTCCACAGTTCAGCCAGAGGGATGGCTTCAGTAATAATGGCCAGGTGTCAGTTATGGCTGAGAAATTGATTGGCTGATGCAACCTCCAAGTCTAACCTTACAAAATTGCCCTTTAAAGGTTCGCTCTTGTTAGGGAGTGAGCTGAAGAAAATGGCCAATAAGTGGGGCGAGTTACAGGTTCCTCAGTTACCAGAGGATAAGAAACAGACACCGCGCTCCTTTAGCATGAGAGGTCGTACTAGGGGATCCAAACGTTTTCGAGCCTACAGAGGAACGGCCTTTCAGAGAGCTCTACCTTTGGGTAGGTCTCCATCCTTTCGTCCCAAGACAGCCCAAATGGGATGCAGGCTCGGGTAGTGGAGCCCCCCGAACTACCAATGAATGTGTGCCAGGAGATAGGGGGTCACCTCTCTCTTATCCAAGGTGGGTCAAAATCATGTCAGACCAGTGGGTCCTGGAGGTTATATGAGATGGAAATGTGCTGAAGTTTTGCAGTATTTCATGGGACGTATTCATGGTGATCTCCTTGTTATAAGTAAGACAGTTACATATATTGTATAAATATACTGGCATCTTTTGATTGTAAATGTGATTTTATGTTATTCTGATATGACAGAAGAGGCAGGCAGTGGAGTGTACCTTGTCAACACTCTTCAGTCTGAGGGCTGTGGACCCAGTGCCCACGTCTCAAGAAAATACAGGCCGATATTCCATTTATTTTATTATGCCCAAGAAGGAGAGCTCCTTTCGCCCCATCCTGGATCTCAAGGGGGTCATTTACGTGGGACTCATTTTTGCATAGAAACCTTGCATTCAGTGATAATGGCAGTGCAGTCGGGGGAGTTTCTGATGTCCTTGGATTTGTCCGCGGCGTACCTGCATATTCCCATCCGGCTAGAACATCAACGATTTCTACGCTTTGCTGTTTGGAGCATCAATATTAATTTTGAGCAATACCTTTTGATTTGGCCACTGCACCCAGAACTGTTTCCAAGGTTATGGTGGTGGTGGCACGGCAGAGTTGAGAAAGGATGGGATTCTGTCCACCCGCACTTGGCGACTAACTGATTCGGGCCAAGACTCTGGAAGAGAGCCTCTGGGTGTTGCGCAAGGTGATCTCCTTGTTATAGGAGCTAGGTTGGCTGGTGAACCTGGCCAAGAGCAATCTTCAGCCATCTCAGTTGCACCCTTGGCACTCGGAAGTGGTGCCAAGGGTGCATTTGCATCCTATTCAGCGCACTCTGCTGTCTCGTTGGAGCCCATAGTATCAGGACTATTTGATTTGGCTTCACCTGCCAATGGAAGTCTGCATACACCTGCAGTGGTGGTTAGAAGCGGATCATCTGAGAAAGGGGGTTTCTCTAAGATCACCGGACTAGCTAGTAGTCATGACAGATGCGAGTCTCCAGGGTTGGGGAGCTCACTTTGAGAAGCTGACAGAGCAAGGGACTACAGTACAGAAGATTTTCTCTGGAGCATCAGTAGGCTGGAATCCTGTGCCATCTGGTTGGCATGCTTGCGGTTCACTGAGCGTTTACAGGGTTGAGCGGTCCGAATAATGTCGGACAATGCAATGACAATGGCTTACATCAGACGGCAGGGAGGAACTAAGAGCCAGCAAGTATTGCAGGAAATTGTTGAACTTATGGAATGGGTGGAAATGCATCTTCAGGAGATCTCAGCCTCGCACATTGCAGGGAAAGACAATGTAAGAGCAGACCTTCTCAGCAGTCTGGATCCAGGAGAACAGGAATTGTCAAACAAGGCGTTTCAGCTGCTAGTGGATTGCTGGGGCCTTCCGTTTCTGAACCTTCTGGCGACTTCTTGCAATGCAAAGGTTCCTCATTTTTTCAGTCGCAGGAGAGATCCAAAATCCCTAGGCATCGATGCCCTCATGCAGGAGTGGCCAGAGGGCCATGTTGGGCAGGATGATTTGGAAGACCGAGAGTCATAGGAGGATGGTCATTCTGGTGGCACCAGATTGGCCCAGGAGACCATGGTATGCAAATCTGCGAAGGTTCCTGGTGGACTCTCCCCTCCGGTTTCCAGCGCACAGGGATGTACTGCAGCAGTTTTTCACAAAGATCCGACTCAGTTTTGTCTTATAGTATGGCTTTGAGAGTGCTCGGTTGCTGAAGCTTGGATATTCTACTGCTGTGATTGCGAAATGCTGCTAGCGAGGAAATTACTTCACTTTCTTAGGCCTATGTGCGGGTTTGGGGAAAGTTTGAGGCTTGGTGTGAAGATTGAGGGGTTTCTTCCTCATTTGGTTAAGATCCTGCTCATTTTGGAATTTTGCAGGATGGATTGAATAAAGGGTTGGCCCTTAATTCATTAAAGGTACAGGTGGCTGCTGTTTCAGGGGTCATGAAATGGTGGACCCTTGTCGGCTCATCCAGATTTGGCCCATTTCTTGAAAGAATAAAATATCTTCATCCTCCCTTGCAGCTACTAGTGCCCTTGTGGAGTCTTTAATCTGGTGTTGGATTTTTTAGCAGCCTTTGCTTTTCGACCAATGAGTGCCTTCTCATTGTGGTTACTGACCTTGAAACTGACCTTGAAAACGGTTGTTCTTGTGGCAATGTTGTTTGGTATCTAGAGTATCCAAACTGTAGGCCCTTGTCTTGCGGGGAGCAGCTCCTTGGAGTGACTCTGGGGGCAATACAGCTGCGTACTGTTCCTCCTTTTTCCAAAAGTGGTTTTGGATTTTCACTTGAATCAGTCCATTTCTCTGCCATCTCTGGACAGGGAAAGAAATGTGGGGGAAAATCGCTTTTGCAACCCTTGGATGTCAAGAGACATATCATGAGGTATCTGGAGATTTCTAAACCTCTCAGGAAGACAGATCTCCTGATTGTTCTTCACGGTGGAAGTAAACAGAGTGAGCTGGCTTCGCGGGCTACAATGACTTGCTGGCTTAAGGAGGTGGTCACGGCAGCATGTGTGGATACTGAGCAGCCATTGCCTATTCAGGTTAGGGCTCATTCCACTGGGGCTCAGGCAGTGTTGTGGGCGGAGGTTAGATTGTTGTCTCCCATCGACATTCGCCAAGCTGGCAACGTGGTCCTCCTTACACCCCTTTTCCAGTATTATCATCTGATGTGCAGGCCGGGAGGGCGCAGCCTTTGCATGTGTGGTTTTGACTGGACCGCAGGCAGCCTCCCTCCTTGTTTGGAAGTAGCTTTGGTACATCTCATTTATTCTGGATCCACTTATCTAAACGCTAAGAAATGAGAAATTACTACTTACCTGATAATTTCTTTTTCTTTAGTATAGATAGGTGGAGCCACCTTCCCGCCCTTGGCTGCTAGCGGGTTGTGCTGTTTGTCCTCCTGTGTAGCTGCGTGTTGCATGGGTTACTGGTAAATGTTAATCCAGTCCTTAGACTAGTGTTAATACATTCTTTGTCTGAGCTCAGTTTTTTCCTGTTGGCTGAGTGCTGGAATGGTTATCTGTTAATAATCAAGTTTTGTTAGTCTGTCCATAGTTGGCTTTTGCAGAGAATACTGGCGAGTTGATATCACTGCAGGAGTGTATATACTGCGATGTCAGCTTTGCTCCGTCTCCATCTGCTGGTAGAGGTGCAAAACCCACTTGTTCTGGAGCTACCTGTCTATACTAAAGAAAAGGAAATTATCGGGGAAGTAGTAATTTCTCATTTATTGTTATAGTATTATATATCTTTTCTCAGCACTTTATGTATTAGGTTAGCAACGTGTACAAATTGTTATAACAAGGAAGTTTCCTGAATGTAAATCTGACCGCGCAGACTTGGGGGTCTAAGGAGGTTTGGCCATTTGTATGCTGATGCTGCAAAAGTTGTTAGAACTTACAAAGAATCTAGTTTTCTTTGGGTCAAGTCAAGTCCTTACTTGAATTTCCCAGTATGAAATTGCCAATTAGTGGTTCATGTGGTTTTCCCCAAGACCTTTCTGATTTTTATATAATGGTGACTGTATTGCAGTCCAGCAATTACATCCTAATGTCATATCAGAATAACATAAAATCACATTTACAATCAAAAGATGCCAGTGTATTTATACAATATAAGTAACTGTCTTATTTTAGTGTCCTTGCTTTTAGAGTGTCTTCAACTGTACTTTCTCTAATTATTTTCCGTTTTTGCTATGTAATATGTTAAGGAACTAAAGATAATGATGTTTAATTGTTCCTGTTCAGCTCTGACAGTTGTTTAACAAATGTTCAAGCTGTTAAAAGAGCCTCTATGGATCCTGATATATTAAAGGTTTTCTTCCCTTTTGTGTCTATGGAAAATAAAAAGCTTGGTGCCTAGCATCATATCTGATGCAGTAGGATTATTAGAGTAAGTGTGAAAGATTACTCTGAAGCAGACTGAGAAACTGGTAGTTTTAGGTAAAATTCTGTGGAAATTATTTTAGCTAAATTGATTTGAGTAGTTTGGATGCCAACCAGTCTTCTGGTCAGAAGATCACATGTGAAAGAGTTCATTCTGGACAGGGCAATTAATTTTTCATGTAGCCTGCCATAATTTCAGACTGAAAAATTTCGGTATTTATCAGCAAACATTTACTCTAATCATTTCTTTTATAGGTTTTCCTGAGAAACAGTTATTCTGATCTCTTGGTGTCAGTAGCACTGTGAGCCTGCGAATGTGAAAATCTAGGCAATGCCTCTCTCCACTCAACCAGAATCAGTGACGATCAATATATTTTAGTTGCCAACCTTGACAATGTCAGAAATCTCTCGAATATCTTAAAAGCTATCCATTTAAGGATCATGCAACATGTTTTGCAAACCAAGAATGGCATCAATGGTGACGGTTGAAAATGCCAAGTGCATGCAGGCAAATTGCCTTCATTCAGGTATGATTGCAAATGTCTGATTCTATGTCATACCAGGAGTTAAATGTAGTTTAAATATGAATTTCTGGTAAACAGTTGCTGAGACTGAGTGAGCGACACAAGAGGCACAGAATGGATTCTGGGCACTGTCTCCACACATTTCAACTTATTTCTGGGTACCTTGAACATCTGGTAATTGGAGAGGACAGAACATGAGTTTTTGTAGTTCAAATGTCATCTGAGTATCTGAAACAAATTTCTGTGAAATGCAGTACAAATGCAAGTATATAGCATTGTATGAAAAGTTCCTAATGCTGTGCTTTTTCATCTCTTTGGTGTCCCTTGCACCTGCTTGGTCTCTCACTCCTTGTTTAATGCAGAGAGGGGCTGATGATATAAAACAATCCTAATAAGGGCCCAACAGAGATCAACATATCTTGTTAAAAAGGAGAAATTCCATCTCGTCCTGCTACACTAGTCCATGCCTTGACAAAAAGGTTGTTTCCCCCTACCAGCAGATGGAGGCGGACAACACTGTTTTCCTGATTGACATCACAGCCACTACTTAGGAATTGGTGCAAACAGCAGCAGATGGTAGGTTTGATTTGGTGTAGGAGTTCAGCATTGGATCTCAGATCAGACCCAGGGGCCAGGCAATTAGCTTAGGCCAGCAGTGCGAGCCCATTCCTCAGCTCCCAGCCTCTACTGGGGTGTTCACTTGAGCTTGTTAGAGGAGCAGGTGAAAAAAAAAAAAAGTACCTCAGATTTACTTTTTATTCCTTTTATTCTGAGAGGAGGTTTTCCTGGTTTCTTCCTGTTTCTGCTCTCTTCTTGTTTCTCTCCTATCCCCCCACTTCTCATTATAGCTTCTGCAGTTGGACTGACAAAAAGAAAAGAACAAACAAAAGGTTCTTCCTCTGCCAGCGAGGTGTGTGCATTTGGGGCTGTGTCAGTCAGAAGGTAGTGCTGTCGGGAGGGGGGGGTGTCGTGGCTGGCTCTTGGTGGCTGCGACTGGGAGTGAAGCAGGTACGAGTTGACTCCGGTCGGCTCATGGAGAGGCCCGCTCGAGGGATAAGGTGCTGTAAAGCCTGTGGAGTGCTCCAGACCGCATCGGAAAAGGAACCAATGTGCTTGGTGTGTGCCTGAACTGGGGAGACACCCAGAGTCCGCTCTATAGCGGGCTTAGCTCCCACTTCACATCTACAAACCTCTGAAGGGCCTGACACACGGTCTGCCATGTGTCCTTCAGAGATGAACATAAGAAATTGTCATGCTGGGTCAGACCAAGGGTCCATCAAGCCCAGCATCCTGTTTCCAACAGAGGCCAAACCAGGCGACAAGAACCTGGCAATTACCCAAACACTAAGAAGATCCCATGCTACTGATGCAATTAATAGCAGTTGCTGTTCCCTAAGTAAACTTGATTAATAGCCGTTAATGGACTTCTCCTCCAAGAACTTATCCAAACCTTTTTTGAACCCAGCTACACTAACTGCACTAACCACATCCTCTGGCAACAAATTCCAGAGCTTTATTGTGCATTGAGTGAAAAAGAATTTTCTCTGATTAGTCTTAAATGTGCTACTTGCTAACTTCATGGAATGCCCCCTAGTCCTTCTATTATTCAAAAGTGTAAATAACTGAGTCACATCTTCTCTTTCAAGACCTCTCATGATCTTAAAGACCTCTAACATATCCCCCCCTCAGCCGTCTCTTCTCCAAGCTGAACAGCCCTAATCTCTTCAGCCTTTCCTCATAGGGGAGCTGTTCCATCCCCTTTATCATTTTGGTTGCCCTTCTCTGTACCTTCTCCATCGCAACTATATCTTTTTTGAGATGCGGCGACCAGAATTGTACACAGTATTCTATTAGCGATGTGTTAGCGATTTGCTAGGGAGTTAGCAATCTGTTGTATATCTGCTGCTCGAGTTAGCAATCTGTTATGGAGAAGATGCTTGATGGGAGGAGCAATCAGATAGGAGGAGCAATCTGTAGAGAAGTTCTGTGTAGCGGGCTCCTGGAGAGGGAGGAGTCAGCAATCTTGTAGTGTCTCAGATATCGTCTTGCTAAGGAGTAGCAATCTGTAATGAATCTGATGTAGTTGTGGATGGATCCCTGGGCCAATGGCAGATGACCACGCTCTCGGGAGGATACCCCGAGAGGGACCACCGGCTAGGCTGGAGTATGGAGACACACATTAGTTCTTTTATTAAACAGATTATTAGAAACCACCAGAGGTGGCAGTAGTGAGCTGATATGCCCGGCAGGGCTGTAGTCCCTCAGGTACTGGAACAACGATCCCAGGATGGCTGAGCTGTTGAGAAACTGTAGAAAGTGAGTAGGCAGAGTTCATGAAAAGAACTAGATGACAAAATTCACATAAGGTCTCAAGTAAGCTCAGGAGCTGGAAAGGATTAGGCCCTCGAGGAGCGATTACCTGGTTTCAGGGAAAGCTCTGAGAGAGCGATGGTAACTCACAGTTGTTTGTAGCAGTGATAGCTTCCAGGCAGTAGAGAATCTTCAGAGTGTTCAGGAACATGGGCCCTCGAGGAGCGAGTACCGGTTCCTATCTGTAATCTGAAAATAAAGAAAAGAGCGAGGCCCACGAGGAGTGCGTACCTCTGGTAAGTCCGAGGAGGCCGAGTAGCTTGGGAGGCTTTAGCCGAAGCAATCCCCTTACCCTTTCTAACTCAGTTTGTTAGCGTTATCAAAGACCTTTAAATATTGGAAGCAGATGACGTCATCTCAGGGGGACGCCCCTGAGGTTCGCGCCCTTGCTGGTACAAGAGTCGGGACGCGCACGCCCTAGGCATCAGGGCAAGATAGCAGAGTTGCAGCGTCGAGCCGGTCCGGGGACGCCGGAGGGAGACAGCATGGAGACGCCGTGGTAGCTAGCCATCCATCAGACCCGGAGGGAGTCGCCACAGAGGTAAAGAGGGCGGAGTGAGGGCGTTGAGCACCGACGGATGCAACAGTATCCCCCTTCAAAGGGCGATCTCCTCTTCGGGTACCAGGCTTAAGTTTGGAAGGATGAGCGAGGTGGAACTTATGAAGCATCTCTTTGTCCAAGATATTGGTCTGAGGCCCCCAAGTGATTAAATCGGGGCCGAAGCCTTCCCAAATCAGATGGTATTCAAAATTCTTGCCTCTGTTATGAACATCCAGAATCTCTTTGATTTTGATTTCTAATTCATCTTCTGCAACGATGACAGATGGATCTTGAGATATGGAAGAATCTTGCAGAGTGTTACTGATGATATCAGCAGCAATGGATGGGGCTGCTGTGGATGTCACTGAAGGTTTCAGTGGAAGTGGTGATGTTAGAGTACGTCCAAAATCCACTTCTATAGATGACTCTCCAGTAGAATTTGCTGGATGAGAGATGGTGGCATCACCAGCGGAAACAGACTAGCTGGTTGCCAGAGATATCTTCTTTGGATCTGTTATGTGCTGTGCCTCATCAGACATGTCTTTCCACATTGCTTCCTTGGTGAGAACTGAGGGAAGGATACACTCGTCCTTCTGGTGGCACCGAATTGCTTCTCAGACCCAGGGCACCATACAAGCCCCATGTGGAGGAAGTACACTGACCGCTTCTTCGGAGAAAACTTCTCTGAAGGATGCATCTTGGGGCGGCATCGCTGGAGTCGGCATACATATGATAGATGAGATCTCCTTAAGACAACTCCCAAACACTCTGGACCCCATCGTGAGAGATCCAGGGATGCCCAGTCAATTGGGGTTGGTGCATCAGCAGCCAGGGTAACCTCAGGACGATAGGGTGCATAGCCTTTTCCAGTACAAAGAAGGATATTGTTTCTGGTTGGAATGTGACAGATATCTCTAAGGTTTATAATCTGCGAATGCAGATAGATGTTGTATCTTCTTCGGATTTATAATGTGCTGTGGTACATCAGGCACATCTTCTGAGTGAACGAGCGTGACAGCGTGTTTGCTCTGGTGTTTCGATCTCCAGATCGGTGTGCAAGGCGGAGATACACAAAGTTCTTGAGATCCGTGAAGACGATTAATGTTGAACGCCTTTGAGCCAAGGTGAACGTAGAAGGCGCTATGAATATCAGCAGCAAAGAGTTGAACTGCCATGGACGTCACTAAGATCTTCAGGAGAAGTGGCGATGTAAAGGAACGTCCCAAACCCACTTCAAATTGTGATGCAGTAAAGGATCTTCTTGTTTGACGAAGGGACTCCTCAGGTCTTCCACCAGACGTCTGAGAATAAGATTGCCTCGTGCCCCTGAGTCCATCAGGGCAGGAGTCTGAACTGTAGCCGGTTCGCAGATCACGGAGACTGGGAGAGAGGGCGGAGGAGAAAACACAGTATGGCCCAAGAACAGTCCTCCTGTGAGACTTAGGCCTGTCTGTTTCCCGGACGAATAGGGCATGCAGAGACATCATGGCCGGGCTGACCACAATACATGCACAGGCTGCATTTCTTCCGAAATCTTCTCTCCTTGGAGGTCAAGTGTCCATGACCAAGTTGCATTGGTTCATCTTTATCAGCAGCAGCAGTTACTGGAACCATCCGAGGTGCAGTGGTAGTACTAGCCTGTTTCAACCCAGGTAACACCTTAGGCCGGAGTTCCTTCACCTTGTCTCGGAGCCAGTGATCCATCCAAGTAGCCAAGGCTATTAATTAATCCAGCGAGTCAGGTGTCTGGTGAGCGGCCAGCTCGTCCTTTAAACGGGTATCCAGGCCTCTGCAGAAAAGAGTCTTGAGACAATTGGGGTCCCAGCATAGTTCCCCTGCAAGAGTCTTGATAGGAGCCACCAGTGGTACAGCAGTCTTTAAAGTTACCTCAGAGTAGTTAAATCACAATTGGATTGTGATAAATTACAGGAGGAGCTTGCTAGACTGGAAGATTTTGTATCTATATGGCAGGTAAAATATAGGGGTAGATTTTAAAAGAAGCGCACGTGGCCTACATGTGCGCGAGCTACCCATCACGCGCATATGTACGCCCGATTTTATAACATGCATGCGCATGTTATAAAATTGGGTTGGCACGTGCAAGGGGGTGCACCTTGCGTGCGCCAAGCCGCATTGCCTTCCCCTGTTCCCTTCTCTGTAGCCTGACCTTCCCACGTGTCCTGGGGCTTTACGCGCATCGCCCGGCCTTTTTAAAATAGGCCTGGCACGCGTAAGACAGGTTATGCACCTAAATCCTCCGAGCGCAAGTTATAAAATCCAGGGTTGGCGCGTGCAAGGGGGTACACAGTTGTGCACCTTGTGCGAGCCAAGCTGCACAGCCTTTCCCCGTTCCCTCCCAGGCCACTCCAAAATTGGAGCGGCCTCAGAGGGAACTTCCTTACCCCCCCACTCCACCTTCCCTTGCCTTCCACTTTCCCCCCTACCTTTTTTATCTTTTTTTTAACTCCACTTACTTCAGCCGGCCCAGCAGCCGTGCGGAGGCCTCTGGCCACTCCCCTGCCTCAGACCTCCCTGCCCCCGGACCTCCCCTTTTGTAAAGCCCCGGGACTTACACATGTCCCTGGGCTTTATGCGCGCCGCTGGGCTTTTTAAAAATAGGCCCAGCGCACGTAAGGCCAGTTACACACGTAAATCCTCCGAAAATCTGGCCCTTTATGATTTAACCTCAGCTAAGCAGGTTGCCACAGTAGTAGTAGGGAGAGTGCTGTGGCTCAGACAGTGATCAGTGGAAGGACTGTCTTAAGACATGTCTGAGTAGATTACCCTTTAAGTGATGTCTCCTGTTTGGCGAGTATCTGGATAAGTTAGTGAAGGACTTGGGCGGGATACCAAGCTGCAGAAGTTACCAGAGGACCAAGTGTTATGATTATTGGTGTTTTGGGTGGATCCTTGGACACTGTGGCAACTGACCACGCCCACGGGGGGCAGTCCCGTGAAGGACCACGGTGTCGGGCTAGACTCTGGACACACAAACACAGATTGAATCTTTATTTAAACAGTTTTGGAAACCACCAGAGGTGGCAGTAGTGAGTAGTAGATGTTGAGCCCTGCTGGGCAAGTATCCCACAGGACACTGGAACAGCAGATCCCCTGCTTGGCTGTGCTGTAGTGGAAAGAGACTATGAGTTATGAGTACACAGTGAGAAATATACAGAGTCCCAGGTAGAATAGGTGAAGCTCTGAGACAGGGAGAGCAGGCCCTCAAGGTGCGAGTACCTGATCCCTTAGAGCAGGGAGACTCAGAGGTATTGTACTCACACAGCGGTTCCACTAGACGAGAGTTCTAGCACTGGAACAGAGGGCAGGCCCTCGAGGAGCGAGTACCTGGTTCCAGGGAAGCAGTACTGTGGAATAGATGGTAGTTGTACTCACAGGTGGATACTGTTAGTGAAGTCTTCCAAGTAGAGAAGATTGTAGATGCAGGCAGTGACTCAGGGAGCATGGGCCCTTGAGGAGCGAGTACCGGTTTCCTGATAGCACCTGAAAGAAGCAGAAGAGACCCCAAGGAGAGGGTACCCCATTAGCAGTAAGAGTTTCAGAGAACACTGGAGTGGCAGAGTAGCTTCGGTAAGGAGAGCGAATCACATCCGTAGTAATCCGAGTTGTTGCTAACTCGATTGGCTAGCAAAAGAGGTAGGCTTAAATATCTGGGCAGCATGACATCATCTCAGGGGGGCGCCCCTGAGGTTCGCACCAATGAGGAAATAAGATGAGGGCGGCGTGCGCGCCCTATGGTACCTTGGAGGAGCATGGCGGGAAGCAGCACCAAAGCCGATCCGGGGACGCCGGAGAGGTCGGCAGACAGACGACGTGGCAGCCAGTTGTCCGAGGTGAGCGGGAGGAGCCACAAGAAGAGTAAGGTAGGCAGGGCAAAGCCGTAGTAGACCGACGGTCGCAACACCGAGTAACAGGGACTATGAGATCCTTCAGGGGTTGGTTTAAGGACTTCAGATAATACAGGCTAGTTAGAGCCCTTAAATGCCAGGAGTCCAAGCCCCAGGCTAGACAGACATTTCAGGCTCTTCAAAGAGGAAACAGAGGCAGGACACCCCACAATTCAGGGGGGGGGGGGGGCGGCAAGAAAACCAAATGAAGTTTACTCGGGCTACTCCTCACTCCCTACAGTGGACTGCTGCTTAACAAACTTTTTTGAATAATAGACCTGAATTACCTAGGACAAATGGATGCTACAGATAATCCAATAGGGTTATGCCCTGGAGTTAGCCACAGTGTATCCATGCAGATTCCCCTATAAAAGTGGAAGCCATTTAAACAATGGTAAAATCGCCTAATCACCCTGAAAGTGATAGTCCCTGTCCCTGAATCGCAAAGGGGACAGGGGTGCTATTCACTTTATTTTGTAGTTCCCAAGAAGGAAGGCACATTCCAACCACTATTAAATTTAAAGAGGGTAAACAGGGCCCTCAGAGTATCCCAGTTTAGGATGGAATTGCTAAGATAAGTAATGGGAGCTGTAAAGAAGGGGGAATTTCTTACCTCCCTAGACTTGGTGGAAGCTTATCTGCACTTCCTCATCAGAGAAGCACATCAAAGGTTTCTAAGGTTTTTGGTATCAGGAAGCCATTACCAATTGAAGGCCATGCTTTTGGGCTAGCCACAACACCAAGGGCCTTCACCAAGGTGATGGTGGCAGTCATCTTGAGGAAGGAAGGGGTACTGATACATTCATATCTAGATAACTTGCTAGTCCAAGCCAAGGCAAGAGTACGAACAGCTCACATTAAAAGTGAGGCTGGGTTGTGAACGAGACCAAAAGCCAATTGTACCCGCCCCAGACCCTGGGATACTAGAGAGCCCATTTCGATACCAGGGAGGAAAAATATTTTATGACACAAGAGAGTCAAGAAGCTATAGGATCAGGTGAGAGAATTGTTGGCGAGCAGAAGGCCCAGCATGAAGGCCTACCTGCAGGTGTTGGGCTCAATGGCAGCCGCGATAGACCTAGTCTCCTGGGTGAAGGCACATATATGCCTTTGCAAAGGGTGTTGCTGGAATTATCAGAGAAGGAAGAACAGGGCATCTTGAAAAGGAAATTAACATTGCTTCTTTTGTCCTTTCCCATTTTCACTTGAGAGGCATAATCCAAAAAAAGAGAAAAGAAAGCTAGGGCAAGAGGTTACTGGAGGCCTATCCTACTATCCCAGAATATATAGCCTCCAGTGATGTCAAAAGAGAGAGACATTCTCTGTCTCCATGTGCTGGCACATGAAGGTAAACCTACTTGTCTGGAATGAGCTGTCAGGACTCAAGGAAAGGAAATTAACTGGTAAAATTAAATTTCACCATCCTTATCATTTTTCTTCCAAGAATGTATTATTTCCAACATAGCTGTTATAGGTGGATCAGATTCTATTATTGTCCAAAAGTCTCTTACTTTTTAGAAGAATCATCATACTAAATATCCAGGCTGAATAGTTGTTCTAATTCAGCGCATCAATATAATATTTAGTATTTTCAGACATTTCTTAGTTACTTTCATTTTGTTCATAGAAAATCTTTTCTAAGCAAGCTTCTTTTTAACAAACTTTCTGCAATTCACAAAAAAGTTATTTGTTTCTCTCTGCAGCTTGCTTACCTGACTTTATCTTTATTGTTTGTTGTTTTTCTTGTTTGGCAATTGATTTCACTTTGCTGCAGCATTGCCTGGGTCCTAACACATTTTTTTGTTGGAGATCTAAATTTTATTTAGATAAAATAATGCTTTTTAAAGGAAAAAAAGAGCAAGACAGGGAGGTTTCTTCTTTGCAAGAGCAGTAAAACAGTACTGTTTTTATTAGCAAGGTATAAAGAGCTTGTAAGCAACCCATAACTCAGCTCCCTCAGAAATGGGAAGCTAGCAAGTACACATACACAGCATTATGGAAACCCTAGTAGTCAAAACATGTTAGTACTAGCTAACTCAATACAGTCCAGCAGAGTGGCATGAAATGATTTTCGAACAGTAATTATTGTAAAAGAAGTTTTGTCTCCAAAGGGTGGTATAATGTTGCTATGGACTAACACCATTCTTGCGCACCTCTGGGCTTTCAGTGGCTCATATATGGTTGGCTGTGTACAAATGCTATGCTCATGTTTTTGGATTTGTAGCTTAAAAGACCTTGTCTTTCTTGCTAAGCCACCTTAAAATTTTGATTACTTTAGAATTTGAAAAACAGATTCTTTTCTGTGTGACTGAAAGTAAAAACAGATTCATTGGGTAAAATTATTGTGCCACTTGGTTGAAATGAATTGTGCAAAATTGGAGCCAGTGGGAGAAAAAAGCAAAAAAAAAAAAAATACCACCCAACTTTGTTTTTTGTCTTCTTTTTTAGGCAGGGATATTTCAGGAGTACACAATCCAGGAGGACTCCGTGATGTTCAGAATTAATTTAACCGTACTTTTAGACTGCCTGACTATTTTTGGAACCAGTGCCTTGCCAGGTACCGCCTGGGTTGAAATTAAAATGTTTATAGAATGTTTCTCATTTACATAAATTACTAATTACAGAATATTCCCCCCATAATTACATAAATCAATTCATATATCCAGGGAAATCCCGCACCTAATGTCTATAGGACCATCATACTGAGAACAAATTGGCTTTTGTGAATAGACATCACGCTTTAGACCTGTATTGGTCCTTTTAAACTTTCCTCTTTTTTTATTTTTAACTTAGTGCAAATAAAATTATCACATTCTTAATCAGAAAAGAGTTTTTTGGTGAATCAGATTTCTCCAATCTAAGTTTTCTCTAGAATGAATCATGTTTCTCCCTTCCAAGCTGTTTACTCCATTATTGTCCTATAAGCAGAGCACAGCACAGTATTTGAACATGCCTAGGATACAAAAAAAAAAACCACCCCGACCAATCATATCTTGTAGCTATGAGATCTTCTTATTGGTGAAATACAAACCTACTCAGTCTCAGTCTATTGGTTACAATCATCCCCTGTATATTTTTAAATATAATAAGATGAGTTTGCTTAGTTTCTCATCTTCCAAATCTAAAAAAATGTTTTACTTGTAGACAAATGGATAATAATCCCTGCCATGTTCCTTTAAAATATATTAGATTCCAAACATAATGAAGCTAATATTCATCTGCAGAGCGGCTCGGCTAGTTAGTTAGATAAACCTATCTGGCTAACTAGCAGGATATCTTAAAGTTAGTTGCATATGTTTATGCGGCTAACTTTAGGACAGGTCAGCGGCACAACTAGTGTTAGCCGCATAAGTTAAGTGGCTAACTCCAATTATTTGCAGAATTTATGCAGCTAGCTCCACACCTCCCAGAAATGCCTCGCCCCTGCACCTAGATTGCAAAAACAGCTACAGTGTTCTCTTTTTTTTTTTTTTTTACTTTTTATATATGCAAATTTTATAATAGCTTCAAGAAAAGCATTTTGAGAAACAAAGATGGAATACAAAAAAAAAAATCATCAGCCATAATAAGATGAAGCAATTCACAAGTGCAGTCACAAGTCCACAAACATAGGGGCTGATGTAATAAAACCTGCATTAAAACTGGAGTTAAATTTTAGGATGGGTTTTATTTTGCATGGGTGGTAGACAAACTGAGCAAACCTATCCTTTTATATTTAAAAATAGGAAAGAGATGATATAACCAGTACTCTTTGAGTATGCTTATATTTTATCAATAAGATGTCATAGCTACAAAATGTTTTTTTGGCATCCTAGTCATGTCATGTTCAACTTGTATGTTTGCTCTGCTTATAGGACAATAATGGAAGAACTTGGAAAGGAGAAACTTTATTCATTGCAGAGAAACTTTAGAAGAGAGAAGTCTGATTTACCATGGAGAAACTCCTGACACAGACTAAATAAAAATAAGAAAATATGTTTTTTTCTCATTTTGGATTTAATGATCTCATTTACATAGGGCCATCAATATATATAATATGAGATATTTAACTTGCCTACAGTGTTGTGCCCAAAAGAGTTTAAGTAAAGGCAAAGGTGATAAGATCTGCTTGCCAAAGTTAAAGGGTTACTCTGTCATCTCTCACATAAACATAGATTTGGATTAGCAATCATCAACGATCTTACTTCATTGACAAAGTTCTGCTTTTCAGCTAGTCAGCAGTTTTCTATTATAAGTCACCTCTGTTGTCGCAATAGTCATATCTTTTTTTGAGACTGTTAACCATGGGTCTTTCATCCCTAAGCAGTATTTCCAGATTTCAAGATTCAGTAAAAAACATTAGCTGTCTGTTTCATGGCATAGAAATCCCCAGATGGCTGTGCAGTATGCCAAATAATACTGAATGGTTGTATGAGCTTTTCTTCCCAGTAAACAAAAAAATAACATATAAAGAGGAATTACTACTTACCTGATAATTTCCTTTCCTCTAATGAGGGCAGGTCAGTCCCACCAGTGGGTTATGCACCTCTGCCAGCAGATGAAGATGGAGCAAAAGCTGACGTCACAGATATAGTCACACCCAACATCAGCCTGCCAGTATGCTCTGGAAAAGCCAAACTGTGGACAAACTGATTAGACTTGAACATTATCATTAACAACCAACCTCTCATGCTTCCAACCCAACAAGAATACTGAATTCAGACAAAAAAAGTAACATATGCACTAAACTAAGGCTAGAAAAGCCATTTACCAGTCTTCAACAAAAGCAGGAATCACACTCTGCAATGTTCACGCTGAAAAGGCTAACCATAATTTAGACATCAGCAGCCTACGGTGGGTCTGGTATTGACCTGCTCTCATTAGAGGAAAGGAAATTAACAGGTAAGTAGTAATTTCTCCATCCTCTGCATCTGGCAGGTCAATCCCATCAATGGGATCTACCAAAGCTAATTCCGTACAGGACGGGAGGCTGCCAGCAGACCAGTCTATACTGCCCGAGTGAACTCAGTGTCTTCCGTAGCCCAAACATCCAAATCGTAGTGCTTGAGAAAAGATGTGCAAAGATGAGCACGTTGCCGCTTGGCAAGTAACACCAAACTAAGTTTCGCCCATGATATCGCCTGAGCCTCCGTGGAATGTGGTCTAATTTGTTTCTTTAGAGCAACCTCAGCTGCCACATAGGTGGCTGTAGTGACTTCTTCAATCCAATGGTTATCGTTGCACAGGTCACCGGAGCTCCCTGTTCACCACCAGCATGGAGCACAAACAGGTGATCCAATATCCAGACAGTTTTGGTCACTTCCAAGTAATGCAACAAATGTCGTTTGACGTCCAAGAAACACAAAAGACGATCCTCACTTTCATCTCTGTCACTGCCCAAGGTGGGTGAAGAAATGGACTGATTCCAACGAAACTTTGAAAACCATTTTGCCAAAAACGAGGACACAGCCTGAAGCTGTACTGCCCCCAGAGGCATACTCAGAAAAGGCTCACAGCAAGAAGGAGCCTGTAGCTTAGAAACCCAACGTGCCGAACAGATTGCTACCAGAAAAAACTGTCTTCAAGGTTAGAAACCGAAAGGAAAGAGCGCACCGTGGCCGAAAGGCCGGAACTGCCAAGAATTCCAGGAAGAAATTAAGGGGCAAGCCCTTACACAATCCATCCTGTAAGAATTCCAAAATTAAAGGAATATCCACCTTGAGAGGTTGAGAACCTTGCTCAGAACACCAGGCCTAAAAAATCTCCAAACCTAACCAAGACTGTGGGAGTAGAAAAAATGTCCTGGCCTGAAGGAAGGTGGAACTCACAGCAGGCAAATAACTGCACTTCAACTGAACCCTTTCAGTAGCTAAACCGAAAGAATGGGTCCCTGCCACAACAGATCCTTTAGAGATAATAGCCTGAGTGGACTGCTCCCCAACCGTCTCTGGATATCGGCACACCATGGCCTCTGAGCCCAACCCAGAGCCACAAAAGGATATGTTGGTTTGACTTGCAATCTTCTGAACAATGCCTACCAAAGGCCAGGGGGGAAACGCATACTACAGGGCACCACGTGGCCACTCCTGAATATGAGCATCGATGCCCAGTGCTTTTGGATCCCACATGTGACTGAAAAAGCATGGAACTTTCATATTGTCTGGTGGGCCCCAAAGGTTCCCAAGGAGCCGAAGGCTTCGTCTGCCAGTTCCCATTCTCTTGGGTCCAAGTTTCTCCTGCCAAGGAAGTCTGCTCTGATATTGACCTTTCTGGCAATGTGAGAGGCGGAGATGCCTAGTAGATGATGTCTGCTGACACCATAAACACATCTATTTTCTCTGACACCTGTTGACTCTTGGTTCCACCCTGATGACTGATGAAAACTACTGTCATCACATCACCTGACATTATCCAGACTGCCCAAGCCCACGGCCCCTGTTTCCAATCTGTTGATGTTCCATTGTCGCTCCTCTACATTCCAATGACCTTGCACCATCAACTTTTGACAGTGAGTCCCTCAGCCTAGCAGGCTCACATCTATCGTAAGTACCAATCAATCTGGCATCTCCAGGGAAACTCCTTTCCTGAGATGAACCGCCTGCAACCACCAGCACAACTGAGACTTCACCTCCAATGGTAGAAGCAGTTTCATGGCATAGTTCTGCAACTGTGTATTCCATCAGGAAAATAAAATGCATTGAAAAAATTGCATATTTTCCCTTACCCAGAGGACTACTTCCAATGCGGCAGCCATCAACCCCAGGACCTGTAGATTAGGCCACACGGGCGAATAGTGTTCATCAGGGTGAGAACTTGAGCCATTATCGTTTAGATTCGAGTCGCCAGCAGAAATACTCTGCCCTACTTTGTGTTGAAGAGAATGCCAAGATACTGCAGAGTCGGAGACGGTTGCAAACTGCTCTAGCCAGTTTCACCACCCAGTCTGATCACCTTGCGAGAAGCATGACGATTCTCTTCCATGCTCTTGGCACGAATCAACCAGTTGTCCCGATAGGGGTGAACTAGAATACCATCTTTGTGCTGCACCATTACATGACTTTAGAAAAGGTCCTGGGCACAGTGGCTAAACCGAAAGGCAAGGCCTGGAACTGGTGAGGGCAATTCAGAATGGACAACTGAAGGAAATGTTGATGTTCCTGGCAAATGGATATATGCAGCTATGCCTCCGTCAAATCCATAGATGCGAGGTATTGCCATTAGGACAGATTGCACCTTTTCTATCCTGAAACGAGTGACTCGCAAAGGACGATTGACATCCCTGAGATCCAGTACGGTTCAAAAGGATCCTTCCTTCTCAGGCACGCCAAAATAAAAGGAATACCACCCCGGATTCTGCTGTGATTCAGGAATGGTAATCATGGCTCTCAGGTTCAAGAACCTGTGCAATGTAGCTTCCATTGCTACTCTCTCTGGGGTGGAGTTGCATGGAGATATCCTAAAGGCATCTGGAGGAATGCAAAAAAATTCTATAGCATACCTGTCCCGAAACATTTCAAGGACCTACTGATCCGAAGCAATCTGGATCCTTCTGTGATTAAAAATGAGATAGGCGCCATTTCTCTCCTGCCCCAACAGGGGAGCCCACAAATTCCCATTGAGAAGATCGTGGGGCTCCACTTCCGGAGCACGCATCCTTTCGAAGCCTTTGGGATGAAAGGACTGAGATCTGCGGAAGGGGTGGGATCTCTGGGAAGAACTTCCCATATAAGGCCGAAAACACCAGTTAGTCTCAAGAGTGGCCATTCGCCTGAAAAATCTGGGAAAATGGCTTCTTGTCATCTGGTAAGTGAGGGAACTAGGTTTTCCCCATTTAATTGCCATCTTCTCCAACTCACTGCCAAAAGTGAACCCTTGAAGGGCAGCTTGGTAAGATTGGACTTTTAAATAGTATCTGCTGACCAATTGGCAAGCCACGGCCATCGCCTGATCACAATAACAGAAGCAGCTCCTTTGGCGGCTGTGCAAAGCAGGACACAGCCCGCATCAACTAGGAAGGCAGCCCCCTGATTCTACCACAGATCCGTTATTGGAAGTGGTGCTTCCAGATTCTTGGGAAAGACACAAGGTAGCTCGATCTACCAGGGCACAGCAAGAGCAATTTATTGCCACTGACTCAAGGCTTGCATTAGGATAGCCGGAATTCTTCTATCCCAAGCATGCTGAAGAACTGCCCCTCCCTCTGCCGGGATAGTGATTCGTTTCATGGCAGATCACACCAAAGCATCCACCTTAGGGAAATGCAACTGCTCTGACCTGTGGATCCAAGAAGTATAAACCTGCCAAGGCATGGCCCCCCTTGAAAGGATGCCTCTGGCATACTTCATACCAGATCAATCAATTCCTGAATTGCATCCAGGAAGGAAAAGGAAACAGGAAACTTTGCATAGGGTGACCAAAATGGGGTCCTTCGTCTGCCCCCTTGAAGAATCAGCCCCAGCCACTCCGAGGGTCTTCAAGGTCTGAGAGATCAAGCTCGGCACTTAACTCTGTGAAAGAAATGGAGAAGAGTTCTATGTGACTCCAATCTGAGAGAAACTCCCCTTCCTTATCAGGAGAGCCATTGCCATCAGCATCAGTGCATTCGTGATCCACATGTATTTGAACCTTGTCAAGCAGTTCTGTGTCACATTGTCTGACCGTGGTGATAGGCACAGGAGAACTCTAAGAACATAACAACATAAGAAATTGCCATACTGGGTCAGACCAAGGGTCCTTTAAACCCAGTATCTTGTTTCCAACAGTGGCCAATTCAGGCTACAAGTACCTGGCAAGTACCCAAAAACTAAGTATATCCCATGCTACTGATGCTAGTAATCAAGTCAACTTGATTAATAGCAGGTAATGGACTTCTCCTCCAAGAACTTATCCAAACCTTTTTTAAACCCAGCTACACTAACTGCACTAACCACATCCTCTGGCAACAAATTCCAGAGTTTAATTGTGCTTTGAGTGAAAAAGAACTTTCTCCAATTAGTTTTAAATGTGCTACATGCTGACTTCATGGAGTGCTCCCTAGTCCTTCTATTATCCGAAAGCGTAAATAACTGATTCACATTTACCCTTTCTAGACCTCTCATGATTTTAAACACTTCTATCATATCCCCCCTCAGCCATCTCTTCTCAAAGCTGAACAGCCCTAACCTCTTTAATCTTTTCTCATAGGGGAACTGTTCCATCCCCTTTATCATTTTGGTCGCCCTTCTCTGTACCTTCTCCATCGTAACTATATCTTTTTTTAGATGTGGCGACCAGAATTGTACACAGTATTCAAGGTGTGGTTTCACCAAGGAGTGATACAGAGGTATTATGACATCTTCCATTTTATTCACCATTCCCTTCCTAATAATTCCTAACATTCTGTTTGCTTTTTTGACTGCTGCAGCACACTGAGCCGACTATTTCAATGTATTATCCACTATGTCACCTAGATCTCTGGGTGGTAGCTCTTAATATGGAACCTAACATCATGTAACTACAGCATGGGTTATTTTTCCCTAATTGCATCAACTTCCCCTAATTCACATTAAATTTCATCTGCTATTTGGATACCCAATTTTCCAGTCTCACAAGGTCCTCCTGCAATTTATTACAATCTGCTTGTGAATTAACTACTCTGAATAATTTTGTATCATCTGCAAATTTGATTACCTCACTTCTTGTATTCCTTTCCAGATCATTTATAAATATATTGAAAAGCACGGGTCCTAGTACAGATCCTTGATACACTCCACTGTTTACCCTTTTCCACTGAGAAAATTGTCCATTTAAACCTACTCTCTGTTTCCTGTTTTTTAACCAGTTTGTAATCCACGAAAAGACATCGCCACCTATCCCATGACTATTTACTTTTCTTAGAAGCCTTTTATGAGGAACTTTGTAGGTATTGTCGACTCAGCTGATTGACCTGTAGAAATGTTGGTAATCCCTAGAAGAATTCCACTCAGGAAAAAGAGGGCAGGTCTATTCCAGGCCCCAGAAGCCCGAACCTGACATCCTGAGAGTGAGTCTCAGACCGAAGCGATGGACCATAGTCGGCCAAAATCAAATGTCAAATCCCCACAAGCATCCAGGCAGCACTGACACAGGCTTTTAGAAGGGTCTTGCATATCGCCTTAATGTGGCATGCAACACAAATAGATAAGCTCTTAGACTTCTTTGCTGCTGGTGCCATGGCTGTAATGCGCTCAGACAGGTATAGGTGTGTGCCCAGCTGGATGCACAAAATGTGTGGCCAGAAACCCATGCATAACAACCACGTCTAAGGTGGGCGCACAAAAAATGTACGTACAAGTACACGAGCCTACCTCTCCAGTCCAATCTAGGCGCACAAACCGTGCATCTAAGTATACACACTCAAAGGAACACTCAAGTTAGGCACCCATGGTGCACGTCCAGAAAGAAGGATGCCCAGCCTGGACACACATCCTGTGCGTCCAAGGAACCATCCAGTCACACAAATGTGCCCAAAAGGGAGATGCAGCAGTGGACGCAAAATGAGACCTGCAGGCGCATGCTGATGATACACAATGAAAACACGCGAACTATCTGCCGCAGCCTACCATGGGCCAAAAAGGAGAAGCCTGAGAGCAAGGCCTAGCCAAAAGGCTGCTCAACCCACCGTGCCTGAATTAACTCCACACCCAGAGACGTGAGCAGGCAGGCCAAATGCCGAGGGAAACAGAGCCAGTAGGGCAACTCCTCACTAGTGAGTTCCTTCTCTTCTCACTCATCCGTTTTTTGTTTTTTTTTTTCAAAAAAGTAAAAACTTTTAGTTGAACTCGGCCCTCCCTGGCTGAGAGCAGGAACAGGTCTCGGCTATGGAGGGAGAGGGCTAAAGCCTTCACTACCGAGCCTCTCTTGGCCTGCAACCGCTAATTTTCCGAGTCCACATCACTCAAGGCTACCAGACTGAAGGCTCTCTACTGAGGTATCGCCTCAGGAGGCAAGTGGTGCTGTATAGACGTCTTCTGATGTCTCCTTTTTTCTTCTTTTTTTTTTTTTTTTCACTCAAGGGCAATCCCCCAAAGGGAAAAGCATGTCCACCATCTGCTGGAGATGGACAATATTGGCAGGCTAATGTAGGGGTGAGATTATATATTCGTGATGTCAGCTTTTGTACCGTCTCCATCTGCTGGCAGAGATGGATAACCCACTGGAAGGATTGACCTGCAGAATGCAGAGAAATAGTATTTTAGTAAATGACCTGATGGTTCATTTCCTAGCATGTAGCAGATGGACTCAGGACCAATTGGTATAGTGTACTCCTGATAGCAGTTGGAGAAGGATCAGATTTCAATCTGACGTAAGCCCTAGTACATATACCCCTGCAGGACGTGCAGCTCTTCAGTATTTTCCGTCTCCATAGCAGTTAGGGACTCTATGCACGCTCGCACAGCGTTAGAGCAATTTTACCAAAGAAAACCAAAATAAGAAGAAATCTTACCTCTACTGACGAGCCTCGCTCTCCTGCGGTGACACCCATTGGGTCCCTCCCCCAGTTGAGAATTCTCGAGGTGATTTCCGCGATCCCTCGGAAGTAAGCCTCGGTCCGGTGGCTGACCCTCGGCGGGGACCTAGCCCCTGACATCGGGTGAGGCTGAGAGGCAGCGGGTGCAAATTTGAGCACGGCGGTGAAGGTATTTTCCCTCATCCCCCCCACAGCTGGAGACCGCCTGGAACGAGACAAGGTAAGGTAGAAATCTATTTAAAAGTCTCCGGTCTCCGAAGCTCGAGGAGTCGCACAGGTCGCCAGCCGGCACCAGTGCCACCGAGTTGATCGGCCCTAGCAGGGCTAGACCCCGGTCAGATCCGAGGGTCCTCCAATGTGGAGACCCTCCGAGGTGGTCGCCATATTGTCCGCGTGGTCGCCGTCACCATTTTGATCTGTTCGCCGCCCTGTCCGCTGTTCCGATCCGTGCGCAGAAATACCTTGTGTGCACAACGTCGAACCCAAGTACCGTGCGCACAAGTGATGCACATAGCCACACGCTTACTGTGCCGGGCGCATAACTTCGATCTGTGTGCATAACAGCATGCACATCTCCCTGAGCGCGCACCAAACCTATGCGCACAACTTTGACGCACTGGAGGGCACAACTGTCTTCTACGTGCACAAGCCATGGCACCACCGGAAAAGAAACTCAAGGCTCAGAGCCTTTGCCCAGCATGCCATATTAGAGCTGCACAGCACGAGGAGGCCACGGCCCTGTGTATACAGTGCAAACAGGCCCTAGATGATCCAACTCATGGCTCTCCCCAGCCGGTACCGGGTTCCAGCCTCTCGAGCAATACGCCGGACCTAGCATTGCACAGCGGGACCCCCCCTCAAATGGAGCTCCCCAGGGACACGGCGCCCCTTAGTCTAGACTCAGCATCTATCTCCTGGGTGGAATTCTTCAAAGGTCTGCATACCTTCGTCCACATGCAACCGGGGCCACCTATAATACAGCCACAGGCTCCACCATAGGACCTCAATATCCCGGGACCCTCTATGCCCAGGGAAGTGATCCCACTGCCCAGAAGCTCCACCTTCAGGGACACGGACATCTCGGATGAGGATTCAGAACCCCTGGAGGAAGGGGAACTCCCTCCGGGGGCAGAGCCCCACCGAACCATGAGACGCTTCTTCACCAAGGACGAGCTTCCAGACCTGGTCACACACAGTTTAAAAGAGCTTGCTATCCCGGGCACAAGTGCCTCAGGGGAACCTAAGACTAACCCCTTACTAGAGGGACTCCATCAGACCTCCCGCCATTTCCCACTATTACAAGCCGTCCAGGAACTAATTGACCTGGAATGGGATACCCTAGAAACTACGTTCAAAGGGGGGCCGGGATCTGGCATCCATGTACCCTCTGGACCCAGCCGCCAAAGAACTCCTGACATGTCCGAAAGTGGATGCCATGGTCTGCGCGGTCTCGAAACGTACTACTATCCCGGTGGAGGGAGGTGCCGCACTCAAGGATGCTCAAGACAGATGTCTGGAATCTATCCTCAAACAGTCCTTTGACGTCTCCACTATGTCCTTAAAGATCGCAGCCTGCTGTGCCGTGGTGACACGTGCCTGCTTATCACAGACCATGAACAACACTCCTGGGGAGGCCCTGGAACCAGCAGTATCATTCCTCGCGGACACCGCTTCTGATCTGGTATGCACCGCAACTAGAAGAGTGTCATCCGCCGTGGCAGCCAGAAGACAAATCTGGCTCCGAAACTGGTCGGCCGATGCATCCTCCAAAACGAGACTCACAAGGGTGCCTTTCAAGGGAACACTTCTGTTCGGAAGTGAACTAGAGAAACTAGCCAACAAATGGGGCAAGTCCCCACTGCTGCAGCTACCGGAGGACAGGAATAAGAGAAACCAGCGATCCTTCCCCCGAACCTCCAGGGGCAGAGGATCACAGCGCTTCAACCCATATAGAAGCATAAGAACATAAGAAAATGCCATACTGGGTCAGACCAAGGGTCCATCAAGCCCAGCATCCTGTTTCCAACAGTGGCCAATCCAGGCCATAAGAACCTGGCAAGTACCCAAAAACTAAGTCTATTCCATGTAACCATTACTAATGGCAGTGGCTATTCTCTAAGTGAACTTAATAGCAGGTAATGGACTTCTCCTCCAAGAACTTATCCAATCCTTTTTTAAACACAGCTATACTAACTGCACTAACCACATTCTCTGGCAACAAATTCCAGAGTTTAATTGTGCGTTGAGTAAAAAAGAACTTTCTCCGATTAGTTTTAAATGTGCCCCATGCTAACTTCATGGAGTGCCCCCTAGTCTTTCTACTATCCGAAAGAGTAAATAACCGATTCACATCTACCCGGTCTGACCTCTCATGATTTTAAACACCTCTATCATATCCCCCCTCAGTCGTCTCTTCTCCAAGCTGAAAAGTCCTAACCTCTTTAGTCTTTCCTCATAGGGGAGTTGTTCCATTCCCCTTATCATTTTGGTAGCCCTTCTCTGTACCTTCTCCATCGCAATTATATCTTTTTTGAGATGCGGCGACCAGAATTGTACACAGTATTCAAGGGTGCGGTCTCACCATGGAGCGATACAGAGGCATTATGACATTTTCCGTTTTATTCACCATTCCTTTTCTAATAATTCCCAACATTCTGTTTGCTTTTTTGACTGCTGCAGCACACTGCACCGACAATTTCAATGTGTTATCCACTATGACACCTAGATCTCTTTCGTGGGTTGTAGCACCTAATATGGAACCCAACATTGTGTAATTATAGCATGGGTTATTTTTCCCTATATGCATCACCTTGCACTTATCCACATTAAATTTCATCTGCCATTTGGATGCCCAATTTTCCAGTCTCACAAGGTCTTCCTGCAATTTATCACAATCTGCTTGTGATTTAACTACTCTGAACAATTTTGTGTCATCTGCAAATTTGAGTATCTCACTCGTCGTATTTCTTTCCAGATCATTTATAAAGTGGCCCGCCTCACAGGCCGAAGCCAGTTTTTTCTGAACAAGCACAACAAAAGGGGGGCCAGCTCGGGCTCAGGCCCTAGCCGCACCCCACAATGAAAATCAGCCGACCCGTCCAAAGGAAGAAGCCATAGGGGACAGACTTGCCCTATTCTACCAAAGATGGGTCGAGATAACTTCGGACAAGTGGGTCCTATCCATCATTCGAGAGGGATATTACCTGGATTTCCACCACTTCCCTCCGGACAAGTTTGTGGAATCTCCCTGCCACGACCCTTCCAAGAGGATGGCAGTGGAAGCTACCCTGACCAAATTGCTAGCCTTAGAGGCTATAACACTGGTGCCTCCACAACAAATAAATACTGGACATAATGCCATCTATTTTATCGTCCCCAAGAAAGAAGGAACGTTCAGACCCATCCTGGACCTCAAGGCGGTCAACCGTCACCTGAAGATTCCTCGCTTCCGCATGGAAACCCTACGCTCGGTAATAAGGGCGATACAACCGGGAGAGTTCCAAATATAGAAACATAGAAATGACGGCAGAAGAAGACCAATGGCCCATCCAGTCTGCCCAGCAAGCTTCATACTTATTTTTCTCATACTTATCTGTTACTCTGACCACTGAGGTCAGGGCCCTTTTTGGTAACACTTAGGTTCTAATTTCCTTCCACCCCCACCATTGATGTAGAGAGCGGTGCTGGAGCTGCATCACTGTGAAGTATCAAGCCTAATTGGTTAGGGGTAGTAGTAGAGGTAACCTCCGCAATAAGCAAGCTACTCCCATGCTTATTTGTTTACCCAGCCTTTGCAATGTAGTCCTTGTTGGTTGTTGTCTGAATATAAATCCTCTTTTCTTCATTCCCTCCTGCCATTGAAGCAGTGAGCTGTGCAGTATATGTATTCAAAGTGAAGTATCAGGCATGATTGGTTCAGGGTAGTAGCCGCCGCAACAAGCAAGCTACTCCCACGCTTATTTGTGAATGCAGATCCTTTTCCCCACATTTCCTCTTGCCGTTGAAACATAGAGCAGTGTTGGAGTCACATTAACTGTGTGTATGTTTATTGAATAAGGGTAGTAGCCATCTTTCTCGCAAGGTACCCCCATGCCTCTTCTCTTCATTTCATTCACATCCTCAAGACTTTTCTTCATTTCCTCCCTGCCATTGAAGCAGGCAGCTATGCTGGATATGCGTGAAGTATCGGTCTTCCTCCCTTGCTGTTGAAGCAGAGAGCTAACTTGCATTGAAAGTGAAATATCAGACTTTCTCCCCTGCCGTCCCCTGCCGTTGAAGCAGAGAGCTGTGCTGGATAGGCATTGAAAGTGAGTATCAGGCTTATTTGGTTAGGATTAGTAACCGCTGTAACCAGCAGGCTACTCCCCACATTTTTTGTGACTGGAAATCCTTTTCTTTTTTTTCCATCATTACCTCTTGCCGTTGAAGCTTAGAGTAATGTTGGAATTGCATTAACTGTGTGTATGTTTATTGAATAAGGGTATTATCTCCAGGAAATAGCCGTCATTACCGCGAGCCACCCACTCTTCATACACATCTACCCACTCTTCATACACATCCTCTAGACTTTATAGATCCACAGTGTTTATCCCACGCCCCTTTGAAGTCCTTCACAGTCATGGTCTTCACCACTTCCTTCGGAAGGGCATTCCAGGCATCCACCACCCTCTCCGTGAAGAAATACTTCCTGATATTGGTTCTGAATCTACCTCCCTGGAGCTTTAAATCGTGACCCCTGGTTCTGCTGATTTTTTTCTGATGGAAAAGGTTTGTCGTTGTCTTTGGGTCATTAAAACCTTTCACGTATCTGAAAGTCTGTATCATATCACCTCTGCTCCTCCTTTCCTCCAGGGTGTACATATTTAGATTCTTCCGTCTCTCCTCATAAGACATTTGATGAAGACCCTCCACCTTTTTGGTCGCCCTTCTCTGTACTGCCTCCATCCTGTCTCTGTCCCTTTGTAGATACGGTCTCCAAAACTGAGCACAGTACTCCAGGTGAGGCCTCACCAAGGACCTGTACAAGGGGATAATCACTTCCCTTTTCTTACTTGATATTCCTCTTTCTATGCAGCCCAGCATTCTTCTGGCTTTAGCTATCGCCTTGTCACATTGTTTCGCCGACTTCAGATCATTAGACACTATCACCCCTAGGTCTCTCTCCTGCTCCGTGCACATCAGCCCTTCACCCCCCCATCGAAAACAGTTCTTTTGGATTTCCACACCCCATATGCATGACTTTGCACTTCTTGGCATTGAATCTCAGCTGCCATATCTTCGACCACTCTTCCAGCTTCCTTAAATCTCGTCTCATTCTCTCCACTCCTTCCGGCGTGTCCACTCTGTTGCAGATCTTAGTGTCATCCGCAAACAGACAAACCTTGCCTTCTATCTCATCTGCTATGTCGCTCACATAGATATTGAACAGGACCGGTCCCAACACCGATCCTTGTGGCACTCCGCTTAACACCGCTCTCTCTTCAGAGTAAGTTCCATTTATCATCACACATTGTCGTCTGTCCGTCAACCAGTTTGCAATCCAGGCCACCACCTCGGCACTCACTCCTAAGCTTCTCATTTTATTCACCAGCCACCTGTATGGGACCGTATCAAAAGCCTTACTGAAATCCAAGTAGATGACATCGAGTGCTCTTCCTTGATCCAATTCCCTAGTCACCCAGTCGAAAGTGTCAATCAGATTTGTCAGGCTGGATCTTCCCCTGGTGAAACCATGCTGCCTCTGGTGCAGCAATTCCTCAGACTGTAGATAATTCACTATTCTTTCTTTCAGCAGCGACTCTATCACTTTACCCACCACTGAGATGAGGCTAACCAACCTGTAGTTTCCAGCCTCCTCTCTGCTCCCACTCTTGTGAAGCAGGACCACCACCGCTCTTCTCCAATCACTCGGCACCAATCCTCTTTCTAGTGATCTATTGAACAGGTCTCGCAGCGGACCCGCCAGCACATCTCTGAGCTCCCTCAGTATCCTGGGATGAACCTCATCAGGCCCCATGGCTTTGTCCACTTTCAGTTTCCCCAGCTCTTCCCATACATTCTCTTCTGTAAACGGAGTTACATCTACTCCATTCCCCTCCGGTTTCTTGTTAACTAGCGATGGTTCTTCTCCAGGGTCCTCTTTAGTGAACACAGAACTGAAGTATTCGTTTAATATTTCTGCCATTTCTTCGTCTCTCTCTACACATTCATCCTTTTCACCTTTCAATTTCACTATACCACTTGGAACTTTTCTCTTTTCTCTGATGTATCTGAAAAATGTTTTGTCACCTCTCCTTACCTCTTTGGCAATCCTTTCTTCTGCTTGACTTTTTGCCATCTTGATCTGTCGGAAGCCTACCTACACATTCCGATCCATCAAGAGCATCAGCGTTTTCTACGCTTCTCAATCCTGGACTGTCACTACCAGTTCTGGGCACTACCTTTCAGGTTAGCCACTGCACCCTGGACGTTCACCAAGATCATAGTGGTGGTGGCAGCAACACTGAGGAAGGAAGGAAGGAATCCGCGTGCACCCTTATCTAGACAATTGGCTGATCAGGGCGAAATCCCCAGAGGAAAGCCAGCAGGCAACCAACAGGGTCAAAACTCTACTGGAGAGCCTCGGGTGGGTGGTCAACACAAACAAGAGCTGCCTGCAGCCCTCCCAATCTGTAGAATACTTGGGAGTACGGTTTGACACCAGACAAGACAAGGTCATCCTGACACAGACAAAGAGATCAAAACTGATAACCCAGTTACGAACCCTGTTGAGCGAACTTCGCCCCACAGCATGGGATTACCTACAAATCCTCGGCCTCATGGCATCCACACTGGAAGTAGTGCCATGGGCATGAGCTCACATGAGACCCCTACAATGCTCTCTACTATCATGATGGAATCCACTGTCCCAGAACCACTGTCCCAGAATCCACTGTCCCAGAACCACTGTCCCAGAATCCACTGACCCAGAGCATTGTAGGGGTCTCATGTGAGCTCATGCCATGGGCATGAGCTCACATGAGACCCCTACAATGCTCTCTACTATCATGATGGAATCCACTGTCCCAGAACCACACCATACGTCTTCAGCTCCGGGCCCAACTACGATGGTGGCTACAAGAAGCCCATCTGAGCCAGGGAACGAGACTATCCTCACCAACCTGGATCCTACTCACCACGGATGCCAGCCTATGAGAATGGGGAGCACATTGCCAGGAGCTAACCGCCCAAGGGCAATGGAACGAAGAAGAGTCGGGATGGAACATCAATAGCCTAGAAGCCCGGGCAGTCAGACTAGCCTGCCTACGGTTCAGTCACAGACTCCAAGACAAAGCGGTCAGAGTAATGTCGGACAACACCACAACAGTGGCCTACATCAACCGTCAGGGAGGAACCAGAAGCCAACAGGTGCCTCTGGAAATCGACCTCCTAATGTCATGGGCGGAAGCAAATCTTCAAGAGATCTCGGCCGTCCACATCGCCAGGAAAGACAACATCGCTGCGGACTACCTCAGCAGAGAAAGTCTAGATCCAGGAGAATGGAGGCTGTCAACTACAGCATTCCAATTGATAGTAAACCATTGGGGAACACCAACCATGGACCTCCTGGCAAACCGGTCCAACGCCCAAGTACCCAGTTTCTTCAGCCGCAGGTGGGAACTCCAGTCCCAGGGAATCGATACCCTGGTACAGACCTGGCCACAGGAGACTCCGTTATACGCCTTCCCGCCGTGGCCCCTATTGGGCGCAATCATCTACAAGATAGAACACCACAGGGGACCAGTACTTCTAGTGGCCCCGGACTGGCCAAGAAGACCGTGGTACGCAGACATGCGAAGACTGCTGACAGGGAGCCCCCTTCCGCTACCTCCACACAGAGACCTGCTCCAACAGGGACCAATCCTCCATGAGGATCCAGCTCGATTCCCTCTTACGGTGTGGCCATTGAGAGGACTCACCTAAGGAAGAGCAGATACTCGGGGGCAGTAATTGACACCCTGCTCCGAGCACGCAAATTCTCCACGTCCCTAACATACATAAGGATTTGGAGAGTATTCGAAGCCTGGTGCGAGGACCGTGACATCATACCACGCTCAGCCAAAATTCCTGCGATTTTGGAATTTCCTGCAGAACGGCCTACAGAAGGGATTGTCTCTCAACTCCATCAAGGTACAGGTGGCCGCATTGTCATGCTACGGAACCAAGAGCGAGAGTGGCAGCATAGCCTCTCACCCGGATGTCTCCCGCTTCCTGAAAGGAGTCAAGCAGATCCGACCACCCCTAAAGTGGCCGATTCCTCTTTGGAACCTGAACCTTGTCCTAGATTTCCTAGCAGGAACCTCCTTCAGACCTCTCCACGGCCTGTCTCTCCGACTATTAACACTGAAGACAGCCTTCCTGCTGGCAGTCTATTCGGCTCGTCGTATATCCGAGCTACAAGCATTGTCTTGCCGATAGCCGTTCCTCAGACTCACCCTGGGAACCATCCAGTTCCTTCGTTCCTCCCCAAAGTGGTGTCTCACTTCCATCTCAACCAAACCATCTCGCTACCATCGCCAGATGAGCATAAGAATTCGGAAGAGGCTCAAAGTCTACGCCATCTCAACGTCGGCAGGCTCCTAGTCTGATACCTGGAAAGGTCGGAATCCGTACGAAAGACGGACCATCTATTCGTCCTTCACAGCGGGAAGAAGCAAGGGGAAGTGGCCTCGCGAGCAACCATAGCCCGCTGGATCAAAGAAGTCATCAAGGCGGCCTACATAGAAGCAGGCAAGCCATCGCCTTTACAAGTCAAGGCCCATTCTACTAGAGCCCAGGCAGTGTCCTGGGTGGAAACCAAGATACTGTCACCCGCCGAGATCTGTAGGGCTGTGACATGGTCCTCCATCCGCACCTTCTCCAGGTTTTACCGCCTGGATGTTCAGACTCGGGAGGACACAGCATTTGCAAGGGCAGTACTAAGTGGGTCATGGGCAGCCTCCCACCCGGTTCAGGAGTAGCTTTTATACATCCCATTGGTCCTGAGTCCATCTGCTACACGCTAGGAAATGGAGAAATTACTTACCTGATAATTTTGTTTTCCTTAGTGTAGACAGATGGACTCAGCATCCCACCCATGGCTGCCGTTACTCATGGAATTCTCGGGGGACATCCCCGGGAGTGAGTGATTCATGGGTAAGCCATGCTTCCCTTCATCTAGGACACCCATCCTACCGGGTGTCGACGTTTCTCGGTTGAGGGCACTGGCGGTCTCCAGCTATAGTCAATTCAGCCGGTTCAAATTAATTAAGTTAACCAAGTTATAAAGTTATCCAAGTTATTCAGTCATGCATTGTTAAGCGCCATGCCATTTTTTATGACGCTTATGGCCAGAGAGACAAGAACACTTAGATTTTCAGTGAAAAACATAATCTTTTATTGAACAATATAAGTATTCTCAAGAGATGCTGATGCCATGCCTCTGTGACAACCTGTCCACCAGCATCTCATTGTATACAGGAAGTGATCCTTCTTTTATAGATAACATACAATATTGTGGAAGCTTCTAGACTTGCGTGACTGCCCAAAGAATCATTTACATAGGTTGTCATGTCAACAGCATGTGATGTGACTATCTCTGAACTCCCTGATTATTTTTCTCAGGAGCTGGGGCTCATTTACCAATCACTCTCTAGATAGTCTTTTGTTCTGTTAGAATCTTGCTGGTCAAGGTAATTACCACATCTGTGGCTGTGTTTATAGAAACCTCTGTAGTGTTTGTATGGCCTGAAGGTCCTGCCTGAAGGTCCTGCCGTTGGTTTCTCCTTTACTAAGTTCCCGCCGTTGCTTTCTTCTTTGTGACCCTATGAATAGGTCTCACCTTTCTGGTGCCAGCTTGCCTGCCTTTATAGATATCCAGGGAAATTCTGCAAGTCATGCTCAGAAAGTCACTTAGAGTTCATTCAGCCCAGGCAGGCTAAAGAAAAGCAGAGGATTCTGGGGATTTCCTTCTCCATGTTGGTTTTCTGTTCAGGCCCACTCATCAGCATATAACCACAATGCTTTTCGAGGAGAATACCGAAGAGCTGCATTTCCTGCAGGGGTATATGTACTAGGGCTGACGTCAGATTGAAATCTGATCTGTCTCCAACTGCTATCAGGAGTACACTATACCCATTGGTGCTGAGTCCATCTGTCTACACTAAGGAAAACGAAATTATCAGGTAAGTAATTTCTCCATTGTCTCACTATGGATTCTGATCCAAACAGTAGTATTGCTACTCTGCCAAATGCTGAGCCTTAGTAATGTATTAATAAAGCACAAACTGCATGTATACTTGGGCCTACTCATTTCCTTCTTATGCCTGTCTGTCTCTGGTGAGAGCAGGGTATTCCATACATTCTGCATCTCTGATTCCTGGCTTCACTTCTGGGGATTTATGTCTTGGAATTATGTCTCATTTTTGTTTCTTTTTGTCTTTAGCTTCCTCAACAGCTTTGCGGATGTGTTACAAGGGCTACGGTCATCCTGTCACTTTGTTTCTTGAAGAAGGAGGAGTGGTAACAGTATGTAAAATTCATACTCAGGAGCCTGAAGAGACCCTTGACTTTGATTTCTGCAGCACCAATGTCATTAACAAAATTATCCTTCAGTCAGAGGGCCTGCGAGAGGCATTTGCTGAGCTGGATATGACCAGTGAGGTGCTGCAGATTACCATGTCTCCAGACAAGCCTTATTTCAGGTACCAGATTCCACTATTCCGGCTTTTTTTACCTGGATGGATTTATAACATTCAGTTATAAGAGTGAATTAACACTTCCTGTGGTTGTTGCCATTTCATGTATGTGCTGTGTTTTCTAATGTTATGTATGATTATTGAGGTCTGAGTAATGATGGAGGTGTGTATATGTGTGAGACAGAGAAAATCAAAGGCAATGAATGTAGGCTTAGTTAAGATAATAATAATAGTAGTTGATAGAGAAAAAAATAAAGTACATATACTGGAGTCCTTATAACTCTTATGGCTGCTCAAGCCTGCCTATGACAGTATGACATTTCTTATGGTCATGTGCCCTGTGATGTCACGATCCAACTATTTTAACTTAATGCTTATCTAAATATGTGCAGTTTATACCCAATGCACCTATTTCCTTACTCCTACCTAATGTACCCCACGTCCTACCTGTAGAAGTGCTAAGTAGTAGCAGTAGTATTTACTTTCAATCTACTTCCTATCTTTAGGTATCCATTACTTTTGTACTCAGTGTTTTATTACTTTATGTAATCCCCCTTGGGCCACCCTTTAGGACAAATGATTATAATTCCCTGTATGTACCCAGATTAGTCCAGACTCCTGGGTTTTGCATCCCTGCCAGCAAATGGAGATAGACGAAATTTCACTGATACTGTACAAAATCTAGTGTGCTACCTTCAGTATTTTTCTGTCTCCAGCAGATGGTACATAGTTCAAAACCTGCAGTCTGGAGAGATCTGAGAAAAATAATAATAATTAAAGAAAAACTGTCCTTATCCTCCCAGGGGGTTGTGAGGACCTGGTGGAGGCCACCCCCTGATTTTGAGGCAGATGAGCAGGGGGTTGCTAACCCTTCTGAAAACTCATCCAGAGGTGCAATAAGATGGACAACTGGTGGTCTAGATCAGCGGTTCTCAACCGGTGTGTCACAACATACCAGTGTGTTGCCAAGAACATGCAGGTGTGTCGCCACACTTCCTGGTCCTCCTCCGTCCGGGCTTAAAATGCTGACAGCCCGGGCGGAATGCGGCAGAACAGCTGGAGTCAGCGGCACCGGCATGCTCTCTTCTTCCCACGCCCCGGAAGAGGAAGTGGTGAGCAGTGGGTGCATGTGCAGGAACTAGAGTACATGCTAGTGTGGGCAGCATCGGCCCAAAGAAAAGAAGAGAGGTGCGACCTGAGGAATGAGCAGCGCAGCTCGGAGTAAAATGAGGAACAACGTCAACCCCGCAGCCGATGGGACGACTCCTCCGCGAGGGCTGAAAATGAAGGAGGTTAGGGTTGGGAGGAGGCTGCTGCTGCCGCTAGTTCCAGGGAGGGGGGGGGGAGAGAGTGAATGAGCAAGCATGTGTGTTTGAAATCCTGTGTATGTGTGTGATTGAGAGCCTGCCTGTGAGAGAGAGAGCATGAATGTAAGTGTATGACTGAGAACCTGTATGTGTAATTTTGTGACTGAAAACCTGTTTGTGTGAAAGAGTATGTGTGCGTGATTGAGATCCTTTGTGTGTGAGAGAGATCATGTGTATGTATGATTAAGAGCCTATGTGTATAAGTAAAAGAGAGACCATGTGTGCTGTGTGTGATTTGAGAGCTGGTTTAGGTGAGGGAGCATGTGAGTATGTGATTGAGAGCCTATGTGTATAAGTAAAAGAGAGACCATGTGTGCTGTGTGTGATTTGAGAGCTGGTTTAGGTGAGGGAGCATGTGATTATGTGATTGAGAGTCTGTGTGTAAATGAGAGAGCATGTTTGTAAGCATGTGAAAGAGTCTGTGTGTGAGAGAAAAAGACAGCTTGTATGTGTGTGATTGAAAGCCCTTGTGTGTAAGTGTGAAAAGATAGACAGCATGTGTGTAAATGTGTAATTAAGAGCCTGTATAAGTGAGAGAGAAAAAGCTTGCGTGTGACTGAGAGAGAGGAGAAAGTTCCAAGCAAACCACCCCTCCTCCTGCTAATTCAAAACAATCTCAGGACACCTGGATATCAAACGTTCCCGGGTATACAGAGCAAAAACATTTTTATATCCTTATTATTTTTCATTACTGGATCTTTATGTCTGCTATTTTGAAATACTTTATTGGTATCTAGAAATTTTTGATATGAGTTTTTAATTATTGGATATTCCATTCATCAGCTGTTTTGAAATAATCTGTTCTTTTTGTTAGTATGGTTTTACTGCTACTGATTTTATATTTCTTGATTTGTTTTATAAGGATGGGTGATGATTCTTTTTTTCCTTTGTTACACTGCATACAGAGACTCTGGCTTGTTGCGGTTTCCAATTCAGTTTTTGTCGACATGCTTCTAGTTATGCGTCTCTTTATTCTTTGTTAGGTGAGGGTCAGCACATGTGATTCAGGTGAGGTTATCTGCTGGCGTGTAGTTTCTGTGTAGGGCTGTATAGCAGCCTGACTTGGTCCATTTTCCTAATAGGAGATGTATTGGTGTCTTAAGGCCTGGTGTAATATTTTCAGTGTTGCTTTTTCTTAGGTAAGGTGGTTACTGTTTAAGTGCTGGAAATTGGTGCTGTTTTGGTGTGGGATGTTTACTATTTATGCAATTTTTGTTCAGACAGAATACGTATCTTTTCCTTGTGTCATTCTTAACAATAAAAAAAAATTACCGGACCTTTACTTTTTATTTCTGCTGTGAATTGTAATGAGCAGTGTGTCAGACTTGTGAGCGTGGCCTGTCAGGTGTGTCACGATGGGAAAAAGGTTGAGAACCACTGGTCTAGAACCCTCATCCCCCATGAGGTAGTGGTGGCACAGTTGGCAGCTCTGCAATTGCAAGCCTCAGGAACAGGGAACTATTCTTTCTGTGTGTTTGCTAGCGTTGGATCTTAAAGTTTAAAAAAAAAAAAAAAAGCAGAGGAATCTGCCGTTTTCAGCCGGTGTGGTTAGAGCAGCTGCGGGTAATAGCTTTGGGCAGTTGTTCGGCAATTTCCCCAACGTGAGTTTCCTAGCGTATAGCAGATGGACTCAGGACCAATGGGTATAGTGTACTCCTGTTAGCAGTTGGAGACGGATCAGATTTCAATCTGACGTCAGCTCCTAGTACATATACCCCTATAGGAAGTGCAGCTCTTCAGTATTTTCCATCTCCATAGCAGTTAGGGACTATCTGCACGCTTTCGCAGCGTTTGAACCAAATCCAAAGAAGAAAACCAAAATTAAAGGGGAAAACCTACCTGAAGACGAGCCCCGCTCTCCTGCGGTGATACCCTCGGGTCCCTCCCCCAGTTGAGATTCCCGAGGTGATTTCCGTGGTCCCTCGGAGGTGAGCCTCAGTCCGGTGGCCGAATCGCGGCGAGGACCTAGCCCCCGATCCTCGGGTGCGGCTGAGAGGCAGCGGGTGCACCCATCGAGCGTGGCGGTGAAGGTATTTGCCCTCTCCCCCCGCAGCCGGAGACCGCCCGGAATGAAACCGGGAAGTGCCGAAGACAAGGTAAGGTGGAAATCTTCTGTTTGAATCCAGTCTCCGAGGATTGAGGAGGAGCACAGGTAACCAATCGGAACCAGTGCCACCGGGTTGATCCGCCCTAGCAGGGCCAGGCCCCGGCTATTTCCAAGGGTCTGCCCACGTGGAGACCCTCCGAGGAGGTCACCATATTACCCACATGCTCACCGTTGCCATCTTGGCCCTATTCGCCGCGCCGCCCGCCGTTCGATCCGAGCACACAAATCGAGCTAAGCGCACAAAAATCCTTGTGCGCATAAACTTACGCGCACATAAAACCTTGCGCACATAAGTTGCACGCACATAGCCGGGCGCATATCTACGGCTAGGCGCATATCTGCGCGCACATCTCAGGCGCACTGGAGCGCACAAGAGCTTACGCGTCCACAGACATGGCGCCTCCAGAAACAGGAATTAAAGCTCAAGGCCTCTGCCCTGCATGCCCCAGAGCCGCACAGAGCGAGGAGGCCGACGCCCTGTGCGCACACTGTGAGGAGGCCCTGGGAGATCCAGGTCAGAGCCAGTCCCACCCAGGGCCCAGTGCTAGCTCCTCAGGGGGTACCCCGGACCTAGCAGGCCCCAGTGGGTCCACCCCACAGACGGAGACCCCCAGAGAACCTGCGCCCCTCAACTTAGACCCAGCGTCAATATCTTGGGTGGAGTTATTCAAGGGGATTCACGCCTTTGTCAAGATGCAAACTGAACCTCTGGCTGATCAGCCACATGCTCCACCGGAGGACCCTCATGCCCCAGGACCCTCGAGGCCTAGGCACAGGCTCCCACCCCCCAGAAGCCCTACCTACGGGGACACGGATTTCTTCGAAGAGGAAGTTGAGCCCCTGGAGGAGGGGGAACTTCCCTCTGGGACAGAACCACACTGAACCATGAGACGCTTCTTCACAAAGGACGAGCTCCCTGACCTCGTATCCCAATGTCTAACGGAACTCGCTATCTCGGGCCAAGGCACCTTGGGGGAACCTAGAACGAACCCCCTGCTGGAGGGCCTTCGCCAGACGTCTCGCCATTTCCTCTCTTACAGACGGCACAACAGCTAATTGACCTGGAATGGAATGCCCTGGAGTCCACATTCAAAGGGGGACGAGCCTTGTCAGCCATGTACCCCCCTGGACCCAGCGACCAAGGAGCTTCTGGCATGCCCTAGCGTGGACGCCATAGTCTGCGTGGTCGCCAAGCGCACTACCATCCCAGTGGAGGGAGGAGCGGCGCTCAAGGATGCACATGACCGGCGCCTGGAAGCCATCCTAAAACAGTCATTTGAAGTTGCAGCCATGTCCCTGCAGATTGCAGCCTGCTGCACCGTGGTGACACGTGCCTGCTTATCACAAGCCAGGAACAACACTCCGGCAGAAGACATGGAACCAGCAGTATCATTCCTCATTGACGCTGCCTCCGATCTAGTGCGCACAGCAGCCAGAGGAGTGTCGTCCGCAGTGGCGGCCAGAAGACAACTCTGGCTTCGAAGTTGGTCGGCTGACACCTCTTCCAAGACGCGCCTCATGAGGATGCCCTTCAAAGGATCCCTCATGTTCGGCAGCGAACTAGAGAAACTGGCCAACAAATGGGGCGACTCCCCATTACCACGCCTGCCGGAAGACAAGACGAAGAGAAACCAGCGTCCCTTCCACAGGTCCTCCAGGGGCAGAAGCTCGCAGCACTTCAACCCTTACAAGAGCAACTAACAAGCACCCCGCCCTACAGGCAGGAACCAGTCCTTTCAGAACAAGCACAACAAGAGGGGAGCCAAGTCGCGGACAGGCCCCAGCTGCGCCCCACAATGTGAATCAGCTGATCCATCCAAGGGAAGAAGCCATAGGGGGCAGACTAGCCCTATTCTACCGCAGATGGGTCGAGATAACTTCGGACAAGTGGGTCCTAGCCATCATCCGGGTGGGGTACTACCTGGATTTCCTTTGAACCCCTCCGGACAGGTTCGTGGAATCCCCCTGCCACGACCTCCTCAAGAGGGCGGCAGTGGAAGCTACTCTATCCAGACTTCTGGCCCTCGAGGCCATAGCCCCGGTGCCTACACAGGAAATAAATACTGGACATTACTCCATCTACTTTGTCATACCCAAGAAAGAGGGTACATTCATGCCTATCCTGGACCTCAAGTCGGTCAACCGCCACCTAAGGATCCCCCGCTTCCGCATGGAAACCCTACGATCCGTCATACGTGCAATACAACCAGGAGAGTTCCTCACATCCCTGGATCTTTCGGAGGCCTACTTACACATCCCAATTCATCGGGAGCACCAGCGCTACCTACGCTTCAAGGTCCTGGATTGTCACTATCAATTCCGGGCACTACCCTTCGAGTTAGCCACAGCACCCCGGAAGTTCACCAAGGTAATAGTAGTGGTGGCAGCAACACTGAGGAAGGAAGGAATCCTCGTTCACCCTTACCTAGACGATTGGCTGATCAGGGCAAAGTCACCGGAGGAAAGCCACCAAGCAGCTAGCAGAGTCATAACACTACTGGAATGCCTAAGATGGGTGGTCAACACAAACAAAAGCTCCCTACAGCCCTCACAGTCACTGGAATACCTAGGAGTCCAATTCGACACCAAGGAAGACAAGGTCATCTTGACCCCCACAAGGAGATCAAAACTGTGGAACCGGCTGCAGACCTTGCTGAGCGTTCCTCGTCCCACAGCATGGGACTGCCTGCAAGTCCTTGGACTGATGGCATCCACACTGGAAGTGGTGCCATGGGCGCGAGCCCACATGAGGCCCCTACAACGCTCACTTCTATCGCGGTGGAGCCCAAGGTGCCAGAACTACACCGTACGTCTACCATTCCCGGGCAGAATCCGGACCCAACTATGGTGGTGGCTGCAGACCAGCCACATGAGCCGGGGATCAAGACTATCCTCCCCAACCTGGACCCTGCTCACCACAGATGCCAGTCTACACAGATGGGGAGCACACTGTGAAAAGTTAACCGCCCAAGGATGGTGGAATGCAGAAGAGGCGGGATGGAACATCAACCGCCTAGAAGTGCGGGCAGTCAGACTAGCCTGCCTGCGGTTCAACCACAGACTCCGAGACAAAGCGGACAGGATGATGTCGAACAACGCCACGACTGTGGCTTACATCAACCGACAGGGCGGAACCAGAAGCCAACAGGTGTCCCTAGAAATAGACCTCCTGATGGCGTGGGCAGAAGCAAATCTCCAGGAAATCTCCGCCGTCCACATCGCCAGGAAAGACAACATCACGGCAGACTTCCTCAGCAGGGAAAGTCTAAACCCAGGAGAATGGAAGCTGTCGTCCACAGCCTTCCAGATGATAGTGAATCGGTGGGGGACTCCAGACATGGACCTTCTAGCAAGCAGATCCAATGCTCAAGTACCCAGATACTTCAGCCGCAGGCGGGATCCGCAGTACCAGGGGATCAATGCCCTGGTACAGACCTGGCCACCGGGTACCCTGCTATACGCCTTCCCGCCGTGGCCCTTGCTGGGCGCAATCATACACAAGATACAGCGACACAGGGGACTAGTTCTTCTGGTGGCTCTAGATTGGCCAAGAAGACCCTGGTACGCAGACATGAGAAGACTACTGGCAGGGAATCCACTACCCCTGCCCCCACACAGAGACCTACAACAACAAGGTACGATCCTTCACGAGGACCCAGCTCAATTCTCTCTTACGGTCTGGCCATTGAGAGGGCCCGCCTGAGAAAGAGCGGCTACTCGGGGGCGGTAATAGATACTCTCCTCCGAGCACGCAAGTTCTCCACATCTCTAACGTACATAAGGATCTGGAGAATTTTTTAGGCCTGGTGCGAAGGCCACAACATCAAGCCACACTCCTCCATTGTCCCCGTGATCCTGGAATTCTTACAGAATGGACTATAGAAGGGTCTGTCCCTCAACTCCATCAAGGTACAAGTGGCAGCTTTGTCATGCTACGGCTCTGGGAGCGAGGGCAACAGCATAGCTTCGCACCCAGATGTATCACGCTTCCTGAAAGGAGTCACACACATCCGCCCACCACTAAAGTGGCCAGTACCTCTATGGAACCTCAACCTTGTCTTGGAGTTCCTAGCGGGATCCGCCTTCAGACCCCTCCAAGGCCTGTCCCTCCGACTGTTAACCTTAAAGACAGTGTTCTTGCTGGCCGTGTGTTCAGCCCGCCGCATCTCGGAACTACAAGTACTTTCCTGCCGTGAGCCGTTCTTCAGACTCACCCCAGGGTCCAACCAACTACGCATGGTGCTCTCCTTCCTCCCCAAAGTGGTCTCACACTTCCACCTTAACCAAACCATCTCACAACCAACGATGGATGGCTTGAAGAAGTCGGAAGAAGCCCGTAGTCTACACCACCTCAACATCGGCAGACTCCTATCCAGATACCTGGAAATGTCGGAACCAGTACAAAAGACGGACCACCTTTTCGTCCTTCACAGCGGAAAGAGGCAAGGAGAAGCGGCCTCGCGGGCAACCATTGCCCGCTGGATCAAAGAAGTCATCAAGGCGGCCTACGTAGAAGTGGAAAACCACCACCCCTACAGGTCAAGGCCCATTCTACCAGAGCCCAGGCGGTATCCTGGGCAGAAACTAGAATGCTGTCACCTGCCGAGATCTGCAGGGCGGCAATGTGGTCCTCCATCCATACCTTCTCCAGATTCTACCGTCTGGATGTGCAGGCTCAGGAGGACACGGCATTTGCAAGGGCAATTCTAAGTGGACCATGGGCAGCCTCCCACCCGGTTCGGGAGTAGCTTTTATACATCCCATTGGTCCTGAGTCCATCTGCTACACGCTAGGAAATGGAGAAATTACTTACCTGATAATTTTGTTTTCCTTAGTGTAGACAGATGGACTCAGCATCCCACCCTTGGCTGCCGTTATACATGTTTTTTTGTCAATGAATCAAGGGTAAGCCATGTTTTCATCTACCTAGGACATCCACCCTGCCGGGTGTTGACGCTTTCCGGTTGAGTACCCTGGCGGTCTCCAGCTATAGTCAATCAACCAGTTCAAGTTAATCAAGTTTTAAACGTTCTAACAAGTTATGAAGTTATTTAAGTTAATCATATTATTAAGTTAATCAATCAGTCAGTCACACATATATCCACAAAGCTTTTCCTGCTGACAGGAGTACACTATACCCATTGGTTCTGAGTCCATCTGTCTACACTAAGGAAAACGAAATTATCAGGTAAGTAATTTCTCCATTTTCCTGGGGTGAAGCACAGGTTTGTGAGACGCACTTCTCCGGGCCAAGTGTTATGGCAACTGGCACTGCTTGCTGTGCCTGCAGGGGATCGCACGTTAAGCTAAATAGGCAGGGCTTGTGCTCCGGGTGTATAGAGAGAGGAGAGGGCTCTTCAGGAGTCTCTCCTCCTGGTCCCCGATCTGCCATGGAGTCCCAAGTGCCTAGGCCTTCAGCAGGTGAGACAATCTTCAGCACGGGAATGGCGGCCATCTTGTCTCAGGCAGCAGGGCCATCGGCAGGAGTGTATGCAGCAGCAGGGAGATCCTCTCCAATGCAGTCTCCCTGTGCTGCAGGAGGCCAGAGTGGCTCCGAGGGGAAAGATTTAGCGCTGGGTTCAGACTGTCTTAATGTTGGGTATTTTCCCCCGAGGGGGGATTCTGAGGAGTCCCAGTTTTTTTTTTCCCCACAAATTTTGTCCTCTTATTGCACAAGGCCTATTTAGCCAAAAAGGTGGTGGCAGAGTGCAAGGCCAGGTCAGGGGAAAAATCCTGGACCTGATCCACGGTGGAAGGTATGGTTCCTTACATAAAGAGGCATATGGAAGATATTCACAGGACTTTGGTTCTTTTTTCAGCACCCAGGGATATGCAGGGGGTCACGGATTAATCAAAAGACCCTGATGCAGCACCAGGGGTGCTCCCTGGGGCAGGCACTTTACCAGATACTCTGAGGATATTGGATGCCTTGGATGAGGATCCTGAAGAGGTTCCTGTGGGAGAGGGGAATGGTCCCAAGGAGGTGAGGCTTTTCCACAGGGAAGAACTGTAACTTTGATTCTGTTGGTGGTCCAGGAGCTAGGAATCAAGGTATTGCAGGAGGGATCCGCGCCCTGTCTAACATGGGCGCGGATCCCATGTTAGACAGGTTGAGTGGTCCAGTGAAAGCTTCTCCTTTCCACATGTCCATGTAGAAGTTAGTGGTTCGGGAATGGGATACTCTGGAATCCAGTTTGAGGATCAGTAGACCTATGTCCAAGCTTTATCCGTTACAGGAGGAGACTTTGTAGCTCCTAGCTCTTCCCAAGGTGGATGCCTCAGTTTCATCAAAAAGACCACCTAATAGAGGCTGGATCAACAACACTGAGGGATGTGCAGGATCATAAGCTAGAGCTTCATCTCAAAAGGATTTGTGAGGTTTCGGCCTTGGAAATCAGAGATGGTGGTGTGTAGCAGTCTTATGCCTAAGGCCTGTTTGCACTGGGTTCAGCAATTACAGGAGACGCACGCTACATCAGGAGTGGCTGCTCAGAAGGCTGAGCGTCTGGAGGCCGCTGTGGCTTACAGAGCAGATGTCTTTTATGATCTTATCAGAACCTCCTTCAGGATCAAGATGTCTGCGTTGTCTACTAGAAGACTGTTGTGGTTGCAAAATTGGTCAGTGCATGTGTAGTCCAAACCTCAGTTAGGTGCTTTGCCTTTCAAGGGCAAGCTTTCGTTCGGAGAGGACCTGGAGTAGATTATGGGGTAGATTTTTAAAAAAAGCGCGATCGCGTACTTTTGTTTGCGCAGCAGGCGCAAACAAAAGTACGCTGGATTTTATAAGATACGTGCGTAGCCGCGCGTATCTTATAAAATCCTGGATCAGTGCGCGCAAGGCTGCCGATTTTGGGCAGCCGGCGCGCGCCGAGCCGTGCAGCCTGCCTCCGTTCCCTCCAAGGCCGCTCCAGAATCGGAGCGGCCTCGGAGGGAACTTTCTTTCGCCCACCCCCCGGCCCTATCTAACCCCCCCCCCCCCCCCCACCTTTATCCATGGATTTATGCCTCCCGGAGGGAGACGTAAATCCACGCGCGCCAGCGGGCTGCTGGCGCGCCGAGACCCAACCCGGGGCGGTTCTGGAGGGCGCGGCCACGCCCCCGGAACGCCCCGGGCCGAAACCACGCCCCCGGGCCCGCCCCCGAAATGCCGTGTCCCGCCCCCAAAACGCTGTGTCATTTGGCCCCGCCCCCAACACGCCCCCTTCTAAAAACCCCAGGACTTACGCGCATCCCGGGGCTCTGCGCGCGCCGGCGGCCTATGCAAAATAGGCGCACCGGCGCGCAAGGGCCCTGCTCACGTAAATCCGGGCGGATTTACGCGAGCAGGGCTTTGAAAATCTGCCCGTAAGTGTTGCAACCGTCGCTGCCTGACAGCTTCACTATGCCTACCTTTCCTTTTCTGCGACTCCTCCTGCTCCTCACGGACGTCTGGCTGCTGCGGTGTCCGCCTGCCGCCCTCTCCAGCGTCCCTAGACTGGCTTGGGCGCTGCTTCCCGCCATGCTCCTCAGGTATCTTAGGGCGCGCGTGCCACGCGGCCCTCATTCTTATTTCCTCATTGGCGCGTTTCTCAGGGGCGTCCCCCTGTGATGACGTCACGCTGCCCGGATATTTAAGCCTACTGCTTATTGCTAACCGTTGAGTTAGCAAGGGAATTCCTTACGGATGGGATTTGCTCTCTGTACCCAGCTACTCTGCCTTCCAACTTCCATTGGACTATTTCTATTAACGGGGTACCCGCTCCTTGGGGGCCTCTTTGCTTCTTTCAGGTCGCTATCAGGTAACCGGTACTCGCTCCTCGAGAGCCCATGTTCCCTGACCCGCTGCCTGCATCTATCTCCTCTTCTACTTGGAAGAACTCGCTACAGACACCATCAGTGAGTACTACTAACATCCACTCCTCAGAGCTGTTTCCCTGGAACCAGGTACTCGCTCCTCGAAGGCCTGCCTCCTTTCCAGCGCCAGTGCCATCTCTTACGTGGAACCATTGTGTGAGTACTTTGCCCTCAAGTCTCTCTACCTCCAGAGATCTGGTACCCGCTCCTTGAGGGCCAGCTCTCCCTATCTCGGGGGTTCTCTATATTGGGACTCTGTGAATGTTCTATTGTACTCACTTTCTCAGTTCTCTCCACTACAACACTGCTACCGGAGGAACCGCTATTCAGTGCCCTGGGGAATACTAGCCCAGCCGGGCTACATCTTCTTTTTTTTTTTTTTTAATTTTTTTTTTTTATTGCTTTTAAATGTTTCAAAACAAATTATTTAGATATATAATAATAAGAAACATATCTCAGTACTGTTTTACAAGCATTCAAAACAATTATTATATATCATAATATCAGGTAATGATAGAAACCACAAGAAATTAGAGAACATTGGAGTTTAAGTATTCTATGGAGCAGTACTAAAAAGAGAAAAACATTATACAATTTCCAGTTGTCTAGCTCCTACATCTTAACATTTGTTACCCTCTCTACGCTTCCTCTAAGAGTGTGAATCAAGATACATTCGCAGTTGATCTGGCTGACTGAAAGTATATCTTGCATCTAGATGTTTTATAAAACACCTGCAAGGATATCTTAAAAAAAATTGAGCACCTCTCTCCAATACTTCAGTTCTCATGGCTATAAATTTCCTACGTCTTAACTGGGTTGCACATACTACATCGGGGAAAATTCTTATGGGATAACCATAAAAATCCTGTTTCTGATACCTAAAATGTAACATTAATACAGCATCTCTTTCTTTAAGTGAGGAAAACTGAACTAGTAAGGTAGCCCTTGTATCAGTTTTCATCTCGTAAGATTTTTCTAAAAAATCTGTAAGATTCAATTCAGGTTTATCCAAATTCTCTTGATTTATATTACTTTCTCTATTCTGTGATTGCTGTAGATAATAAATCTTAGACAAGATAGGAATAGATAGATCCAAATATTTTAAAATATACTTCAAATAACTCTTAAATAAATCTGTTGGAGATGCTAGATGTGTTTTAGGGAAATTCAAAATTCTAAAATTGAATTTCCTAATTTGATTCTCCAATATTTCAAATTTATCTTCATGTTCTTCCTTTGATTTTATTAAGTTTGTTTGTGTTTTTTGAATTTCCCCAACTTTCAATTCTAATGAATTCATACATTTACCAAACTATCTATTTTATCCTGAACATAGATATTTTTATTTATAGCTTCCTGTACTGTTGTAGTAAGGTTATTTATAGATTTCTGCATCATTATCATCATAGAACCTAGTTCTTCAATAGAAAATTTCTTAGGTACAATAACAGAAATATCTTTAGTGTTTCTTAATCGCACATGTTCTTCCACTCTTAGTTGCTTTAGTGTCCCACCAAATTCATCTGCAAAGGGATGAGATAAAATATTTGGTTCCCTGGGACCCTGATCTTCCATGTCCTCAGAGACGTTAGTCGATTCTTTGACATCTCTCTGGGAACCAGATGTATCTTTTAAGGATAAATTAAATTCTAAGTCCGTCTTTGCAGATGGGGGAGCTGGTTTTTCTGGGGCACCGGGGGTTAAAGATGTTTCAGATGCCTGGTAGTTAGGCTCCTGCTCCTGGCCTAAACTACCTGCGGCTCCTTCTGGTGCTGATGAGATTGTTTGAAAGCAATCCGCTATTCGGAGTTGTATCGATCTCATATTAGGTGTAGAGGTAGAGGAAAACTCAGTTTTGCTTTTCTCTTTGTATGAGGCATAGCAATTGAGAGATATTATAAGTATCACTGAATGAGTCCTCCTAAGCAAAATAAGCTTGTCCAAGCGTGATTGCGATCAAATAGACAAAAAAAACCAGTTACTCAGCTTGCCAATGGACTCTAGACCGCTGAATCGTGGTATATCCGTTCCAAACCGTTCCAATCCGGGCTAAGCCGGGCAAAGCCGCGCTGGCGTAGGGCAGATTTTATTGCCGACCCGGCTCCTCCCTCCTACGTCACCGTTAGGACAGTCCAGGAAATGAAAAAGAAATTCGCAGAGTTCTCCGCTAGCGGGACCACTCAGCTCAAGGAAGTACAATTCAGCGGCGGCGCACCGGCAAAGGGCAGATTTTATTGCTGACCCGGCTCCTCCCTCCTACGTCACCGCTAGGACAGTCCAGGAAATGAAAAAGAAATTTGCAGAGTTCTCCGCTAGCGGGACCACTCAGCTCAAGGATGCACAATTCAGTGGCCGGGCTACATCTTCTACTCACTACTGCCACCTCTGGTGGCTTCTCAAACTGTCTAAATAAAGAACTATCTGTTTTTGTGTGTCCAGAGCCGAGCCTGACCTGTGGCCCCTCCCAGGTCTTCTCCCCATGGGCGTGGTCAGCTGCCACAGTGTCCAAGGGTCCACCCAAACCTCACTAACTATAACATTAAGAAACATCTGGGGGGGTTCAAGGTGCATAAGCTGCCTGAAGATAAGCTTAAAGGCAGAGAAGGTTTTCCATCTCAGACTAGATTTAGAGAGAAGCAGAGATTTCACCAAGCTAAGGGATCCTGAGGTCCTCAGAGGCAGTCTGTGGGAAGATCTCAGTCCTTAGGTCAGTCCTTTTGGGATGGCAGGAGGCCATCCAGGGACAGCAAATGCCTTACAATGAGGCGAGGCTAGTCCACTCTTTGGTTCCAGTTGTCAGAGTGTGTCTGATGCTCTTTTTCGAGGAGTGGAGCAAAATTACCACTGACCAGTGGGTCTTAAGTTTGGTCAAAGATAGCTACTCGTTAGAATTTGTTCATCCCATTTGAGATGCCTTTATCATGACCCTTGTGCTACTCTCACCAAGCACATAGCAGTCCAAAGAACAACGGACCACCTGAGGCAATTGGGGTCTATAGTAGTGGTTCCACGAGCAGAGCAGAGAACAAAGAGGTACTCTATTTAATATTTTGTGGTACCAAAGAAAGACTGCACCGACTGCCAACAGAGATCTGTTGACTTTGCTTGAGTAAGCCAATCATCGAGACATGAATGCACCATTTCATTTTCATTTTTTTTTTCCATTTATTAAAATGTATTAATCGCTCAACACAAAAGTTTCATGGTCTAAGCGATTTACATTAAAACATACATAAAATTATATCACATACAAACAAACATACACAACATGTTATGTGCCAAAAACATCAAAATAAAGCATATCATAGTATTACCAGCATCAGATATTCGGAACTTGCTCTAGGAACATTGATGGAGGAAGCTTTTTAAAGAAAGCCTAAATGTCTTGAGGTTTTTTTTGCATCCAGATCTCGTAAGGTAAGGTGTAACAGATGGAAGGAGCAGCTACAGAAAAAGCAGTTTCTTGTGTGGAAGCAAGATGGGCATGACGGACGGAAGGTACATCCAATAAGCCACGCTGTGATGACCTTGATTGCCGACTGGGTTGGTATATTCTAAGATGGGAATTAGTCCAAGGAGGAGAGTTCAGACTCAATAATTTGTAGACAGTCATGGCAATTTTATAATGAACACGATCTGAGATTGATAGCCATTTTAAATGAGACAGAACAGGTGTAATATGGTCGAATCATTTTGTGTTGGACACTAATCTGGCAGCGGAATTGAGTAATAATTGTAAAGGTTGCACCAGTACTCGTTCCCTTCTGAGCGCTGCCACCGCCGCCACCATTACCTTGGTAAATATATGTGGTGCTGTTGCCAACCCGAAAGGAAGAGCACGAAACTGAAGATGTTCCACCAGAATCATGAATCATAGGAATCTCTGGTGCTCTGGCTTGATTGCTATATGGCAACGGTGCCATAGACATTTACCAAGGTGATGGTAGTGGTGGCGCAGCCTTAAGAAGAGAAGGTGTGCTGGTGCATCCATACCTAAATGACTGGCTAATTCGAGTGACGTCAGAAGACCCTATCTGCAGTTGGTGCAAAAGGTGATGCAATGACTGCAGTCATTGAGCTGGGTAGTGAACCTTGCAAAGAATCATCTCACCCCCTCCCAAACCCTAAAGTATTTAGTACCGCAGTTTGATACATGGAAAGGGAAAATTTTCCTGATGGTGGAGAGAATGTTGAAGTTGCAGGGGCAAGTTTGTCATCTGTTGGAATTGGCGGTCCCCAAAGCATGAGACTATTTACAGGTCCTGGACTCTATGGCTTCGACGTTGGCCTTGGTCCCTTGGACTTTCGCGCCATGCAGCCCCTTCAGAGAGCTCTCCTTTCCAGTTGGAATCTATTGTTGGAGGGGTTTCATCTTCCTCTTCTTCTTAAAGGGGAAGGCAGGGAGAGCCTGTCGTGGCTTCTGAAAGCCAATCTGGATCGTGGTGTGGATCTGAAGATTCCGGATTGAGTGCTGATTACCACCGATGCAAGCCTTTCGGACTGGGGAGCGGTGTGTTGGGATCAGTAGGCATAGGGCCAGTGATCAAAGGAAGAGGCCGGTTAGAGATGAGAGCGGTGAGATACTCATTGCATGCCTTTCTGCCGTTGTTGTGTGGTTGTCCGGTGAGACTTTTGTCAAACAATGCAATGACAGTGGCATACATCAACTGATAAGGTGGAACCAAGAGTCTGGCAGTGGCCCGGGAGGCTTAGGACTTGATTCTCTGGGTGGAACAGCACTTGGAACAAATAGCAGCTTCTTATATTGCCGGGGTGGACAATGTTCAAGCAGACTTTCTCAGTCAAAGGTCCCTAGACCCCGGAGAGTTGGAGCTTCAGAAAGGGCAATGCGTCTCATTTGAGGCAAATGGGGGATTCCCCATCTGGATCTAATGGCGACCAAACAGAACACCAAGGCCTCCCGTTTCTTCAGCAGGAAAAGAGAGCACGGGGCAGAGGGCATTGATATGCTAGTCCTTCCATGGTCCCAAGAAGTCCTGCTTTATGGTTTTCCCCCATGGCCACTGGTGGGCAAGGTGATACGGCAGATACAGGGTCATCCAGACGACATGATACTGGTAGTGCCGAAGTGACCACGTCATCTTTGGTTCATGGATCTAATCAACAGGGCCATAGATGAGCCTCTGCTGAATCTTCTCCATCAGGGACCAATATTTTTGGACCAGGCGGCTCAATTTTGACTTGCGACTTGGCTTTTGAGAGGCAACAGCTGAGGAGAGATTATCCCGAGGTGGTCATTACCACATTCTTTCATGTCTTTAATGTATGTGCGGGTTTGGAAGGTCTTTGATTCCAGGTGAATCGCCAATAGAGTGCAGACTCTGGAAGTGATGGTATTGCATATTTTGACTTTTCTGCAAGAGGGGTTGGTCAAGAGTTTGGCTTTTAACTCTCTTAGGGTACAGGTAGCAGCTTTGAACTGTCTTTAAGGTACCATACAGGGCTATGCACTGTCGGCGCATCCAAATGTCATATGTTTCCTTCGGAGGGGAGAGAGGCGAATAATTTGTGTCCCAGTGTGGAAAACATGTCCGGTCTGGTGTGAGGCTCCATTTGAACTGCTTAGAAGGGCAACCTTGAAAGATTTGACTCTTGAAGTGATTTTCCTGGTGGCCATTTGACCAGAAGGGTATTGAGATTCAGGCTTTATCATGTCAGGATCCCTTTTTGCAAATTTCATAGTCAGGGGTGTCATTGCATATGGTGCCTTTCTTTCTGCCTAAAGTGGTTTTGGTGTTTCGTGTCAGTCAGACAATGGTGCTCCCAGTGTTCCATAGTTGAATGCTTCCACACCTCATGCAAGGGAACTTAGGCTGTTAGATGTGAAGCATGCATTGTTAAGGTATCTGAAGGTTACGAATGATTTTTGTAAATCAGATCACCTTTTTGTTCTCTAGAATGGTCCAAAGAAGCGGTGTCAAGCCTCCAAAGCTATGATTGCACACTAGCTTAAGGAGACAATAGGTTCAATGTATATATCTAAGGGTCGACCGATGCCTGAAGGGTTGAGGGCCCACTTGACACGTTCTCAGGCTGCCTCTTGAGCGGAAGCATAGCAGGTGTCTCTGCAGGAGATTTGCAGGACAGCTACTTGAAAGTCACTGCACACTTTCGCCAGACTCTATTGCTTGGATGTCAGGACTCTGACCTCCATGAAGTTTGGGGAAGGTGTTCCGCGAGCGGGAATCTCAGCGTCCCATCCAATTTAGGGGTGCTTAAGTATATCCCAGGAGTCTGGACTGATCAGGGATCAAACAGGGAAAATTGGTTCTTACCTGCTAATTTTCTGTTATGACCGTCAGTCGCAGACGGCTCGACCGCTATTACTCACTTTGTGCCTCACTGCCCTCTCTCCTATGGGAAGACTCACGGCTGTGGCTAGCCGCCTCTGACCCTCATGGCTCTGTTTCAAGACTCTCCAGGGTGACGAGGATGCTGCCAACTGCCATGTTTCTCCCGGACCTCCCTAGGCGCACGCGCGCGATCCATGACCCTCCTTTAAGGACGCCAGGGCGGGAACCTCAGGGCTGTCTCCCCTTGATGACATCACTAGCCCTGGACTCTTAAGCACCAATGGGGCCTGGCTCTAATCAACTTGGCAATGAGTTCCCTCCTTGCTGAATCCTGCTGCTCTCTCTACGGACGTCGGTTCCTGCTTCCCGTGGCGTGAGACACTCTTGGGTACCCGCTCCTCAGAGGGCCCTGCGCCTCGGATGTTGTCTACCTTGCCCTGCTCCTCAGGGGGCAGTTTCAGGAACTATTCTGCTCATGAGCCTCCACTTCAGTGTACCCCACTCTGCAGACCACTGCCAAACTACTCTGCTTGTGAGCCCTTACTTTGGTGTACCCAGCTTTGCGGACCACTGCCAAACTATGCTGCCCATGAGTCTCCAGTACAGTGTACCCTGCTCTGTGGACCATTGCCGTGCTACTCTGCTTCGTGGAGAACCAGCGTTGGTATACCCCGCTCCGCAGGCCATTGCCATCGCTAGGGACCAGCCACGCCTCCCGTTCCTCGGGTCTGCGCTTGTGTACTGTGACTGCTTAGCGCTCTTCCGCTCCTCGGGCCGACGCCTTGTTTCTGCTAATGCATCTTGCTCCCCGCTCCTCGGGGTTGCATTCTGCCTACACTCCGAGACTGTACCACACTTCCCCGCTCCTTGGGGTAGTGTTCCCTTGCATTGCCGGAGACCCCTGGGTTCCCCGTTTCTCGGGTAATCTATGTCATTCCTCCTGTGCAGACACCCTCTCTGCGGCTCTGCCCCCGGGGTCACCCTCTCTGTACTTCTCGCTCCTCGGGGCCTGTTCTTCACTCCACCACCAGGGGGATCTTTCTGGCTCCTTTCTCCCACAGTTCAGTCTCCTACTCTCTTCCTACTCACTGGGCTGTGCTACCTATAGCTCTGACCTCGCCTCCTGATGGTGAGGCTCAATGGGGCTCCTCCCCATGGGCGGTACCACCTCTCTTATAGGGCCAAGGGCCCACTAACCCACGAATCCTAACATTTTCATTCCTGTAGTACCATAAATCAGTCCAGAGAACCATCCATTGAAGAGAAAGGAGAATCTTCTGTTCATTCTTATGATTGTATGATTGCAGAGTTGTTGGTGGTTACCACACTGTTTCTGTATCCTCTTTCTGGAACAGAGTGTTTAAGAAAGTTTCAGATGATTCTCATCACCATCCTCCTGTTTGTTGGGGGAGGAGTTGTGGTTAAAGTTTTGTAGTGATTTCTCATCTTGGTTTGGGTACAGGTCATTACTGAGGGACTGTAGGTGGCACATTAGGTTATGTACAGTGTCAGTGAAACTTTGTCTGTCTCCATCTGCTGGCAGGTATGCAAAACCCAGGAGTCTGGACTGATCTGTGGTACTACAGAAACTAAAATTAGCAAGTAAGAACCAATTTTCCTATAAATTTAAACTTTGTTTTTATTAATATTTTCCTATATAAGGAAAAGTATTTTCTGAATCATTTACGATAATATAGAAAAATATCTGTTAAATTTACAATTAGACAGAAATCAATACCATTCAGATTGTATTCCAGTTAACCAAACCATGCAATTAAAGGAGTTACCAAATTAATTAATCTACCAAAATGTTTAAGAGGAACCAAAGTATTAAAGCAAGCAGGGCCAGATGACCATGATCTTCAGTAGAAAAAGCAGTACTATACCTTTAAAAGTGACACTTGCAGGGGAAAAGATAGCCAGGGTTTTTGTAAAGCAGAAGGTTTTTTCAGTTTTGATATGATGCTATGTGATAGAGCAGGGATTGGCAATCCCTGAGATGCATGTTACAATGTGGCATGCAAGCATGATTGTCCCTCCTATCTGCTTACCTATATTGCACTGGTGGTCAGCTCCAGGAGTATGGCTTAAATGAATCACTTTCAGGAACCACCACCATGGAAGAGTGATATACAGAAGTATAGGAGAGCTTGGAGATTTTATGTGCTGGAGAGGGAGAGGCTCCTGAATTTCACTAACCCAACCCAATGACTGCAGTCATTGCAGCACCTTTTGCACCAACTGCCGACAGGTCTTCTGATGTCACTCAAATTAGCCAGTCATTTAGGTACGGATGCACCAGCACACCTTCTCTTCCTAAGGCTGCGCCACCACTACCATCACCTTGGTAAATGTCTACGGCACCGTTGCCATATAGCAATCAAGCCAGAGCACCAGAGATTCCTATGATTCATGATTCTGGTGGAACATCTTCAGTTTCGTGCTCTTCCTTTCAGGTTAGCAACAGCACCGCATACATTTACCAAGATAATGGTGGTGGCGGCGGTGGCAGGGCTCAGAAGGGAAGGAGTATTGGTGCATCCATGTCTCAATGACTGGCTCACTCGAGCAAAGTCAGCAGATCTCTGTCGGCAGTCAATGCAGCATGTCCTGCAGAAGTTAAGATCTCTGGGCTGGGTAGTGAATCTAGCAAAGGGCCATCTCACACCATCTCAATCCCTGGAATACCTAGGGGCTTGATTAAACACCCAGGTAGGAAAGGTGTTTTTCACGAAGAAGGTTCTAAAACTGCAGGGTCAGGTTCGTTGCCTTTTGGGACTTTCAGTGCCCAAAGTCAAGGTCCTAGGTTCTATGGCATCAACACTGGAGTTCATATGTAGCCTTTTCAGAGGATGCTCCTCTCCCACTGAAATCTGTTATTGAAGGAGTTTCATCTTCCACTTCCACTCAGGGGGGACTCCAGGTTCAGTCTTTCATGGCAGCTTGATCGAGACAATCTGAATTGAGGAGTAGAATTGGAGATCCTGAATTGGGTGATAGTGCCCACGGATGCCAGCCTCTCCATTTGGGGAAGCAGTGTGCCAGAGTCAGTCGGCACAAGGCCAATGGTCAAAGGGAGGAGGCATCATGGTCTTTTAATTGGTTAGAGACAAGAGCAGTGCGTTTTGCATTACTTGCCTTTCTGCCACAGTTATGCGGTTGTCCGGTGCATGCTCTATTGGACAATGCAATAATGGTAGCTTATATCAACTAGCAGGGAGGAACCAAGAGTTCAGCAGTGACTCAGGATGCCCAGGAATTGGTTCATTGGGCAAAACATCTGTCACTCCTAGCAGCATCTCACATAGCTGGGGTAGACAATGTCCAAGTGGATTTTCTCAGTCAGAAAAGGCTAGACCCCAAAGAGTGGGAACTGTCAGAGGAAGTGATGCACCTCATTTGGGTCAAATGGGGAATTCCCCACATGTACTTAGCATCTCGACAGAACACCAAGACGCCTCATTTTTACAGTCGCAGGCAAGAGCATGGAGCAGAAGGAATTGATGCTCTGGTTCTACTGTGGCCTCTGAGAATTCTTCTTTGTTTCCTCCATGGCCACTTATGGGCAAGGTGCTTTGGCAGATAGAGAAACATCTGGGCCAGGTGATTCTGGTGGCTCTGGAGTGGCCATGTCGACCCTGGTTCATGGATCTGGTCAACATCGTCAGCTCAGTGTGCTGCAGCAGTCAAAAAAGCAAACAGAATGTTAGGAATTATTAGGAAGGGAATGGTTAATAAAACGGAAAATGTCATAATGCCTCTATATTGCTCGATGGTGAGACCGCACCTTGAATTCTGTGTACAATTCTGGTCGCCGCATCTCAAAAAAGATATAGTTGCGATGGAGAAGGTACAGAGAAGGGCAACCAAAATGATAAAGGGGATGGAACAGCTCCCCTATGAGGAAAGGCTGACGAGGTTAGGGCTGTTTAGCTTGGAGAAGAGACGGCTGATGGGGATATGATAGAGGTCTTTAAGATCATGAGAGGTCTTGAACGAGTAAATGTGAATCGGTTATTTACATTTTTGAACAATAGAAGAACTAGGGGGCAATCCATGAAGCTAGCAAGTAGCACATTTAAGACTAATCGGAGAAAATTCTTTTTCACTCAACGCACAACAAAGCTCTGGAATTTGTTGCCAGTGGATATGGTTAGTGCAGTTAGTGTAGCTGGGTTCAAAAAAGGTTTGGATAAGTTCTTGGAGGAGAAGTCCATTAACTGCTATTAATCAAGTTTACTTAGGGAATAGCCACTGCTATTAATTGCATCAGTAGCATGGGATCTTCTTAGTGTTTGGGTAATTGCCAGGTTCTTGTGGCCTGGTTTGGCCTCTGTTGGAAACAGGATGCTGGGCTTGATGGACCCTTGGTCTGACCCAGCATGGCATGTTCTTATGTTCTTAACATGGCAGTGGACGGGCCATTAAGGTTCAGTCACCTGCCGAAGATACTTCATCAGGGTCTAGTATTTTCAGATCAGGTGGCTCACTTCTGTTTTGCGACTTGGCTTTTGAGAGGAAGCGTTTGAGATGGAAGGGTTATTCCAAGGACGACGTCATGATCTTACTGCAGGCCAGAAGACCATCCACATCCTTGGCTTATGTGAGGATTTGGAGAATTTTCAAGGCCTGGTACCGAACAGAGAGTACAGTCTATTTATGCATCAGTTTCACATATTTCGACTTTTCTGCAGAAGGGTTTTGTCAAAGGACTAGTCTTTAATTCTCTTCAGGTGCAGGTGATGACTTTAGGCTGTCTTCGAGGTAAGGTTCAGGGGATGTCTCTGGCCTCGCATCTGGATGTGATTTGTTTTCTGCAGGGAGTGAAGCATTTGCAACCTCTGGAACAAAGGATATGTCCCTCTTGGAATCTTAATTTGGTTTTGAGGGGGATGTATGAGGCTCTGTTTGAACCAATGAAAAAGATGAATATTAAGGATTTAACCCTCAAGGTGGTTTTCTTGGTGGCCATTTGTTCGACCAGAAGAATTTCAGAATTTCAGGCGTTGTCCTGTAGAGATCCCTTTTTGTTTTACAGATTATGGAGTTTGGGGTCTCTTTGTGCACGGTACCCTCCTTTCTACCAAAGGATGTTTCAGTATTTCATCTTAGTCAAACAGTGGAGCTTCCAGCTTTTCCGAATTTGGATTCATCTACGTCTCACGAGAAGGAACTTCGCGTATTGGATGTAAGGTGGGCGTTGTTGAAATATCTCTACTAACAGTTTCTGGAAGTAGGATCACTTCTTTATGCTTTGGAATGGGCCAAGGAAGGGTTGCAAGGCATTCAAGGCTACGCTTGTGCATTGGCTAAAGGAGACTATTGGTTTGGCATACATTTATAAGAGTCACCCAGTACCAGAGAGTCTGAGGACTCACTCTATTTGGTCTCAGGCGACCTCCTGGGCCGAGTGTCAATAGGCGTCTCTGCAAGAAATTTGTAGGGTGGCTACTTTGAAGTCATTACACTTTCGCCAGACATTATCGGTTGGATGTCCATGCCTCAAATTACATGGGCTTTGGTGAGACTGTTCTACGAGCAGGACTATCACATTCCTGTTTATGGGAGCTTGGATACATCCCAGGAGTCTGGACTTATCTGGGATATGAACAGGAAAGGAAAATCGATTCTTACTTGCTAATTTTAATTCTTGGAATACCACAGATCAGTCCAGAGCTACACCTGATTAAAAGAATCCGCTTGTGGTGTTAGTATATTTGGCAGTAAATATATGATGCAGTATGTTGATGGATTCTATGAAGTTCTATTTGTTCTTGTTGGAACAGGGTTCTGATTTTTTTTCTTGAGGCTTCATCTTCCTCCTGCTCGTTGATGGGGATTTGGAGTCATAGGTTGTTAATATCATCTTCGCTTGAGTACAAGTCAATACTGAGGAACTGAAGGTGACACACTTGGTTATATGTCAGGGTCAGTAAACTTCTTTTCCTTTGTCTCCATCTTCTGGAAAGAAGGAAAAACCCAGAAGTCTGGACTGATATGTGGTATTCCAGGAACAAAAATTAGAAGGTAAGAACCAATTTCCTCATAACTCCTGCATGTCATAAGAACATAAGAAATTGCCATACTGGGTCCATTACCCTACAAGGGTCCATTAAGCCCAGCATCCTGTTTCCAACAGTAGTCAAACCAGGTTACAAGTACCTGGCAAGTACCCAAAACATTAAGTAAACACAAGAGTATATAGACCCTTGCACCCTAGGCAGACCAGTGTAACACCGCCTCCCCCCCCCCCCCCCCCCCAAAACAAAAGCCACCCTGAGTTGAAAGTACCCCTCTTACAGTGGGATATACATACAGAGTCTCTCTCTCTCCCTCCCCTTCACCTTTCCCCTAGTTGTGCCTCATCAGGACCAGTAGTAAAGTTACCTGCGTAAGGTGGCGCGCATTGCCATGGTCAGCCTTGCAAAATTCAGGGGTTACGTGCGTACGTCTTGGCCTCACCCTGGAATGCCCATTCTCCGCCCCTTTTCTGCCTCCATATTCTTGATGCATGCACAGGTATGTATGCGTGTACTTCCTGGATTCTTAAAATTCGTGTTGCTTGCATGCGGCCCACATACGCGTGTATGGGGCCGTTTTTGCGCCAGCAATGCTTTTAAAATCTAACTGTAAATGTTGCAATATATTCGCCCTCCAGATCCTCAAAAGACAGAGGATGAATTGAGCTTACAACGAACAAGACTGAGACAGGTGGTAAACAAGCACACAATAGAAAAACCTGAGGTCTTCATGCATGTGCAGGATTTCCAAGGCAATCCGCAGTTTAGCAAAAGAAACCTCGTAGAATTTGTACAAAACAAGATATTAGTCGCGTATAGGTAAATCATGGGAAACAAATCTCAAATACAGTTGCTTGGCATATTTGCCACCTCTTAAGATTTTAAATATGCAGTTTAAGGAACAAAAACAATTTTCTTAAAGAATTTCAAGGAAAAAGCAGTATGGAGGCATGATTTTAGAATTGAAAGGCTTCTTATTCACTAATCTTTTCTTAAGCTTTTTTATTCTTTTAACTTTATTACTCGTCTTGCGTGTATCAATAAAAGCCTGTTTTGCAGGCCCCATTATTGTTCCTAATTTAAAAGTTTGTAAATTTGCATCCTTAAACATTGTCATTTTTTACCTCCAATTAGTTAAAAGTTTTGTTTTTTTATTGTTGTATTAGGCTACATTGGCAAGTTTTCTCTGACTCCACTCTCCTGATTTTGTATTTTAGATTATCCACATTTGGAGATGCAGGAAGTACACATCTGGACTACCCCAAGGACTCAGATCTGATGGAAGCTTTTCATTGTAGTCAGACCCAGACCAACAGGTGAGCCACTAGTGAGAAGTGACATTATATAGGACTGATAGTAAATTCTATTTCAAAGTATGATTTCCAAATATACTGAACTGCAGTGAGACCTAAAACATATACATATATCTCATAATTTCTTTCAACTGATGGGCTTGCCAGTTGCAAAGGGATGTTATAAATGTTTCTGGTTATATGCTACAGTTTGGACATTGGCTGAGAGGTTGCATGGCCTCATAGCCCCTCAGTTATTGGCTGGTAAATAAATTATCTGTTGCAGATGACAGAAATCCCAAGTCTCTCTCACTCCCTGCTGTCCCATAATTCTTATTTAATAGTTGTAATCTAGGATACGCTTCCTGCTGATGTTCCTCATCTATCTCTATAGCTGATTCTAAGTTATTTTTATTCTTTTAATGTCTTTTTAATGTGTAATATTCTATAGTTCCCAATCCTAATATATTATTTAACTAATTTTTCACACTTTGGCCTCCTCCTTCCATTCTATTCTCTTGAGGGATTTATTTTTTGTAATATAATGTATGCAACAGTTAAACCTTAATTGACCTTATGTTATAAAGGTCCCTATGTTGATCACAGACCAGATTAAGCCAGTATTCTCTGCCTCCAATTGACAGAAGAATTACTGATGGAACAGCAGTATTTTTTATTTTAATGGTCTGGCCTATAATTTGAATTTTAAAAAATAAACAAAAAGGACCATCTTATCTAAGACATTAAATTTATCTTGGCCATGCACCTGTAATTTTTACAAAGTAGCAAGCCATCATTTAGTTATGCTTCCATTTCCATCAGAGGGTCTTGATTGAGTCAATTTAGAGAATATATCTAAGGCATTCAATTTAATTGGGCCATGCACCTATAATTTTTACAGAGTAGTGAACTAATATTTGGTTATGCTCCCATTTCCACTAGAGAATTTTTAGTTGAGCCAATTTATAAACAAACATGAAACGCGTTTGTAAAGCCGTGAGAAATGCCGAAGGAAGGCATGACAGACTAAGCGTCCTGAGGTTACACTTCCGCGGAGAAGGCACAATGGAAGTATGAAATACTGAGTTTTATGGAGGATATTGGTAGCAGCCAGCGGAAGAAAACAGTTTGGTGGTGATTAAATGGACGGTGTAATGGAAGTATGAAGCACTGAAGAGCTAAATTTAACTTTTTTTGATGTTTAATGTGAGGTATGAAGACAGCGGATTGTGAGCATCTATGCAGACAAGGAATTTCAGTTTCAAACAAGGAATATTGGAGTTTTAAGGAAGACCAGTGGTGTATCTAATAACTCGGCACATTGGTATACTAAGAACATTTGTAAAGCACTGATTTCAAATTCCCCTGTTGAAGCCGTAAGATGAAACGAGGGCCCTGTTAATGAATAGGGTGTGTTTGAGTGTGTATGAATGTTAGTGAGAATGTTTTTAAATAATACTTGGGGAGAAAAACACTTGAGTATATAATGTATATTTTATGAATGGCTAATGTAATATGAATATGTTTTTGATATTTTTCTAAACATAATAAAGAGAATTGTTTCAGAGAAATTGATTTGTGCTTGTACCCCACTCCATTAGGTGTGTTTCATGTTTGTTAATATTGGGCATGAACAAAGTGATATATTGCCTAAAGTTTGGGTATATATTATGTTATATATATTGGGGAGGGAGGAGCGCTGGTGAGCACCAAGGAAGATGGCTGCTTAAACTCTTAGCTCCTCAAACTCTCTGCTCTTTTTATTTATCTGTTGCCCTTTTTTCACGTACTGCTCACTGGGTCTGCTGTGAACTTTTCTATGATGCTGCTACAAAGTCTGGGAAGATTGTTGCCTCCGCGTCAAAGAGGACCTAGCACGACCCTCCCTCTCTGGAGAAGGTGCCAGTGGGGCATTCCTTGTTGCCTCAGGACACTATTCTCTGTGAGTTGCAACAGCTGAAAGATATGCTGTGCCATAACACAGAAACCACTTGTGCCATCAAGCTAGAACTATCGGATCTCACTGCTAATATTGCAGCCCTGGCACTGCGTTTGGATATGATTCTTGTGAGGCGACTGTAGCTGACCTTCAGCTCCTTTCACAGAAACTTACCTCTTTGCAGCAGGATTTCAAGGATCTTTTAAATCGCAACCGGGGCAATAATCTTCATATTCTTGGAGTGCCTGAAGGCTGGGAGGGTGCTGACATCCTGCCTTTTCTTCGCCAGCTAATTCCTGCTAGTCTGGGTTTACAATTTGAGCTCCTGCTAGAGATTGAGCAGGTGCATAAGATCCCCTCGCGTCCAGCCTCTCAAGCTTCCCACCTGCAGTCCATCATTTTGAAGCTTTTGCCCTACCAACACGTTTTGACAATCTTGGCAGCTGCAAAGGCTAAGTCGCCTATCCTGTTTAACAACATGCACTTGCTCTATGTTCCAGATGTGGCTAAGACCACTGCCGCCCGCAGGAAAGCTTTTCAGGGCCTGAGACCACGATTGTGGGAGGTTGGAGCACAATATGGACTGCTCTATCCGGCTAGAATGCGAGTCACTCATAATAATTCTTCTTGATCCTATGAAGATCTGGCTGCACTAATTGCCTACCTTGATGGCCTCCAGCTGACTTCCCCTATGGTCACTTGAATGCTGCCCGGTGCCGCCATTTTCTCATCTTTTTCCCCTTGACTGTGCTCTCTGTGCCTGCGTCCCCATTTTGTGGGCACGAAGAGGTGCTCCGAGTTTTGTTTTGTTTTTTTTCTTTATACTGCGGCTCGGACTGTCCATGCATGTCGGAGCCTCCTTTTCTCCTTTGGCAGTTTTTTGGTCTTTCTGTCAATGGCCTTTTTATTTCATAACTGTTTGCTGATGGCTGGATGTGTCTTCGATGCCTGAATTTTTCTTTTTCTTTTTTTCATTCTCTGATGTTGTCTATGACTGATATTTTTAAGTGAGACCTTCATCGCTATTCTCCTTGGTTGGCGTGGTTCCTTCGCATGATTCTCATGGACATTTTTCCTAGCCATTGGCCTATGTATTGATAAGTTTTATTTTTCCTATGCATCTCATGTCATAGTGTATTGCCTGTGCCACTGTTTATCTCAGTTGTCTCGAAGTCAGAGACATGTTGGTTCTCTTTTGTGTTTTTGATGTATTTTTGTTTCTTCTCCTTTTGAGTGTCCCTTTCTCTTTTCTCTCTTCTCTCTAATAATTGAACTGGGAAACAACTTTGAGAGTTCATTTGCCTTTTGCGGAGGATTGAGTTGTCTGTTTCCTTGCCCCACCACCTCCATCTCTCGTTTTTCCTCTTCATTGGGAACACTATAGTACTCATTTTAGTGTGCTTTTTTCATTTCTTTTCACTTCTATTTATGTTTTGTTTCCTTTCTTCTTTGGAGTTTCCTTCCGGATTTCCCATTCTGGCTCTCCTGATTGTCTTTGTCTTGGTGCCATTGTTGGTTTACTTGCAGCATTGTCATTGCCTGTCCTCTATGTCATGGCTAACGATGTAAAACTTTTTACCCTGAATGTGAATGGTATGAACCACTGCATCAAGTGTAAAAAAAATAAATAAATTCCTGGCATACTTTAAAATCTGTACACCTGGATATAGTCTTTTTGCAGGAAACCCATCTATCTGCTGCCGAATCACTTAAACTGCATCAAGATTGGGTGGGTCAAGTTTTTTTTGCTTCCACAGTTCATAAGATGTGGTGGGGTAGCAATTTTGGTCCATAAAGCATTGCCTCTACAACTTATTTATGCCCCTAAAATGGATGCATCTACTTTTTATGTTGATATCTCTACTTTGTTATGTAATTATGCTGATGTTCCTGTTATTGGAGGGGGGATTTTAATCAGCCTGTTGATTTGGTCATGAATTGTCAATCCTCTAGTCCTGCTAGACTTTCTGTGCCTCACGCAGCAGTTCTGAATTTCATTTATACCTACCATTTGGTGGATCCTTGGAGACCTTTACACCCCACAGCCAAAGGCTTTACCTTTTTTTCGTTTCCTCACCATTCTTATTCTCATATTGACTACTTTTTAGTTTCTTCTTCTTTACTGCACTCCTCACTCTTCTAACATTTCCCCATTCTTATTTCTGACCATGCTCTGGTCTCTCTTTCTCTACATTGGAATCTACCTCTGCCTAGTATTTCTAGCTGGTGGTTTAATGCAGCCTTGCTTGATGATGCTGCCTTTCAGATGAAAATAGCATCTTTTATTGTGGAGTTATTCTCTGTTAATGCAACCAGTGATGTTTCTCCACACACTGGGGTAGATTTTAAAAAAGTGCGCCTTCGCGTACTTTTGTTGGCGCACCAGGCGCAAACAAAAGTACGCTGGATTTTAGTAGATACGCGCGTAGCCGCTAAAATCCAGGATCGGCGCGCGCAAGGCTGCCGATTTCGTGTAGCCGGCGCGCGCCGAGCCGCGCAGCCTGCCGCTGTTCCCTCCAAGGCCGCTCCGAAATCGGAGCGGCCTCGGAGGGAACTCGCTTTCGCCCTCCCCTCACCTTCCCCTCCCTTCCTCTATCTAACCCACCCCCCCGGCCCTATCTAAACCCCCCCCCTACCTTTGTCGGGGGATTTATGCCTCCCGGAGTGAGAAGTAAATCCCCGCGCGCCAGCGGGCCGCTAGCGCGCCGAGACGCGACCTGGGGGCGGTTCCGGAGGGCGCGGCCACGCCCCCGGGCCGAAACCACGCTCCCGGGCCCGCCCCTGAAACGCCGCGTCCCGCCCCCAAAACGCCACGCCGATCAGCCCCGCCCCCGACACGCCCCCCTCGAAAAACCCCGGGACTTACGCGAGTCTCGGGGCTCTGCGCGCGCCAGCAGGCCTATGGAACATAGGCGCACCAGCGCACAAGGCCCTGCTCGCGTAAATCCGTGCATCAATCAGTATACATTCATTAATTAATAAAATAAGTAAAATATTAAAATATTAAAAATATTGCACATTTGAATGAAAAAATACACCAAAATCTTAAAATACAAGTACAAATGTTATTCATAATAAGAGCACATTAAATTTAACATTACTAGAGCAGAAATATCAGTTAAAAGGCAGGATTAAGAGTTAGGATTACAGAGGCCTCTAGGGCATATTTAAAAATAGGGAGAGTAGTATGTTAGGCATCTTGATATGCTGTTGAGAAGAGCCAGGTCTTTAAGTCCTTTTTGAAAGTTTTGAGATTCATTTGTAATCTTAGATCAGAGGGGAGTGCGTTCCATAGTTTGGGGCTTGTGAGTGATATTGCATGCTCGCGCACTTGTGAGAATTGAGCCGATCGAACAGAGGGTTTGTTAGTAAACCTTTGTTTGCTGAGTGGAGATTTCGTTTTGGAATGTTAAGTTTAATTGCTGCATTCAACCAGCTTGTCTGTTCTTCGTATATAATTTTGTGTACTAAGGTAAGAATCTTGTATTCTATTCGTGATTTTATTGGAAGCCAATGCAGTGATATTAAAATAGGTGTGATGTGTTCGTATTTTTTTGGTGCCGGTTAGAATCCTTGCTGCCACATTCTGGAGTATTTGTAGAGAGCGGATGGTAGAAAGAGGTAGGCCAAGCAGGAGAGAATTGCAATAATCAATGTTGGTGAATATGAGTAGCTGTAGTACAGTCCTGAAATCAGTTGAATTTAAGAAGGATTTAAGTCATCGGAGTATTAATAATTTGTGAAATCCATCTTTTATTTTTGTTGTGATGTGTGTTTTGAAGTTTAATTCACTATCAATAATGATACCCAGGTCACATACATGGTCTTCAAGTTTTAATGGGGAGAGGATGGTTAAGTTAGTTTTTCTCTGTAGTGGTATGATTACTGTTCTATCAATGTTAATTGATTATGGACAGGTACATAGAGGTTTTCTTGTAAGTTGAGTCTAGGGTATTTTGAATTGGAATTAGTATTTGTATGTCATCGGCATAAAGAAAATGAGTTAAGCCGAGACCAGCGAGTAAGTAGCAGAGAGGGAGCAGATAAATGTTAAATAACGTGGCAGATAGCGATGAACCCTGCGGGACACCGGTTTTGAGAAGAATTTTGTCGGAAAGGGAGTTGTTAATTTTTACTTGATAGTTCCTATTTGCTAAGTAGGATGAAAATCATTGGTGTGCTTTTTTCTGTGAGCCCAATTTCTGTTAGACGGTCCAGAAGTATGTCATGGTTTACGGTGTCGAAGGCGGCTGATAAGTCAAGCAGAACCAATAAGTAACTTTGGCCATTGTTAAAGCCTCTTAGAACTCTATCATTGAGGGAGAGAAGGAGAGTTTCAGTGCTGAGATGCTTTCGAAAACCAAATTGTGAAGGGAACAAAATATTGGTTTTTTCCAAATGTTCAGTGAGTTGTGTGTGAACAACTTTTTCTATAATTTTAGCGAGGAACGGTAGGTTAGAGATAGGACGGTAATTATTCAGAATGTCTGGATCAAGATTGGTTTTTTTTTTTCAAATAGGGTTTATTACTGCTGATTTTAGCTTGTCTGGGTAATTACCTTCTGACAGAGACAGGTTAACAATTTCTGTAATAGTGTTAGTGATTGTGATTTTTAAGGACTTCAATGTGTGCGTGGGGATGCTATCTAAAGGATGACTAGCAGGGTTCATGTTACTGATTATGGTTTGGATTTCAAAAGATGAAATTAATTCAAAATCAGCCCAGTGGGGGATTTCTTTTTTTCTCATATTGATGGGTTGGGGGTTGTTATTGAAGTTATTGGTAATAAGATTTGTACTTTATCGTTAAAAAAGTGTGCAATTTCATTGCATCTGATTTCTGGTAATGGGAATTTTTGATCAGTAGTGGATTTGGTTAATTTCTGCACAATGGAAAATAGGGTCCTGGAATTGTGTTGGAATTTTGGATTTTATTTGAGTATAATTCTTTCTTTGCCTTATTAATGAGTCTTTTATTGTGGGTTAATTGTGCTCTGTAGGTCACTAAGTTGGGTATGGTTTTTCTGTGTTCGCCATTTTTTTCCCTTTTTTCTCAACTCACATTTGGCCTTTCTAATGTCAGAGTTGTACCATTAATTGGCCCATTTGGAAAACAGCTGGTATTGGTCTCCATCTCATTTGTATCATGTCCGCTGCACACTCCAATTTGTGGAGCTGCAGGTTAAGTTTCAATTACCTCTGTCTCAGTTCCTTCGATGGGCCCAGCTCCTTTCCTGCCTTTCTCAGGCTTCATTGGATACTCAGTTGTTGAGTCAACTCCCTCAGGTTCTCACTGTACTCCGTGGGTTAACTGTCAATGGACACAGTGCTTACTGCGTTTATAGATATTTTAAATTACACACCCTTCCACATTGTATGGGGGTGGAGGTAGTCTGGGCCCATGACTTATCTATCCCTAATGGTTTCGCTGGTCCTTGTTTTGGGATAAATCTCTTCGGGTTTCATTATCTTCCCATCTCACTCAGTGCATGAACTTCTTGGTACACCATACTGTGTGGACTCCCTGGACCAGATTTAAGGCCGGTTTGTCTAGGACTCATCATTGTTAGTCATGTAAGGCCCCTGAGGCTGCTCTTTCCCACCTTCTATTTCATTGTCCAGCCACTAAGGTTTACTGGTATGATGTCAGGATTAGGATTTCTAAGATGCTGCGTATATCTTGTCCACTGTCCTATAATCTTGTTGTCCTCAGATCTCTTGTTTTTCAGCCACCTCTCCCACCTTTTCAAAGGAAGCTACTAGAATTTTTGTTGTCTATTGCCGTTAAATTGGTATTGTTATACTGGAAAAATTTAGCTAATCTCAACGTCACTTTTTGGTGGCACACTGTGTCTCTTTATTATCGCTACAATGGAGGAGGCAGCTAGATGATACCGAAGGACATGTAGCTGGGTCACCATGTGGAGAATGGTGGATCACTATTTCACAGAAGCGGACACTGGATGTATTGCTGTCTGGACTGAGTAATGCATCTATTTTCCTGAAGCTATGGAAGCTGCCTCCCCGTTCCCCTTTTTTCTTTTTTTTTGCCTCTTTTACTATTTTGCTGTATTGCTAAGATGTACTTTATGCTTGCTGCCTCTCTGGAGTATCTAAGAATCAATGTACTCCAGAGTATGTGTATATATATATATATATATATAACACTATGGTCATGTTACCAGTAAGCCCTGGGCAAGTGCATATTATAGATAGAACAGTATAGGTTACTTGAGGGGGAGGATACCATGCAAATACAGCCCCTCCCTTTGAGGGTGCTGGGATGGTCATCCCCCTGAAGTTTTTAAGCGACTCCCTAGAGGGAGTCTGTGGGCAGTCCATTTTGGTTTGCTTCCGGTTAAGAAGTTGAAAAAGAGCTTTTGGGGGGGGGGGTTCATTGGATTTTGCAGGCCCAATCAGAGGAGCCAGGCTCACCCAGCCTAAGGACACCGATCAGGTTTAGGAGGGTGTTCCTCTCAGACCACCCACTGGCTGGGATTTCCCCACTGGATTGTTTTCTGGGATTTGTAGGAAGCCTGGTGGAATCCTGTACACGTCCTGGGCTCAGTGACTGGGGAGCCCTGGGTCTGGGGCTGCATAGGTTAGGGAAGACCTGCCCGTCCATATCCTCGAAGAAGACAGAGGTGGTAGAGGCGATGCCAGGACCTTCCATTGATGATTTCAGTTAGAAGGGAAGAGATTTTTTTTTTTGAGACTTACGAAGAAGAGGTTGGCTGCCCCTTCCTACCGGAGCTATGGTTCCTAGGAGGATCCCTCCCATTAGAGATCCAGAGAACAAGGATAAGAACGAGGAACTAATCTGACTGTAAATACTTGCCATCCTCGAGGATGCCCACTCGGAGTCTTTGCCCTAGGGAGAGAGTGAGGTAAATTTCACCACTCTGGGCCAAGATTGTTTTGCCCATTGTTATCCCGGGTTGGTAAAAGGGTACTTGTCCACCTGGGCCTTCACTTTTCCTCAGGTCCATGTAAGTAATACTCCCGCATAGACTGAGAGAAGGAACGGTTACCAAGTCGCTTTCCTGTGGAACTAAGGACGAGTCATTTGCGCCTATTCACATCTACTTACCTATCAGTAAACTTTATGTTGGAATACTACTCTGGGTCTGGAGTGTTTTTTGGCACATATAACTCACAGTGGGATCTATAACAATAGTGTACCCCTCTCCAAGGGGATATAAAAAATTACCACCCAACTTTAGCGTTCGGGGTTCTGAAAGGAAACTTTCCTCCCACCAAATAAAAGAACTCACACCTTGGGGAGGAAAGAGACTGAGGTCCATCCAGCCAGGGTTCTAGCCCCAAAGAGCCAAGCTCAAATTCTCTTATGGCCCCATCAGAGCACAACCTGCTCCTAAAGGTGGGGTTACATTGTTTTTTATTTTTGGGGCCAGGGCCACCTCTGAAGGTGGCAGCAAGGGGAGTGGGTGGGGGGGCCTCCAAGGTCCCTGGAGTGGTTTTTTGCTATGTGAAAGGAGGGGGGTATTTCTAGGGCTTTGGGCCCTATAAGAGATGGTGACCCTGATCGAGGGGGGCCGCCATTGCTTGGGAAGGCCCCGTTCTGTGGTATGATTTTTTTGTCACACGTTTGTGCCACAGTACCACTTGATAGTTTGTTAGGGAGGAGTCAAATATCATGGGGATGCTCCCCTGTGATATTTGTCCCTTCCTGTGATAAACTATTGTGGCTTAGTACATTTCTCTATTAGACTGTATAAGGAAGTACCAATAGTACCTGAATGTAATCCACTTTGAAGTGCTTGAAAAGCAGATTATAAATCAAAATAAATAAAGGATATAAACTGTTGGCCTCAAACCTATGCTTCTGCTGGCACTGAACTGCTGACACATTTATTTTTCTCTCAACTTCGCTTGGTAACTTTATGCTAAGTTACAGGATAAAGTGATATAACTAAATATTCTATTTAAATGTCTTCTAAAATGAATTAAATAACTTTGATAAATTAGCCATTTGCCTTAAGGTTATTATTCTTTCCCATTCTGATGATGATGTTACATATTCGTAAGCAGCAGCAGCAGCAGCAGCACTGTTAACTGATGACCAGCTCGAGAGATCCTGGACTTAGTAATGCAGATGTATGGCAACAGCATCAAGGGGAGAGATTAATCTCAAAATGTCATGCTGCTTTTATTGGCATGGGGCTCTCAGCTGGTGGTAAAAGTTGTCTTTATAAAAGAAAAGTTGAATTGGCTATTTAATTTTGCAGTTAATGATTTTAGATTATTGTGAGGTGCATCTTATCAAGTCGTGATAAGTTTTATACATACTAGTTTTTGTAACTAAGTATGGCATTCTTTTGGTATTGGGAAAACAGTGGAAGATCAAAGAAAGCAAAGATATTAACTTTTAGCATTCTTCAGAAATTAACAATTTTCAGGATGGTATAAATCTCTCTGCTGGGTGATCTTCTGATGAAAACTAATGGATATAGAGTTTTTATGACTACCATTTGCAACCTAGATTTAGAAGTCTTCCGCTACCATGCAGACATTAAAAAGCTTTACCCTATATTTATGAATTTACTTGGCTGTGTTTGCACTATTCTGGGACAGATGCAACCTCAGTTTATCTTTCTATAAATTTGAACATCCATACCTTTTTTCGGTCCATCCTGTAGTTTTGTTGTTGACTTATTCTTTTATAGGCTGGAGAATTGTTTGGGGGCCAACATAGACCATTTGAAACTAAGTAGTTCCCTCCTTAAGGTTTCTGGATAGCTTCAGATGGGCAGCTTCAGATGACTGAAGAATGGATCTTTGTGGACTCAAGAGCTCATGTATGCCTCTTCTTGAGACATTTTTTATTGAACCAACCAAAGCAAAGTTATCACAACCTGCAAACAATTCCATTTTTCTCCCAGACTAATGCAGCTCCTAGAAACCTCTGTTTGACTTGTGTAAGCTGTGTGTATTAAAAACTTAGTTTTATTATTCTTTTCCTGCAGGTACAAGGTATCTTTGCTGAAGCCATCTACTAAGGCCCTGGCATTATCCTGTAAAGTGTCTATTCGAACCGATAACCGGGGATTTCTCTCCTTGCAGTACATGATCCGGAATGAAGATGGACAGATCTGTTTTGTGGAGTATTACTGCTGTCCTGATGAGAACATTGATGAAACAGAACCATAGGTGCAGCCAATGGACTCTACAGTTCATTTGAATATTCAAATTCAGGATAAGCAGTATTCATTAATAATTGAAGGGAAATGGACTGCACATAATGCTTTTTACTGGGATAGGCACAATTGAGTGATCTGGTTTAGTAAGAGATGGATCCACTGTAGTGCAGCCTGGCATTGGTGGCACCCAGGTCTGAGCAGTGGTGGGAAGCCTCCATATATGTTTAAAATGTCTCCTTTTGCAAATGTGTTATCTTTTGAAAGATTGGAAGATCATAAAACTATGACTTGATTCTGGGTGGCTTTCTGCTTATAAATAGCTTTAACATTCAAACATTACTGTACAGAAAATAACAGTGAGCTATGAAGAAACAAGGTGAATAATTTGATTTTGCTAGATTAACTGTTTTGCATATATTACAGAATGTATATGGTGCACCAAAGTGCTCATCCTTGGCCAAGTCTAAAAAAATTATGTATTTGTTTTATATATATATATATATTTGAAACAAAAGAATTATACTTTTTAATCTGCACTTTCCCTCTTTTGTATATATGCCCCCACACCAAACATGACTAAACAATGCTTGTGCTATCACCAAACAGAAATAAACTGAAGCTTACCCTCAGCATTGCTCCTTCAATTAGAAGTGATCACCACAGTAGTGACAGTCATCTTACCGCTACTGCTTATTATTTCTGTAGTGCTATTAGATGTATGCAGCGCTCTATGGAGTTTACAATCTAGTCAAAACACAAAGAAAAGACGAAACACTTCAGAAATTGGATTTATTAGAGAAAACATAGTTAAAATCAGCAAGGCTATGACTGATTTTCAGAGGGATAGCTGTGTTAGTCTGGTGTAGCAAAAAATGACAGGAATCGAGTGGCACCTAATAGTTTAACCAATTTTTTGAAGCATTCAATAAATTGGTTAGTCTATAAAGTACCACCTGATTTCTGTCATTTCAAGGCTATGATTGGTAAGATTTAAAAGCAGCCTCAAAAAGGTGGGTTTTCAGGAGGAATTTGAATATGGTCAGAAAGGGAGCATAATGCATCAATTCAAGAAGCCTGTTTAAGCCAAACAGTGAACCAAGGTGTAAAAACCACTTGCCCTACCCCACAGGATCAAACACTTCTCGTCTCTAGCATGCCTGACCATTTCTGCCTTAAGACTGAGGAGTTATCTTTTCTACACATATTTCTCACACCTTGGATCTGTGGTTTTAGCCACTCGCTGCCATGCAGCCCTATCAAGCTCAGTTCTCTTGCTTGAGTTATGAGCCTCAACATCATGGTGAATGGTATTGATCCATTTCTTTTCTTTTTGGTCTTCCTGTGGGCCTTTTATCCTCCTCCTGCATTTCCAGTACCTTCCTGGGGTGTAGAAAGATGAGGAAAGACCATGCAGCATACCCTGAGAAAGGTTAGCAGGGCAAGTATGTTGAGTGAAGAGGCATTTTTTATTCCTTAGAGCTGATAACCTTGGGGCTAAGCCCAAATTCCGCCCTTGCCCGTCACTATTTGGTATGTTCTTTGTTCCAGAGATATATAAAAATGCAAGAAACAAGTTTTGGTTAAGAAATAGAAAAACAAAGACTATGGTTAAAGGTAGGGAGATCAAGTCCACAAAGAAGTCAGGCCAAGATGGCAGCCTAAGCTAAATGCAGAGATGGAACTGTTTTTTAAGCAGTTTGGCAACTATCTTCATGGGCAAATGGAGGGGAAAGTCGCATATCTTTCCTCCAGAGGTACCAATGGTCCCGCAGCTTTATGGCTCCTGCAACACTGTGATCTCAGGACTTGGCAATGCAGTGGCTTCCTCTAGTGACAATGAAGCATCATTTAAATCTGGAGTTTTAAGTACTTGCCCTCCTCCTCTCCCTGCCCAGGATGTGACCTGGTTGCTGGCTCATCAGAAGCAAAGGCTGCCACAGAAGAGGCAAGAAATGCTGTTTTTAACCAAGGGACAGTTTTAGCAACATACTCCCTTTTACCTGTTGCAGCTAGTGTCTGTTTTGGGGTCTCCAGTTGTGCAGTGAGTTAGCCAGCGGAGCAGATCTCGAGATAGTTTGAGCCTCTCGTGGGCCTGTGAGCATTGTGCTAGTGGGCAGAATCCAGTATTCCAACATGAAAGATAGTCAGACTGGTGGTAACAATGAGTTCCCTGTACGTACCCAGATGAGTTCAGACTCCTGGGTTTTGCTTCCCTTCCAGCAGATGCAGTCACAGAAACTTCCCCCAACACTGCCATGTAACCTGGTGTGCCATCTGCAGTCCCTCAATATTTGTCTGTCTCCAGCAGATGGTGGTGATGCAAAACCTACAGTCTGGAAATTAGATTAAAGAAAAAAAAAAGTAAAGTTAGTGAGGGATTAGGAAAGAAGAAGGTTGGCAGGTCCTGGTGGGGCCATCTCTTCTGGCCTTGAGGTGGACGAGCAGGGGGTTGGGGGACCCTTGTTAGATCGGTCCTTTTTGCTGCTGGGAGTGGATAACTGGTGGTGCCAGCTCCCTCACCCCCAGGAGGACGTCTGAGGCCTGCTGCCCAGCTTCAGGGAAGTGTTCATAGTTTTAAAGTTAAAAAGAAAAAAAGTCTTCCTTTTTTTTTTTCTTTTTGGAGTGATGTCCATTCAATGGGTCAAATCTCAGGTGGCCCAGTAGGTGCAGGGGCTGTGTTATTCGGCGTCCTCAGAGCAGCGGTTGGGGCACATGATCGAGCTGGCGGGAGCTATGCCACGTGGCAGCCAGTGCTTAGCATGTGGAGATGTGCGCGCGCGCCTGTCCCGAACCGACCTGTGTTCCCGCTGCCTCTCTGGGGGAGAGGACAATGCGGAAACACTTGTGACAGCGTCAGGGAGGCATTATGATACCGCGGGGATCGTGGATGATGCCGGCGCGGCTACAGGCTACTTCCTGGTTCATGTGGGAACAGCAGCCATTTTGGCGTCTTTTGCAGCTGCATCTGAGACTGCAGGAGGAGAGGGGATCTCCCTCCAGCACTATCCCCAGCTGATCAGAGCTCCGCAGAGGGCTGGGGGGCCCAGGAACCTCTGTCTGAGGAGGAAGAGGACTTCCTGGGGGAGGATCCTGAGGATCCAACAGGTTTTTCTCCTGACTTTGTTCAACTGTTCCATAAGGCATATCTCACTAGGAAAGCCGCGGGACGCTGCCTTTCCAGGCAGGAGGGCCCACAGAGTCCATGGCCTAGCAAGAGGCCCAAAGTTGCACAGGCTAGTGTGGTGACCAGGGTTCAGTGAGTCCTGGGTCAGGCTGCGCATTTGGATTCTGTGGACAAGGCCTCGGGAGACTTGGATGACAGGGAACCTCCGGCAGAGGACGCCCTGGAGGCAGATTCTTCTTCGGAGAAACAGGATCTGGATGAGGGGTCAAGCCCCAACTGTGGAAAGGGACGATCCTAAGGTAGAAGAATTGTGGCCCCTGATTCCCTGTGTCCTTAAGGAGCTGGGAATTAAGATTCCTTGGGAGGAATCTGATCAGGAAGAAGTGGACCCAGTCATGGATGACTTAAGAGGTATGGCAAGGCCTTCCCCTTCCATAAATCGGTAAAGAAGATAGTGGTTCAGGAGTGGTAGACTCCAGAGACCGGTTTGAAGGCTGGTAGAGCAATGGACAAAATATATCCGTTGCCAGAGGACATGCTGGAATTGTTGAGGCTGCCAAAGGTGGATGCCTGAGTGTCGGCTGTTATGAAGAAAACAACCATTCCCATGGCTGGTTCTTCAGTGCTTAAAGTTATGCAGGACAGGAAGTTAGAAGTCCATATCAAAAAGATTTTTGATGTGTCTGCTCTGGGCATTCGTGCTGCGGTTTGCAGTAGTTTTATGCTTCGGGCTAGTTTGCACTGGGTTCAGCAGCTGCAGACTGATAAGGTGATGTCAGCATCAGAGGTCAAGCAGGCCAAGTGGCTGGAAGCTGTGGTGGCCTATGAAGCAGCTGCATTATATGATCTCATCCGAACGACCTCCAGGACCATGATGTCAGTTGTCTTGGCTAGGCGGTTCCTTTGATTGCGGAACTTGTTGGCAGATGTTTGGTCTAAGTCTCAGGGGCATTACCCATTAAGGGGAAACTGCTTTTTGGAGAAGACTTAAAGGAGCTTGTGAAGCATCTGGGTGAGAATAAAAGGCAATAGTTGCCAGAAGATAAGCTGAAGGGGCAGCAAAGGATCCTTCTCTTTCAGATGAATCGGCGGTTTCAGCAGAATCGGGCTTCAAGAGAAACCCAGAAACAAGGTACTGGGAGGCAGCAGTTCTGGAACCAGTCCTTTCGTGGCTGAAAGCTGAACAGAGATGGTTCCGGCCAGGAGCGTCATGATCCAGGTTCGCCCAATGAATCAAGGCCGGTCCTCTCCTTGGTGCTGGCCATAGGGGGTCGGTTAATTCTTTTCTTCGAGGAGTGGGCCAAGATCACATTGGACCAATGGGTCCTAAGTGCGATAAGACAAGGTTTCGCTTTAGAATTTGTTCACCCTCTAAAAGACTTGTTCATGGTGGCTTCTTGCACCTCTGCAAACAAAAGACAAGTGGTTCAGGAAACCATCGACCGCTTACGGATGCTGGGAGCCATCGTCCCTGTACCTGTAGAGGAAGTGGGGACAAGAAGGAATTCCATTTATTTTGTGGACCCAAAGAAGGAAGTGACCTTTGCCTGATCTTGGATTAAAAAAGGTGAACGTGGCTCTCAAAGTTACTCATTTTTGGATGGAGACCCTGTGTCTAGTGATTTGCAGCGGTGCACAAAGGAGAGTTTTTGGCCTCTCTGGATTTGACTGAAGCTTACTTGCACATAGCGATCCAGCCGGATCATCAGAGATTCCTGAGGTTCATGATTCTCAGGACACATTTTCAGTTTTGTGCCCTTCCCTTTGGGTTGGCGATGGCGCCAAGAACCTTCACCAAGGTGATGGTTGTGGTGGCGGTGGCTCTCAGGAAGGAGGGCATTCTAGTTCATCAATATCTGGACGATTGGATTACTCGGGCAAAGTCCGAGGTTCTTTGCAGAAAGGCAGTGGCAGTGGTACTGCAGTTCTTACATATTTCTGCCATGGCCGCAGGTGAGCAAAGTATTATGGTGAATAGAGATTAATCCAGGCGAGGAGATTCTAGTGGCACTGGAGTGGCCCCGGTGGCCCTGGTTTGCAGATTTGATCAATCTAGCGGTGGACGGGCTGCTGCGCCTCACTAATCTTCCCAACTTGCTGCACCATATTTTCAGATCAGACGGCTCGCTTGTCTCACGGCTTGGCTTTTGAGAGGAAATGTCTGAGGTGCAAAGGATATCTCAAGGATGTCATTTCCACTTTGCTGTAAGCTAGGAAGACCTCAACATGCTTATGTGAGGATGTGGAGATTTTTTGAGTCTTGGTGCAGAGAACAAGGGGTTAAACCTACTCAAGCGTCTGTGGCACACATTTTGACCTTTTTACAATGGGGGTTAGCGAAGGGTTTGGTCTTTAACTCCCTTAGAGTCCAGATGCTGGCCTTGGGCTCTCCTAGAGGCAAGGTGCAGGGAGCATCTGTAGCTACACATCCAGATGGGTGTATTTTCTCCTTGGGGTGAAGCATTTGCAGCCTCCAGTGTGGAAGTTGTGCCCGCCTTGGAGCCTTAACTTGGTTCTCAGGGGGATGTGTACGGCTCTGTTCAAACTGCTTAGAAGGGCTAATATGAAGGATCTTACCTTAAAGGTTGTTTTTTGAGGGCAATTTGTTCCACTAGGAGAATTTCGGAGCTGCATGCTCTGTTATGTAGGGATCCTTTTCTGAGGATTACAGATGCTGGAGTCTCTTTGCATATAGTTCCTTCCTTTCTTCTGAAGGTCGCCTTTTCATTTGAATCAATCGGTGGAGCTACCGGCTTTCCCAAATCAGGATACAGCCACGCCTCATGTGAGAGAGTTGAGGCTTTTGGATGTGAAACAAGCCTTGTTGTGGTATCTTAAAGTCACTAATAGCTTTTGGCTATCAGATCATCTTTTTGTGCTATGGAATGGCACAAAAAGGGACATAAGGCTTCAAAATCCACCATAGTGTGGTGGTTGAAAGAAGCAATAAGGTTAGCGAACATCTGTTAGGGTCGGACTGTTCCTGAGGGGTTAAGGGCTCACTCTACTTAGTTGCAAGCAGCATCCTGGGCCGAATGTCAAGTATTGCCACAGGAGATTTGTAGGGCAGCTACTTGGAAGTCGTTGCATACTTTCACCAGACATCGTTTGGATGTCCAGGCCCCAGATGTCATGGGCTTTGGTGAAAGTGTGCTTTGAGTGAGACTCTCGCAGTCCCACCCTGTTTAGGGGAGCTTGGGTACATCCCAGGAGCCTGGACTGATCTGGGTATGTACAGGGAAAGGAAAATTGGTTCTTACCTGCTAATTTTCATTCCTGTAGTACCACAGATCAGTCCAGAGTCCTGGCCAGTTGATTTTAGGAGGATTGGAGAGTCCACTCAATCTGTTATTGTAAATACACTGAAGAATGGCACAGGTTTCATTTGGTTTCTTCTGTTGTTAAGATTGGAAAGGATTATTCCCATTATGGGGTTCCACATCCTACTGCTCATTCAGGGGGACGTGTTATGTGAAGATGTGTTTGTTTATGTTCAGTAATATCTTGGCTTGGGTACAAGTCAATACTGAGAGACTGCAGGTGCCACACCAAGTTATATGGCAGTGTGAGTGAAACTTTCTCTGTCTCCATCTGCTGGAAGGGAGGCAAAACCCAGAACTCTTGACTGATCTGTGGTACAGCAAAGAGAAAATGTGTGGCTCAAAAAATAAATAGAACACTGTTCAATACGTGAGTATTGGGGTTCCTTATTCAATAAGTGCATTATATTTCCAGAAGGTTCCTTTTTGCCTTTAACTTAATAAAATTGGGGACTCACATATTGAACTGTGTTCTATTTATTTTTTGAACCACATATTTTCTTTTTGTTATATTTAATTACGTGTGTGCTGTTTACTCTGCATTTTTGTTGTGCTGATCTGTGGTACTACAGGAACGAAAATTAGCAGGTAAGTACCAATTTTCCTTTATTGTGGAATGCCACAGTCACAATGGAACAGTCCCTGTCAAACAATTGATTCAGTTGATGGAGGATTCTGCTAATCTACACTTCCAGGTTAACACTCAGAAAAAGTCTTTGAAGGACCATGAAGTAGGACGTGGTAAGCGATAAAGATGTGGTTAATCAGAAGAACAGGACATTAAACCTGCAGTTCACAAATTTTCCTAAGTCATCTGTGGTGTCTGCAAGTAAAAAGCTTAAGTAATACTTGCAGTGCTACAGGTACTTGGAGGCTATACCGCCTTTCACTTGGCTATTTTATTTGGTATCTGGTTCATAAACTGGGCAAAAAAGATGCTTCAGTGGACAGTTTAGATGTATTTATTTAAAATATTTATTGCCTGCCCTTCCATAGATCAGCGTGGGGTACAAAATACATTCCTAATACACATAAAAACAAACAAGCAGACAAAAGTAACATAAATAAAATCAATTAATTTGCCAAAAAGACTTAAGCGCTTTATGTGCAAGTTGAAAAAGGTGAGTCTTAAGGTTTTGATTCCTTGATCTTATATCAGCTGGTAGAGAATTCCGACGGGTGGGGACAGCAGTTGAAAAAGCATGCTCTCGGGTTTCATCAAAATGGACAAGCCTATGAGATGGGATGTTGAGACCCTGCTTGGAGCATCTAAGACTCCATGATGGCATGTAGAGCTTTAAAATTGCAGTAATCCAGGAAAAAGAGATGTTATTTAATAAATTATGGATAGTGACAGTGAGTTTGCATTGTGACCTGGCATGTGATATGGAGCCAATGTAGGGAAAACAGTACTGGAATAATATCTCAACTAGAGATGCCAATCAGTAGACATGCTGTCGAGTTCTGGATTATCTGGAGAGGACATATACACAAGAAAATTGGTTCTTACCTGCTAATTTTCGTTCCTATAGTACCAACGATCAGTCCAGAGAAGTGGGTTGTGTATCCCTACCAGCAGGTGGAGTCAGAGAAAAATTAGAACTTTGGGCACTGCTACATAACGAGAGTGCCACCTGCAGTCCCTCAGTATTGACCTGTACCCAAGCCAAACAACCAATACTAACGGGCGAAGGAGTGACCAAAAACCACTGTCCCCCACTTCGCCCCAAGGAAACAACATGAGTAAATAAACCGTTAGAAAAAAACTGCCCCAACAATCGTATTCTACAAAAAAGGAGCTCTATGAAAAACTAGGCAAATTGTAGCTAACACAGTCTTTCGGTAACTGAAGGGGTGGGCCTCTGGACTGATCCTTGGTACTATAGGAACAAATATTAGCAGGTAAGAACCAATTTTCTTTTCCCTATATGTACAAGGATCAGTCCAGAGAAGTGGGATGTACCCAAGCCACCCTACACTGGGCTGGAACCAGAAAGACCCGCACGTAGAACACTTGCACCGAAGGACGCCTCATCAGAGGCCTTAACGTCCAAGTGATAATGCTTAGTAAATGTGTGCAAAGAGGACCACACCGCCACCCAGCAGATCTCCTGAGGTGATAGCAACTGACACTCCGCCCAGGAAGTAGCCTGAGTCCTGGTGGAATGAGCTCAGAGACCTAAAGGCACTTGGCAGCCACGGACCAAGTTTGCTGAAGTAATAGTCTCTTTAATCCATCGAGAAATGGTCACTTTAGACGCCTTGTCCCCTTTCTTTACACCCCCGAAAAGAATGAACAAATGATCGGAGCGTCTGAAGCCATTGGTAACCTTTAGATAACACAATAAGACCTGATGCACATCCAAAAGAAGAAGATCCTTGTCTTGAGGCTACCCCCTGGAACCCTGCGGGACCCTGGAAGCTCCACTGTCTGATTTACATGAAAGGCCAAAACCACCTTAGGAACAAAGGAAGGAACCATGCGTAACATCACCTTATCATCATGAATCCGCAAAAAAGGGTCACGGCACGACAGGGCCTGCAATTCAGAAATCCGACGCGCTGAGCAAATGGCCACCAAGAACACCATCTTCAAGGTTAGATCTTTCAGGGAAGCGGTGCTTAGAGGTTCGAAAGGAGCGCCACAGAGCACACGCAATACAAGATTTAAACTCCAATCTGGACACACCGCACGGACGGGAGGTCGTAAATGTTTGACCCCCTTGAGAAATTGAACAATGTCAGGGTGTGCTGCAAGCGAACCACCAGCAAACTTTCCCCACAAGGCTCCCAAGGCCGCTACCTGGACCCGGAGAGAATTGAACGCCAAACACTTCTTAAGGAACTGTTGCAGAAAATCCAGTACCAGAGAGACCTCGACCGTTAAAGGATCGCAAGAGCGCTGATGACACCAGGTCTCAAAGAGCCTCCATACCCTCACATAGGCCAGGGAAGTGGACGGACGTCTTGCCTGCAATAGAGTGGAAATAACTTGTTCAGAATAACCACTCAATCTCAAAGCCAAGCCGTGGGAGAGAAGCGATCCTCCCGATCCGAAAAGATGGGACCTTGACAAAGTAATGCGGTAGATGAGCCAGCTGCAAAGGACCCTCTAGGGTCAAGCAAATCAGATCCACGAACCATGGGTAGCGTGGCCACTCTGGAGCCACCAGCACCACCCTTCCGGGGTGGAGTTCTACGCGACGGAGAAGCCGACCGATGAGAGGCCAGGGGGGAAAGGCATACAACAGAATCCCCGTTGGCCAGGGGCACACCAGAGCGGAGACCGACTGAGCCTTGTTCTTTTCGATGGCTGAAGAAGTGTTCTGTCTTCACATTCTCCCGTGTTGCCATCAGATCCCCCCCCATCTGGCACAAATGCGGTTCCATGCTTTGGGAGATAGTTCCCACTCTCCCGGGTCGAGTTGTCACCTGCTGAGAAAATCCGCCTGCATGTTGTCCACACCTGCGACATGCGACGCGGCAATTCCCCTGAGATGACACTACGCCCAAGCGAACAGAAGACGTGCTTAGAGCGCCACCACGAAACTTCTCGTCCCGCCCTGACAGTTGATGTAGGCCACAGTCGTCGCAATGTCGGAGAATACTCGAACCATGCGTCCCTGAATCCAGGGTAGAAACATTTGAAGGGCAAGACGTACCGCTCTTGTCTCGAGACGACTGATGGACCACAAGCCCTCTGTTGGAGACCAAAGCCCTTGGGCGGATCTGGTGTCGCACACAGCTCCCCAACCTGAAGACTCGCATCGGTGGAGACTATCAGCCAATTTGGTGGGTTCAAATCCACCCCCTTCTCCAGATTGTCGCACAAAAGCCACCATGTCAGACTGGCTCTGGACTCTGGAAGCAGAGACAAGGGTAGGCGGAACTGCTCCGTCACCGGACTCCACCATGACAACAGCGCATGCTGTGGCGGACGTAAGTGGGCGAACGCCCACGGAACCAAGTCTAAGGTGGATGCCATGGATCCCAGCACTTGCAGATGATGCCACACAGTGGGTGCTTGTCTGAGAAGAAGCGCCTGTATCTGGCTCTACAACCTGGCTACCCGGTCCGACGCCAGAAAGACTCTGCCTCGCAAGGTATCGAAACGGGCTCCCAAATAGGTCAGCTCTTGGGTGGGTTCCAGGTGACTCTTCTGAAGATTGATGACCTATCCAAGCGATCAGAAGGTGAACATCTCCATGTGAACTGATCTTTCGCAGTCCTCCCTGGTTTTGGGACGAATCAGCCAGTCATCCAGGTATGGATGGACCAGGATCCCCTGCTTGCGAAGGAAAGCTACTACCACCACCATGACTTTGGTGAAAGTTCGAGGAGCCGTCGCCAGACCAAATGGAAGGGCCTGAAACTGGAAGTGCTGTCCCAAGACCTTGAAGCGTAGAAACCGCTGGTGACATAGCCATATCGGAATATGCAGATAAGCCTCCATAAGATCCAGGCACGCAAGGAATTCCCCCATCCGAACGGCAGCCAGTACCGTCCTGTTGGATTCGTGGACCCTTGGACCGATCGGAACCAGAGGGTGAGCCGCTGAGCGAGGTGACAGCGGAGGTCCCGATCGGAAGGCGGCAAGGACGGAGTTGTGGGTGGCCGGAGGAAGATCCTGGGAAGCCCTATGCGACCAAGGGCCGTGGCAAGGAAGGATGAAACGGTGGAGCTGGTACAATGGTGAGAAGATCTTCGCCCTGGAAGCCGACCCTCCCCCGAGAGGAGCTCGTAGGAGTTTGGCCGCTGGGACTTAGGAGATTCACCCTGGAAGCCGGAGTCCCCCCAGGAGGAGCCCGTAGGGACCCGGCCGCTGGGACTTAGGAGAGCCCGCGGGGGCTGAGTCAGACGGAGTCCAAGGTCGTTGCTCACCAGTCCAGAGTCGTGTACCAGAGAATCGTCGCTTGCCAGTCCGGGATCAGAAGCCAAAGGATCGCTGTAAGCCAAACCGGGGTCCGAGACCGGAGAGTCGTCGTAAGCCAGTCCGGGGTCAAGAGCCAGGGGGATCACCGTAAGCCGCACCGGGGTCAGAAGCCAAGAATCGTCGTAAGCCAGTCCAGAGTCAGAAGCCAAGAATCACCGCAAGCCAGTCCAGGATCAGGAACCACAGGAGATCAAGAGGGCACAGGAACGCAGCAACTGGAGACAGGGTAAACCTGGGAACCTCGTTGCAAGGCAGGGAATGGCTGCAGCTGCAGGGCTTAAGTAGCCCTGCAGCGTCTGACGTCATCCTGGGCTGATTCGAGCTTTTCCCGCGCTGGGCCCTTTAAATGTAGGGCAGAGACGCGTGCGCGGGCCTAGGGGGGCAGAGCCAACCGCGGGGAACGCCGGCAGCGGGGGAGAGGCCGAGACGCGGTGCCTGAGGGCCCTGCAGGCCCGGGAGAGCTGGCCACGCGCTGGGGATGCTGCAGTTGGGGTCCCTGCAGCCCCGGGGCGTGGGGGACCGGAACGGGACCGCGGCGAGGTGAGTGCCGATCCCGGGGCCGTCCCGGGATCGCAACACGTCCACAGGGTTTCCATGCGAAAACAAGATATTTGGAGACAACGGTTCACCTTCTGTAGGTCTAGAATGGGACAAAACGTGCCCTCCTTTTTGGGAACCACAAAGTAAACCGAGTAACATCCCCGACCCTCTTCTGCCTCCAGAACCGGAACAATAGCCTGTAGCTGGATCAGGCGCTGTAGAGTCTCCCAAACCGCTTCCTGCGTGAAGCCACGCGGGACTCCACGAACACCTCCTGCACGGGACGTGAAAACTCTAGAGCGTAGCCTTCTCTGATCATCTCCAGGACCCAATGGTCTGAGGTGATCCTTGCCCATTCCGTGTAAGAGCTGGACAATCTGCCCCCGACAGCTTCGACGACGGAATGGGGACTCGTGGCTTCATTGGGAGGGTTTACTACCTCCTGTCCCGAGGTGTCCAGAATCCCGGCCGGGACGACGACCCCCTTGAAAGGACTGTTGCCGTCCTGAGGTCTGCTTAGACGTGGAAGGCTTCCGGCAACTTATGCCCCTTAGATTCTTCGAATAGCTTTACCAACTGCTCTAGTTCCTCACCGAACAGGAGCTTACCCTTAAACGGGAGGTTACACAGCTGAGATTTTGAAGACGAATCTGCTGACCAATTGCGCAGCCACAGCAGTCGGCGCGCAGTCACTACAGAAACCATGCTGCGTGCTGAAGTTCGCACTAGGTCGTAAAGCGCATCTGCTACATATGCGTTGCCCGCCTCCAAACGAGCGCCCTCCAAAGTGGCACCACTGCCCGTTCCTGTAGTGGCGTTAGAGGCCTGAACCCAGCACAAACATACCCTCTGCATGAGGCTGGCACAGATCGTGGCCCGAAGACTCAATGCATCTACTTCAAAGATTTGCTTCAACTGGATCTCCAGCTTACGGTCCTGCATATCTTTGAAAGCGGCAGCACCTGCTACCCGAATAGTGGTCTTCTTTGTCACGGCCGAAACCGCCGCATCCACCTTCGGAATTTTCAGAAGATCCAAGACATCTGTTGAAAGAGGATAGAACTTGGCCATAGCTCTGCCCACCTTGAGCCCCGCGTCTGGTGCGTCCCACTCATGGGTCACCAGCTTATGAACCTTTTTAGGCAGTGGAAAGGACAAAGTGGGCCCCCGTATTCCGTCAAGAACTGGATTAACCCCATCACTATATGATTCTTCCTGAGAGTTCTTAAGCCCCAGAACTTCCAACACTTGGGGAATAAGGGGACGTAGTTCCTCCCCCTTAAAAAGGCAGACCACGCTGGGATCATCCCCTTCTGTGGGTGGCAAATCATCATCATCTGCAGCAACTTGATCAGGGTCCCCAAGATCAGGAACCAAATCCGGAACCTGAGCCGAACCCGGATCCGGAACTCCAGAGGGTGGGGGGTGGGGTCTGCGGACCCTGGGGACCATCACTTCCCCCGCGGGCCTGTTCCTCAAGTCATCCCTTCTTGAGCGGCGGCTCAGAAAGACCCACTGAGTGAATTTGCCTCCTGAAGCCCGCCTGCTTTCTGGCCAGGAAAGCCTGGTGCATTAACAAGACAAACTCCGGCAAAAACCCCTCCGGATTTCCATCTGCCGGAATGGGATCCTGAGGAACTGGTTCACCCAGTCCCCCAGCGCTGTTCTCTGCCACAAGGGCTAAGACTGGAGGGGATCCCTCCTCCCTTGAGCCTCGGCATGAAGACCCCTGTCCCGGGGGAAGGGCTCAGGGCCAGACGAACTCTCCATCCCTAGGAAGGATAAGGGAGGGAAAAAACAAAACTAAATTCTGCTTTCACGCCCACATGCCTGACAGAGCGCGGAGATAAAGCGAGGGCCCCTTGAAAAAAACCGTGCAGCCACGCGGCCCAGGACCTGAGGGGAGGAACGGAAAAAATAGAAAAAAATGGCGCGCTGCCAGCGGTCTGATATCGGGAAGGAGCAAGGCTGCGATAACTTCCCCCACTGGAGCTGAAGGAAAAAAATGTGCGCCGAAACTGAGGCGGGAGAAAAAAATGCCAACAGATCAGTTGCAACGGGTCGCGCTGCCGAGCGCGGTGAGCTGTGCCAAAAACTGGCCGGCGAAGAAAACACTTACCCCGTCCCTTCAGAGCAACCCGGAGCCCCGGGAATAGAGGGAAAGGGGGCCAGAGGGCTGCCAAACACCCCGCAGTGCCTGCAAGGCTGGCTTTCCCGACCCGACTCCTTACCTCAGCTCGAAACCACAGAGGAAGTCTCACTCAGTTTTACTTTTTTTTTTTTTTTTAAACTTTACTGAGTCCTGTAGAGCAGAGAGGGTCGAAGGAGCAGCTTTGGGGGAGCAGCCACGGAGGTGAGTAACCAGGAGCCCCTGGTCTTCACACTCCGAGTGGTGATGGACGAAACGCAGACAGAGGTAACCAACGCCCCGGAGGGATGGCCCATGAAGGTGCCTAACGCTCAGGAAGCAATCCTGAAGAAAAAACCCGGAGAAAAAAATCTAACTAAACTGAAAAATTAACCAAGACTGCAGGTGCCTCTCTTCCAGCTGCTGGAGTCAGAGAAATACTGAGGGACTGCAGGTGGCACTCTCATTATGTAGCAGTGCCCAAAGTTCTAATTGTTCTCTGACTCCACGCGCGTTTTCGGCCCCTTACTGAATAAGGGATAATGCTAGCGCATCGAAAACGCACGTCCAATAGAGGGTTAACAGTGTGCTCCGTCGGAGCGCACTGTACTGTATCGGCCCGATAGTCTGGGTAAACAAATAAGCATGGGTGTAGCTTGCTGACTGCGGCGGTTAATACCCCTAACTAATTAAGCTATTTCACTTAGATGCAGTTCCAGCACTGCTCTCTACATTAATGACGGGGTGGAAGGGAAATAGAACCAAAATGTTACTAAGGGCCAAGAGTAACAGATAAGTATGAGGAAAAAAAAAAGTATGAAAGCTTGCTGGGCAGACTGGATGGGCCGTTTTGGTCTTCTTCTGCCGTCATTTCTATGTTTCTATGCCCAAGATGGTTTAAGAGGAAAAAAAATGTATTTAACCGGGCTCCTAGAGAACTCCCAATCGATAGTTACATCTAAAGACGCCTTAATAGCCAATTTTGCCTTGGAATCGGACCATAACAGGAGATTGAGATTACCATTAATTTAAAGATGTGCTGTTTGTCACAAAGTTTTATGTTTTCCTGATTTCTTCAGGAAAGGTGAAACATTAAGAAGTTCTCTTCCTTGGGATGAACTTTAAAAGGAAATTGAAAAAAAACCCAAAACTAAATGTAAAATATGAGGAAAAACATTATGGAGGTAATATTCAATTACTGGCCAGATTGCAGAATTAGTCAGATAAATGTATCCAACTCCCACAATTCAGTGGGAGCACTGAGGACAGCATCATCTTGCTGGTGGCTGAAGAAGACCGGTATGTATTGCTTTGGAAAATTTTAGAACGTAAAAATGTTTTGGGGAGAGGTAAACTATTGGTGTATATTCTTTAGTGTATGGGTATGTTTGTTAAAAAAAAAAAAAAAAAAGTAAGTGAAAAAGGTAGGTAAAAGCTTAGAGCTTGGCTATTTGTTATAAAAAGCTAGCCAAAGATAAGAAAAAGTTTAAAGTTTGTGTGTTTATCTTTCCCTCCCTCCAGCTCATCCTTTGATTTATAAGCAGGAGACACTTTCAAATAAAAAATCATTCATCCATTTATCTAAAACACAGGATTGCCCCAGCCCTTATCAAGAGTTTAATTATCCCGTGTCAGCTCACTACCAGATTATTAGTGAATATACTAATAAATTTAAAGGACTCTTATTTACACATTCTTATCCCTTCACAACTTAAACTTAACTAAAAAAACAACAAAATTAAGATGAAGACAGAAATATAGCAGCAAGAGGGGGCCCCCTTCCAGTCTTTTGCATCGAATATCACATGCATGATTTTTTACCTGCCAGTGAGAGGTTGTATGGTGTGCACCCAATGCACACCATACAACCTCTCAGAGAACAAGTCCAATCTCTGGAGGTTAGACTGGCAGACCTGGAGGAGCTGAGGCAGACAGTGAGGTTTATAGATGAGACCTTCAGGGACATAATAGCCAAGTCTCAACTATTTTGGCAGCCCTGGAGCTGCCTTGAAGGAGGAAGGTCTGGTCGGAGAACATCAAGCTGAAGCAGCAGGAAGTGATCTTCTAGCACCAAGGCAGTGTCTCCTAGGGCTACTGCCCAGGAGGGAAGGGTTAGGTTTAATGTCATAGTGGGTGATTTGATTATTAGGAATATAGATAGCTGAATAACTGGTGGGCGTGAGGATCACCTGGTAACATGCCTGGCTGGTGCGAAGGTGCCGGACCTGGTGCATTATCTAGATAAGATTTAGACAGTGCAGGGGAGGAGCCGTTGTCATGGTAAATGTGGGCACCAAGGACATAGGAAAATGTGGGTGGGAGGTTTTGGAAGCCAAATTTAGGCTCTTAGGTAGAAAGCAGAAATCCAAAACCTCCAGAGGAATGAGCAGCGTGGCTCAGAAATGCTCCCTGTTCCATGCACAGGTTCCCAGAGGCAAGCAGAGTTCTGGACTCTCAGTGCATGGATGAGAGGATGCTGCAAGAAAAAGGGTTTCAGTTTTGTAAGGAACTCAAAATCTTTAGGGAAATGGAGAGTCTTTTCCGAAGGAATGGGCTCCACCTTAACCAGAGTGGAACCAGGCTGCTGGCGCTAACCTTTAAAAAGGAGATAAAGCAGCTTTTAAACTAGAACAAGGGCAAAAGCCGACAGTCGCATGGTTCAGAGAGAGGTATCTTCGGAGGATACTAATGAAGCAAGAGCCTTAGAGCAGTGGTTCTCAACCGGTGTGTCGCCAAGAACACGCAGGTGTGTCGCCACACTTCCTGGTCCCCCGCTGACCAGGCTGCTCCCCGGTCCTCCTCCGCCTGGGCTTAAAATGCTGTCAGCCCGGGCGGAGCGCGGCAAGACAGCTGGAGTCAGCGGTATTGGCATCGGCATGGTCTCTTCTCCCCCCCCGCGGCCCGGAAGAGGAAGTGGTGAGCATCGGGTGCGTGCGCGGGAAGAAGAGACCATGCTAGTGTGGTCAGAATCGGCCCAAAGAACAGAAGAGAGACGCGGCCAGAGGAATGAGCAGCGCGGCTCAGAGAAAAAGGAAGAAGATCGTCAGCTTCCGCGACCGATGGGACTCCTCCTCTGCGAGGGCTGAAAATGAAGGTTAGGGTTGGGAGGAGGCTGCTGCTGCCGCTAGTTCCGGGGGGGAGAGAGTGAATGAGCAAGCATGTGTGTTTGAGATCCTGTGCGTATGAGTGAGATAGCATGTATGTGTGTGATTGAGAGCCTGTATATGTGAAAGAGAGTATGTCTGTGATTGAGAGCCAGCCTGTGAGAGAGAGAGCATGACTGTAAGTTTACAATTGGGAACCTATATATGAGTAAGTTTGTGATTGAAAACCTGTTTGTGTGAAAGAGTATGTGTATATGATTGAGATCCTTTGTGTGTGAGAGAGATCATGTGTATGTATGATTAAGAGCCTGTGTGTATAAGTATCTCCAATCTCCCTTTTATTGCCAAAATCCTAGAAAAAACCATCAACCGCCAACTCAGTGACTACTTAGATGATCACCAGATCCTGTCTCCTTCCCAATATGGCTTTCGTAAACTACATAGCACAGAAACCCTTCTTCTGTCACTTTCTGATTACCTTATCAAAAGCCTTGATAATGGGCAATCCCATCTCCTAGCAATCCTAGATATTTCAGCCGCATTCGATACGGTTAGCCATCAGATACTCCTTCAGCGACTTTGCGAGATCGGAATATCTGGCCTTGCTCACAATTGGTTTACCTCGTACCTTAGTAACCGAAATTATAAAGTCAAAATTGCCAACCACGAATCTAAGGAAATTCCTCTGAGGCAAGGAGTTCCCAAAGGCTCCTCACTTTCATCCACACTATTTAACATTTACCTTTTACCCTTCTGCCATCTTCTCTCCAACCTTAAGCTTCTACACTATTTGTACGCTGATGATGTACAAATCCTCATTCCTATAACCGATTTCATACCGAAAGCCCTTGACATTTGGGATGCCACCCTAACTTTAATCAATAACCTCTTAAATAGCAACCAACTTGCCCTTAATACTACAAAAACAGAACTCATGGTCATATCGCCTCCCACCCCCTTACATACTACGCCCACAACACCTAAAATCTTGCCACACACCCAATTTGCCCACCAAGTCCGGGACTTAGGAGTCATTCTTGATGACCATATGACTTTCAAAAAATGTATTAACGCAATTCTCAAAGAATGTTTTTTCAAGATCCATACACTCAAAAAACTCAAACCTCTACTTCACTTTTCTGACTTCCGCACTGTTTTACAAGCCATGGTCTTTTCTAAAATTGACTAGGTAAAATTGATTAGGTAAGCACTTCTTTCAGGCTTACCTAAAAACTGCATCCAACCGTTACAAATCCTACAGAATACTGCAGCTCGTATCCTCACCAACACTACCTCAAAGGAACATATTACCCCTATTTTAAAGGGATTACACTGGCTCCCCATTCACTTTCGCATACAAGACACTATCACTCATCCACAAAACCATCCACAATCCTGAAATGAAATGGCTCTCTAACTCATTACAATTTCATACATCTAACAGACCAACTAGAATTCCATACCATGCCACATTGCAGACCCCCTCTCCCAAACTATTTAACCATGCTTCTACTAAAGCTCGTGCCCTTTCCTCAGCTGGCCCCATGTTATGGAATTCCATGCCCATTGAATTACATCTTGAATTATCTCCTAAGATCTTCAAACAAAAACTCAAGACATGGTTATTCACTCAAGCCTACACATGATGCCTTTCTCGCGTTTCTACACCTCCCAGCTGGCCTCTCATCTCCCTTAATAAATATCCTCTTTCAATGTGCCACCCCATCTCGCTCCTCTACTCTACCTTTGTACCCTAGATAAACCCTCAAGTAATCGCTAATTTTTTCTACTTGTGCCCTTTTCACCGTCCTTATGCTTTCCCTTAGCTGCATCGCCTTCTCCCGCCTCTTTCTTTCAAATTTTATTTCTTCTACCCAGCCCCCCCCCCAGGTTTGCTCCCGCTAATTCAAGTTATATTTGCTACTACTATAATTTTGCTTTATTTAAGTTATATCTCTGTGCTATCTCTTTTGCTTTATGTAAATGCCTTCAACTATTATTATATTGTTTTATGTATAACGCTTCGGCGTAAGTTTTTGTTCTCTGTACACCGACGCGATATCTAAAAATCATTAAATAAATAAATAAATAAATAAGAGAGAGAGCATGTGTGTCTGTGTGTGATTGAGAGCTGGTTTAGGTGAGGGAGCACGTGAGTATGTGATTGAGAGCCTGTGTGTAAATGAGAGAGAGAGAGAGCATGTTTGGAAGCATGTGAATGAGAGTCTGTGTGTGAGAGAAAAAGACAGCATATATGTGTGTGATTGAAAGCCTGTGTGTGTAAGTTTTAGATTGCAAACCTGTTTGGGTAAAAGAGTATGTGTATATGATTGAGATCCTTTGTGTGTGTGAGAGATCATGTGTATGTATGATTAAGAGCCTGTGTGTATAAGTAAGAGAGAGAGCATGTGTGTCTGTGTGTGATTGAGAGCTGGTTTAGATGAGGGAGCACGTGAGTATGTGACTGAGAGCCTGTGTGTAAATGAGAGAGAGAGAGCATGTTTGGAAGCATGTGAATGAGAGTCTGTGTGTGAGAGAAAAAGACAGCATATATGTGTGTGATTGAAAGCCTGTGTGTGTAAGCGTGAAAAGATACACAGCAAGTGTGTAAATGTGTAATTAAGAGCCTATATAAGTGAGAGAAAAAGCATGTGTATATGTGAGTGACTGAGAGCATGTGTGTATAGGTGTGTAATTGAGAGCCAGTGTGAGAGAGAGCGCTGCTATGTGACTGAGAGAGAGGAGAAAGTTCCAAGCAAACCACCCCTCCTCCTGCTAATTCAAAACAGTCTCAGGACACCTGAATATCAAACGTTTCCAGGTATGCAGAGCAAAAAAATTTTTGTATCCTTATTTTTCATTACTGGGTCTTTGTGTCTGCTATTTTGAAATATTTTATTGGTATCTAGAAATTTTTTATATGAGTTTTTAATTATTGGATATTCCACTCATCAGCTGTTTCGAAATAATCTGTTCTTTTTGTTAGTATGGTTTTACTGCTACTGATTTTATATTTCTTGATTTGTTTTATACGGATGGGTGATGTTTCTTTTTTTCTTTATTACACTGCATACAGAGACTCTGGCTTGTTGCGGTTTCCAATTCAGTTTTTGTCTGCATGCTTCTAGTTATGCGTTTTGGTCTCTCTATTCTTTGTTATGAGGGTCAGTACATGTGACTCAGGTGAGGTTTTCTGCTGGCGTGTAGTTTCTGCGTAGGGCTCTATAGCAGCCTGACTTAGTCCGTTTTCCTAATAGGAGATGTATTGGTGTCTTAAGGCCTGGTGTAATATTTCGGTGTTGCCTTTTCTTGGGTAAGGTGGTTACTGTTTAAGTGCTGGAAATTGGTGCTGTTTTGGTGTGCAATTTCTGTTCAGACAGAATATGTATCTTTTCCTTGTGTCATTTTAAACAATAAAAATAATTACCGGACCTTTACTTTTTATTTCCGCCGTGAATTGTAATGAGCAGTGTGTCACACATGTGAGCGTGGCCTGTCAGGTGTGTCATGATGGGAAAAAGGTTGAGAACCACTGCCTTAGAGCATCATATTTTGCAGGGACAATTGTAGCAGTTTCTAACATCTGCCTCCAGAGCTGGATAGTGACATAAGTATGCCAAATTCTGAAACCACTCAAAGTAGGACTCACCTGCTACGCTTTATTTCTGGGGACGAAAGCCCCCTGTCCCCATTCCACTGTCTATGAGTGTCATAATCTTCAATCCAGCCCTGCTTACCTACTTATGCCTGTTTTTACTGCACTTTTCTGCACTACTCATGTTTTATTGCGGATTTTAACGTTTTTTCATTTTTTTAATGCACTTGTATTACTTACAACCCATTAGCTTACTGCACTTCGCGTTAATATGCTTTTTTCAAGAGCGTGAATAACAGAAAAAGTCTGTTTTTTATCCGGCGGCACTTTTCCTTTGCGCTTTAAGATCAGCCCCTCCCTAAGAGGCTGAACGCTGCTCCGCTAACCTGAAGGGGGCGCTCCCTATGCCTTAGAAGCCGCAACAAAAGCGCGGAAATAAACCACCTGTCCGGATGTGACGTTACTTCCCCTAAGATGGTGGCTCGCAAGAGGAAACGTGGTACTTCCAACGAGAAGAAAAGCAATAAAAAAGCGAAAACTGCAGGAGCTGCAAGTGGGGAAGCAGCGCGGAATGAGTATATTGTTCCGGCTCCGGTTGCTCAGGTAACCCCGGCGTTAGCAGAAATTCTTTATAGGCTATAATCTTCCTGTGCTCGGATTCTGTCTCGTAGGAACTGCTTTCGATAGAGGATCACTTCACAAAAATATGACCTATAAGGAGGTTCTAGGTGCCGAGCCTGATATACAGTAATCACTGAGTCTGAAGAAATAGACGGGTTTTGTGAAGCTTATCACGCTTGAAAACTCCTAGGTGAAATAAAGTCCACGCAGTAACTTTGTAACCTAGAAGTAAAGATTCTGAACTTTGTTTTTGGATATGGCTGTGGTGGTCTATAATCTGCAGTGGTAAATCTTTCTCGGGGTACAATTTCTCATTTTGTGAGCCAAGCATCATTATTTTAGTGTCATTGTAAGAATTTCTGTAGGTGTGTGGGATTACAGACCTTACAGGAACAATCCTAGGGGAGCGGTCCAGGGCAAATCATCCTTTTCAGCTCTTCCTGCACATATTCCAATTCTGTGCAGGAGACGCGCTGTACTTCTTATCTGCCTCTCCCATCTGTCAGCTTTAACGCGAGGTGCTTGTGGGGCCTGCAAGTCTTTAGGACAGTGACTTCACAGCCTTTTCAAGCCCAAGGCATATCTACGTTAACAAAAATGTGTGGCAAAAACCTCCATAGGGAGGGCAGTGCAGACGTGGAGAGAATTCATGTGGCTAAAAGAAGTTAGGGAAGCATTAAAAACTCCACCAGTCCTGCTTCCACACTTTTAAAACAAAGGGAGACAGGCTGGAGACACACATGAGCTTGTCACAATTGAGCATCATTCCTGTGACTTTTGAAATTAACTAATGTACATTTAGATGGCAGGAGGCTTCACTGAACTATCAGTTTTAAGTGGTGTTGGTTTTAAATCTCTTTGTACTTTGAGAGAGATGTACACAGTGTGTAGATAATTGCTGCTCGTTTACTTCCTTCAGTCATTAACCATGAATTTCCTCCTGCCGTTGTCATGGCTCCCCTGGCACTGGAAGGCTACATTTGTGGGTGACAGCATCATTAAGTTCTTAATTCCTTGAGCTTCAGCCACAATTTGGCATTGTTGAGTGAGTATAGGGGTGTCTCAGGGTACCTTACTCTCTGCTTTACTCTATTTCCACCCTTGGCTGCCTTTTAAGGTGGGCACATCATGTGCCCCAGCTTCACACCCTGCAGATGTTTAAGAACATAAGATTATCAAATCCACAAGGAGTGCAGAGAAATTATTGGTCCAAATTTTTTTTCATCAGAAACAAAGTACAGTTTATTGAAACTTCAATATGGCAACTCCATTGCTCCAAAGCAGTAAAAGTAAATAATTCTTTCAGGGTCCCCCGACACGGACCCCGTGTTTCGCCCAAAGGCTGCGTCTGCAGGGACAGAGTAAATTTGCAAGAACTAAAAGGAAACAATAGAAAATTTGTTTTAGAACTATAGACCAAATTTAAGGGTACAGAGTATACATAATAGCGCCGGGAACACATACCTTTAAAACTGTACCCTTAAATTTGGTCCATAGTTCTAAAACAAATTTTCTGTTTCCTTTTAGTTCTTGCAAATTTATTCTGTCCCTCCCGACGCAGCCTTTGGGCGAAACACGGGGTCCGTGTCGGGGGACCCTGAAAGAATTATTTACTTTTACTGCTTTGGAGCAATGGAGTTGCCATATTGAAGTTTCAATAAACTGTACTTTGTTTCTGATGAAAAAACGTTTGGACCAATAATTTCTCTGCACTCCTTGTGGATTTGATATTGTATTAGTTGGAGTGCCTTCACTGCTCCTTCTTTATATTTGGATAAGAACATAAGATTGCCATATTAGGTCAGAAGAAAGTCCATCAAGCCTAGTATCCTTTTCCAACCATGGCCAATCCAGGTCACAAGTACCTGACAGGATCCCACAAGGTAGATTGATTCCATGCTGATTATCCCAGGGATAAGCAATGGATTCCTGAAGTTCCACTTTTAATAATGGTTAATGGACTTTTTCTCAAGGAACTTGTCCAAATCTTTTTTAAAAGTAGCTGCACTAACAGCTTTCACTACATGCTCTAAAATTCAGAGTTTAACTGTGTTGAGTAAAAAAACAATTTTCTCTTATTAGTTTTAAAAAGATAAACAGTAGCAAATCACCTGGACCGGATGGTATGCATCCTAGGGTACTGAAGGAACTAAAAAATGAAATTTCTGATGTATTAGTTAAAATTTGTAACCTATCATTAAAATCCTCCATTGTACCTGAAGACTGGAGGGTGGCCAATGTAACCCCAATATTTAAAAAAGGCTCCAGGGGCGAGCCGGGTAACAATAGACCAGTGAGCCTAACTTCAGTGCCGGGAAAAATAGTGGAAACTATTCCGAAGATCAAAACCGCAGAGCATATAGAAAGATATGGTTTAATGGAACAAAGTCAACATGGATTTACCCAATTGAAGTCTTGCCTAACAAATTCTGCTTCATTTTTTTGAAGGGGTTAATAAACAGTGGATAAAGGTGAACCGGTAGATGTAGTGTATTTGGATTTTCAGAAGGCGTTTGACAAAGTCCCTCATGAGAGGCTTCTAAGAATACTAAAAGGTCATGGGATAGGAGGCCATGTCCTTTTGTGGATTACACACATGTATATATGCATTGATGAGATGGTGATCTGACCAGGGGACAGGGGTACAAACCGGTGAGTGGGTAGCATGTATACAGGAGTTGATTAATATGAGGTCAAGGGTATGACCAGCTTTGTGTGTGGGAGAGTTGATTAGTTGTTTGAAGCCGAGTGCCAGTAAGGAGCTGAGGAAGGTCTCACAAGATGACGTGTTGGGGGTGGCGTCCACGTGGAGGTTAAAATCTCCTAGTATGATGGTTGGGACATCTTTGTTGAGATTGTCAGAGATGAATTCAATGAGTGGGGATGGGTCATGTTCAAGTAGGCTAGGAGGTGCATATGTGAGGCAGATTTGTAACTCCCTAGTCCTTCTATTATTCGAAAATGTAAATAACCGATTCACATCTATTCGTTCAAGACCTCTATCATATCCCCCTCAGCCGTCTCTTCTCCAAACTGAACAGCCCCAACTTCTTCAGCCTTTCCTCATAGGGGAGCTGTTCCATCCCCTTTATCATTTTGGTTGCCCTTCTCTGTACCTTCTCCATCGCAACTATGTTTTTTGAGATGCGGTGACCAGAATTGTACACAGTATTCCAGGTGCGGTCTCACCATGGAGCAATTATAGAGGCATTTTGACATTTTCCGTTTTATTAACTATTCCCTTCCTAATAATTCCTAACATTCTGTTTTGTATTTTGACTGCTGCAGCACACTGAGTCGACGATTTTAAAGTATTATCCACTATGATGCCTAGATCTTTTTCCTGGGTGGTAGCTCCTAATAATGAACCTAACATTGTGTACTACAGCAAGGGTTATTTTTCCCTATATGCAACACCTTGCACTTGTCCACATTAAATTTCATCTGCCAATTGGATGACGTTCCTGATCCCGTTAGGGCAAGGGGGTTTCTGAGCGGGTTGAGCCACCCCCCAATGGGCTAGGCCCCGCTTCAGACTCAGTGGGCACTCCACGTGGCAGGCTGTGGTGGCGCCATCTCACACATGGTTTTGTGTGGCGCCATGTTTGACCGTCGGTACGCACGGTGCGGGCTGGCCCTGTGCGCTTAACACACGCATAACCGTGTGCATAAGTACTCGCATACATTTGTGCACAACCAGCCGCTTATACTTGCATGTGTCAAGGCGGATTTGTGTGCACCCTAGCTCAGGCACTACCCGGATGAATGCGCAAGCTACAGTGAACTATGGCTCCGGCAACAAAGAAGCACAAGCGACACTCCCTTTGTGCTGCCTGCCATAGTAGGGCTGCACAGTCTGACCTAGAATCCTTCCTGTGTCAGCAGTGTGAGGAAGCCATGGAGGGCAGGACTCTCAGAACTTCTCCAAGCCCAGTCCCTCCCAGTCGGAGGACAGGTCAGCCATGACCTTATCTGGTAGCACCCTAGATCTGAGTAATCCCGGGGCTGCGTCCTCCCTGGGAGAGGACAATTCAGTGGCCCCTACCCCAGTATGGACCTGGCGATCTTCTCTTGGGTGGAATTCTTTCAGGGCCTTCAAGCCTTTATTAAGGCGCAGTCAGGTGCTGCCCCTGCCTGGTCTGAGCCCCAGCTGGGAAGGCCTTGCCCTCCCAGCATGCCTCGGGACATGCCTCGCCTCACCAAGGGTATCCCTGATAGGGACCTGGACACCATGGACGACGAAGAGGATGCAGACTCTTTGGAGGACAGGGAAGTCCCTCCAGGCCTGGAGCCATATCTAACCATGCTACACTTTTTTCTCCAGAGATGAATTGCCGGCCCTGGTCTCCCAGACCCTGAAGTCTCTGGGAGTTCTCGGCATGGACCTTATGTCAGAACCAAAAAAGAATCCCATCTTGGTGTGTCTATGGAAAGCCTCTTGCTATTTCCTGATGCTGGAAGCCATCCAGGAGTTGATTGACCTGGATTGGGATGCCCCAGAAGCCAGTTTTAAAGGAGGTCGGGCCTTGGAGGCCTTGTACTCCCTGGACCCGGCGGCCAAAGAACGCCTGCGTTTCCCGAAAGTGGACGCTCTGGTCTGCGCCGTCTCGAAGCGAACAACTATCTCAGTAGAGGGAGGAGTGGCTTTGAAGGACGCACATGATAGACGGTTGGAGTCCATCCTTAAGCAAGCCCCGGGCAAAGTTCGAACCCAACTACGGTGGTGGCTACAAGACGGCCACCTGAGCCAGGGAAAGAGACTAGCCTCACCGACCTGGATCCTGCTCCCCATGGACGCCAGCCTACGAGGTTGGGGAGCACACAGCGAAGAGCTAACCGCCCAAGGGCAGTGGAATGCAGAAGAGGTGGGGTGGAACATCAATCGCCTAGAAGCCCGGGCAGTCAGACTAGCCTGCCTACAGTTCAGTCACAGACTCCGAGACAAAGCGGTCAGGGTAATGTCTGACAATGCCACAACAGTGGCCTACGTCAACCGTCAGGGAGGAATCAGAAGCCAACAGGTGTCTCTCTGGAAATAGATCCCCTAATATCGTGGGCGGAAGAGAACCTCCAGGAGATCTTGGCCGTCCACATCGCCGGGAAAGACAACATCATGGCGGATTACCTCAGCAGAGAAAGTCTAGACCCAGGAGAATGGAAGCTGTCTACCACAGCGTTCCAACTGATAGTGAACCGTTGGGGAACACCAACCATGGACCTTCTGGCAAACCGGTCCAACGCCCAAGTACTCAGTTACTTCAGCTGCAGATGGGAACCTCAGTCCCAGGGCATCGATACCCTGGTTCAGACATGGCCACCGGAGACTCTGCTATACGCCTTCCCACCGTGGCCCCTGCTAGGCGCGATCATTCACAAGATAAGTCTACATAGGGGACTGGTATTTTCATGTGGCCCAGGACTGGCCAAGAAGACCATGGTACGCAGACATGCGGAGATTACTGTCGGGGAACCCCCTGCCACTACCTCCACACAAGAGACCTGCTCCAACAGGGCCGATCCTCCACGAGGACCCAGCTCGATTCTCTCTTATGGTCTGGCCATTGAGAGGGCTCGCCTGTGAAAGAGCGGATACTCGGGGGCTGTAATAGACACCCTACTCTGAGCACGCAAGTTCTCCACATCTCTAACATACATAAGGGTGTAGAGAGTATTCGAAGCCTGGTGCGAGGACCACAACATCATACCTCGCTTAGTCAAAATTCCTGCGGTCTTGGAATTCCTACAGAACGGCCTACAGAAGGGATTGTCCCTCAAACTCCATCAAGGTTCAGGTGGCCGCATTGTCATGCTACGGCACCAAGGGCGGCAGCATAGCCTCTCACCCGGATGTCCCCTGCTTCCTGAAAGGAGTTAAGCACATCCGACCACCCCTAAAGTGACCGGTACCTCTTTGGAACCTCAACCTGGTCCTGGATTTCTTAGCAGGAGCCTCGTTCAGACCTCTCAGCAGCCTGTCTCTCCGACTATTAACATTGAAAACAGCAGGAAGAAGCAAGGGGAAGCAGCCTCACGAGCAACCATAGCCCGCTGGATCAAAGAAGTCATCAAGGCAGCCTACGTGGAAGCAGGCAAGCCACCGCCTTTACAAGTCGAGGCCCATTCTACTAGGGCCCAGGCAGTGTCCTGGGCAGAAGCCAAGATGCTGTCACCCGCCGAGAACGGAAGGGCGGCAACATGGTCCTCCATCCACACCTTTTCCAGGTTTTACCGCCTGGATGTTCAGGCTCAGGAGGACACAGCATTCACAAGGGCAGTACTAAGTGGGTCATGGGCAGCCTCCCACCTGGTTTGGAGTAGCTTTTATATATCCCATTGGTCCTGAGTCCATCTGCTACATGCTAGGAAATGGAGAAATTACTTACCTGATAATTTCGTTTTCCTTAGTGTAGACAGATGGACTCAGCATCCCACCCATGGCTGCCGTTACTCATGGAAGCCTCGGGGGGGGGAGTCAGCTCCAAGAGCAAGGGAATCGAGGGTAAGCCATGCTTTCCTTCATCTAGGACACTCACCCTACCGGGTGTCGACGTTTGCCGGTTGAGGGCACTGGCGGTCTCCAGCTATAGTCAATTCAACCAATTCAAGTTAATCAGTCACCCATATATCCACAATGCTTTTTGAGGAGAATACTGAAGAGCTGCACTTCCTGCAGGGGGTATATGTACTAGGGCTGATGTCAGATTGAAATCTTATCCGTCTCCAACTGCTATCAGGAGTACACTATACCCATTGGTGCTGAGTCCATCTGTCTACACTAAGGAAAACGAAATTATCAGGTAAGTAATTTCTCCAATCCTGGCCAGAACTTCCTAAAGTCTCTCTCTAGAAACTGAGTCACTTGGCAGCTTTGGTGCAAGACAAATTTCAAAATTTTTGTTTTAACCCCTACCCCAGTTCCAAATTGCCACAAATTAAGACTATGTCTGGTTTTGTTTTTATAATCTGGGCTGAGCCTGTTTTAGGAAATAAAATCACTAAATATAAGCCACCTCATCCACTGTGGTCAAAACAAATGAAGAATGTGACTGTTCTGTCTGCAAAACATTTTTGTTTAGTAAAAACTAGTGTTTAGGATTTTTTCCAGAAACAGTGGACTTGTCTCCTTTTGGAGTTAAAAGCATTGGAGGAATGCATCTGTTCTGACACAAATTAAAAACATGGCTGTTTGGCTGCTTTTAGGTGTAACTTGTATATTAAGAAATCAGAGGCTCTCTGTTATGAATAAAGGATGTTGGGAGTCGGGAGGGTGATAAGTATTATGTATCAAGATTAAGGTATTTGATTTGTTTTATTGATATTATTGCACTACAATTATATAATTCAGTTTAGAGATTCATGATAACTGTTCTGATACTGTGATTTGGCTATCGCTTGTAATTACAAGCAACATGTATACTAAATTTAAAAAATGTATATGATGGCAAACCACCCTGTATTAACTGCCATTCAAAAAGGTAAAATATGTTTTTGAATTAAATTGCTAGCCCCCAACAAATTGCACAGCGTAATTGTGCAATGACTGAAATACTTTTTTTTTTCTAAATCTGCTACCAGTTGGTTTCATAGTGTCCTAGACCTATTTGAAAAGGTGAATAACAGTTCCCTATTAACTTATTCCATACCTTTCATGTGTTTATAGACCTTTATCATATCGCCTTTCAGGCTATCTGTTCGCCAAGCTAAAAAGCCAGAACTCTTCTTCCTCCACCTTACAACACTGTGGTTGAGTTACAGGATCCCCTTTGCTGTCAGCTGGTATAATAGTGAAACACACTTATACTGAACTATGCTTGAAATGACAGGAGACAAATGACAGAAAAATCCAAATGAAATTGGTAACTTTCATACATTATTATAAAATATTTGTGTAATATTAGGTTCTCTCGTGATTCTGTTTCTTCAGGGTAAATGGAAGAACAAAGAGCGAGTGCTTGTATTTTCTTCCAGAGGAATCAATTTTCGGACAAGGCATTTAATGCACGACTTACGAACGTTAATGCCACACTCTAAAGCAGGTGAGCTGTCAATGCTGAGCAGATCTTAAGTATATTTTACAAATTGTTACTTATATAAAATTTAATTACTACTACTAACTCCTTATACAGTATTCCTGAAGACCATACACATCATGCAATATCTCCTCCTTAAAGAGTACAGAGGGTTATACACTGTGCACAGGTACAGAATTAGTCCCAGTTATCTGGGGTGCCACTGGCCTGATTAGAAGGAACTTCCAAGCACACCTTGATATGATACATACCATAACTCTAGCACGCTACAAGTATTAAGAGGAGCACTAATAGTAAATTTGGGAGCATGCGATCATACCCAATAATACCCTAGCTTATGAGTGAGGTTTGTTCCTATCATGGTATGTGCTAAACAAATCCATTGTGTACCTGATCTTTTCAGCTTTTGAGAGCAGAGATGGTGATTTGGCCAGGCTCATATGGTTCATCTGGGGGTGGGATTAGAACCTGTGTTACAGCGGTAGACTGTAACATTTACATTGCCAGGAGAGCAGAACTTTTATTTTAGTGACATACAGGTGAACAAAGAAATGTGTAGCCTTAGTTCAAGCTTTAGGGCCTGCTTCACTAAGATTTGTCTCCCATTCTCGGTCTATGGGGGGAAAAAGCTTAGTTAATCAGATCCTTAATCTCTCAAAATCTGCTTATTACCCACTTACCTTTTCTTCTTCCTCTTATTTGCAGACACTAAAATGGACCGTAAGGACAAGCTGTTTGTGATCAATGAGGTGATTTACTTTGCATGTTGGGGTTACACTTGGATTCTGTGCAAGAGAAATCTGCGCTTAGTTTCATTGAAATCTAAATACATTTTATTTGAAAAACTTAAATACTCCATTTGCTACTGGAGTTCCACATTATCTTGCATATGCTCTTCAGCCTGTGTTGAATTTTTTTTTTTAAGTGAGTCCCTGAAAGATTGAACATAACAATAGAATCCTTCTGCAGTGTTAGAATCAAATATAACTGTTAGATTCCCTTAAACAGGAGAAAATGTTTCATGTTTTGATGTAATGAATACTAATCTCCAAATCTGTCTGAAAAAAGGATCATGACACCTTGGTTTTAGTCCATTTCTTCTGCATTTTTCTATCTAGGTTTGTGAAATAAAAAACTGCAACAAATGCATCTATTTTGAAGCCAAGAAAAAGCAGGATCTGTATGTATGGTGAGTAGCTGTATGTCCAGTTTGAGTGATGATGTGTTACAAGATGTCCAAGTAAGAAATACACAGCACACACACACAAAGTAATATACATTTCCTAGTGTGTAGCAGATGGACTCAGGACCAATGGGTATAGTGTACTCCTGTTAGCAGTTGGAGACGGATCAGATTTCAGTCTGACGTCAGCCCTAGTACATATACCCCTGCAGGAAGTGCAGCTCTTCAGTATTTTCCGTCTCCATAGCAGTTAGGGACTATCTGCACGCTCTCGCAGCGTTTGAACCAAACCCAAAGAAGAAAACCAAAATTAAAGGGGAAAACCTACCTGAAGACGAGCCCCGCTCTCCTGCAGTGATAACCTCGGGTCCCCTCCCCCAGTTGAGATTCCTGAGGTGATTTCCGTGGTCCCTCGGAGGTGAGCCTCGGTCCGGCGGCCGAATCGCGGCAAGGACCTAGCCCCCGATCCTTGGGCGTGGCTGAGAGGCAGCGGGTGCACCCCTCGAGCGCAGCGGTGAAGGTATTTGCCCTCTACCCCAGCAGCCGGAGACCGCCCGGAACAAAACCGGGAAGCGCCGAAGACAAGGTAAGGTAAAAATCTTCTGTTTGAATCCGGTGTCCGAGGATCGAGGAGGAGCACAGGTCACCGATCGGAACCAGTGCCACCGGGTTGATCCGCCCTAGCAGGGCCAGGCCCTAGCTATTTCCAAGGGTCTGCCCACGTGGAGACCGTCCGAGGAGGTCGCCATATTACCCACATGCTCGCCGTCGCCATCTTGGCCCTAGTCGCCGCCCGCCGTTCAATCCGAGCGCACAAATCAAGCTAAGCGCACAGGAATCCTTGTACGCATAAACTTACGCGCACATAAAACTTTGCGCGCATAAGTTGCACGCACAGAGCCGGGCACGTATATACGGCTAGGCGCATATCTGCGCGCACATCTCAGGCGCACTGGAGCGCACAAGAGCTTACGCGTCCACAGACATGGCACCTCCAGAAACAGGAATAAAAGCTCAAGGCCTCTGCCCTGCATGCCACATCAGAGCCGCACAGAGCGAGGAGGCCGACGCCCTGTGCGCACACTGTGAGGAGGCCCTGGGAGATCCAGGTCAGGGCCAGTCCCACCCAGGGCCCAGCGCTAGCTCCTCAGGGGGTACCCCGGACCTAGCAGTCCCCAGTGGGTCTGCCCCTCAGACGGGGACCCCCAGGGAACCTGCGCCCTTCAACTTAGACCCAGCGTCGATATCCTGGGTGGAGTTATTCAAGGGGATTCACGCCTTTGTCAAAATGCAAACTGAGCCTCTGGCTGATCAGCCACATGCTCCCACCACCCAGAAGCCCCATCTACGGGGACACGGATTTGTCCGAAGAGGAAGTCGAGCCCCTGGAGGAGGGGGAACTCCCCTCGGGGACAGAGCCACACTGAACCATGAGACGCTTCTTCACAAAAGACAAGCTCCCGGACCTCGTATCCCAATGTCTAACGGAACTCGCTATCCCCGGCCAAGGCACCTCGGGGGAACCTAGAACGAACCCCCTGCTGGAGGGCCTTCGCCAGACGTCTCGCCATTTTCCTCTCTTACAGGCGGCACAACAGCAAATTGACCTGGAATGGAATGCTCCGGAGTCCACATTCAAAGGGGGACGAGCCTTGTCAGCCATGTATCCCCTGGACCCAGTGACTAAGGAGCTTCTGGCATGCCCTAGCGTGGACGCCATAATCTGCGCGGTTGCCAAGCGCACTACCATCCCAGTGGAGGGAGGAGCGGCGCTCAAGGATGCACATGACCGGCGCCTGGAAGCCATCCTAAAACAGTCATTTGAAGTTGCAGCCATGTCCCTGCAGATTGCGGCCTGCTGCACCATGGTGACACGTGCCTGCTTATCCCAAGCCAGGAACAACATCCCGGGAGAAGACATGGAACCAGTAGTATCATTCCTCACTGATGCTGCCTCCGACCTAGTGCGCACAGCAGCCAGAGGAGTGTCGTCCGCAGTGGCGGTCAGGAGACAACTCTGGCTTTGAAGTTGGTCGGCTGACGCCTCTTCCAAGACGCGCCTCATGAGGATGCCCTTCAAAGGATCACTCCTGTTCCACAGCGAACTAGAGGATTCGATAGCGCTTAAATCAGTTCAGAAGGTAGACTAGTTTATGCTTTTTAAAAAGAGCTCTTTTTTTTTACTTCTGTTATGACACACAGAGGTAGATCTTAAATAAGTACGCCGGATTTTATAAGATACGCGCGTAGCCTATAAAATCCGGGATTGGCACACGCAATGCTGCGCAAAATCGGCAGCCTGCGCATGCCGAGCCGCGCAGCCTGCCTCCGTTCCCTCCGAGGCCGCTCCGAAATCGGAGCGGCCTCGGAGGGAACTTTCCTTCCGCATCCTCCCCCCCTTTACCTTTGTTGTGCAAGTTACGCCTGCTTGCGCGCGCCGTCTCTGCATCCCCTGGCACAGGCCGCGGTGCCGGTGGACACGCCCCTTTTACAAAGCCCCGGGGCTTTGCGCGTGCCGGCGGCCTATGCAAAATAGGCCGCCGGCGGGCGAGTAAATCCCAGCAGAATTTACGGGCGCAGGGCTTTTAAAATCTAGCTCACAGGGTTCTTCACTTTCAGTTTAAATCAGTTTTCACCCTAATTTTAGGATGATTAAAGAGCAGCTGCAACATTTCAAGGCCTTAACTGCTAGAACCCTGTCTTTTCAGCTCTGCTGTGGGTATTTGCTCCACTTTTTCCATGAAGCTGAGTTGGTTAGAACGATAGAGCTCACATACACATGAAATATAATTGGTTTCTAGTTAGACTGTATTTCTTTCACTTTAAAATACAGAATGGGGGGCTTTGTTGTACCATGACGGAGAGCAATGGAAGGAAAGCAGCCTACTGTGCTTGCAGACTTTTTCATGATAATGTTTTCTTTAGCCACAACTAAACTTTTATATTTCTTCCTGTTACAGGTTTGCAAATTCCCCCCAGGGCCCATCAGCTAAGTTCCTGGTGCAGAACAGTAAGTTTAACTACTTTTTAACTGTTCAGTTTTCTATGCGAATAAAATGCATTTCTTCACATCAGCAAGTCCTTAAAATGTGAAACTTTCTAAACTCAGCTGATTTTTGATTGTTTGTAGTTCACACATTAGCTGAGCTGAAAATGACAGGGAACTGTTTGCGAGGATCCAGACCTCTTCTCTCCTTTGATCCAGTAAGTTTAGAATTTAGTCATGGTTTGACTCTTTTTGGCATTGTATTAAGGTTTGATTTTTTTTTTTTTTTTTAAATGTATGAAAGCAACACAATCCATACTTGTGCTATTCTTTTACAGACCTTTGATCAGGAGCCACATTATGCTTTGCTAAAAGAGCTCTTCATTCAGGTTGGTATTCTGCAAAATGTGTTTAACTTATTTTTGTGTGAAACACACAAGAAATAGAACTGGAAAAATCAGATGTTTTATTTCTGTTTTGCTTTTAAGATACATTGTTTTGTAGTACAATACCAGAAATCATGGTTTTCTTTGTGCCTGCATGTATTTTGCTAGATAGATGTTAGTTAAATGGTTATGTAATTTTTTTTATTATTTTTATATACTGACATTCGATCTGAGATATCATATCGGTTTACATTCAGGTACTTGTAGGTATTTCCCTATCCCCAGAGGGCTTACAATCTTAAGTTTTGTACCTCAGGCAATGGAGGATAAAGTGACTTGCCCAAGGTCACAAGGAGTGATAGGACTCCAAACCCTGGTCTCCTGGTTCATATCCCACTGCTCTAACCACTAGGCTATTCCTCCTTGCTTAGCTGCTGTCCATTTGTGCAGTACTGGGAGGGGCAGCGGGTTTGTTTGGTATGGCTTTTTTTAGTTCCCTCTTCCTCAGTTCTATTGTTAGAAGCTAAGTTTAATGCTTCTGGCATTTATGTATTACTTGTAATTCCTTGGAGTTGTATATTTTGTAATAGGAAAATAAGTTCCTGTTTGTACCCAGATCATTCCAGACAAGTGGGTTATGCATTCCTACCAGCAGATGGAGGCAGAGAACAAAACTTTGAGGCACTGCTACTTAACCGAGAGTGCCACCTGCAGTCCCTCAGTATTTCTCTGTCTCTAGCAGATGGTAGAGGTGCAAACCTGCATTCTGGAGTTTTCAAAGAAAAAGGAATAGAGAATGTTTCTGCTCCCTGAGGTTCCTTCGTGGGCCATCCCTCAGAGCAGGGCAAGCAGGAGGTTGGTGATCCTTGGGGTAGTTCGACCCTTGTCTTCCGGGGGGTGGGTGATGGTGGTTCCGGTTTCCTCATCCCCTCTGGGCTCAGCCTTCTTTCCCAGAGGCAGGGAAGTATTTCATTTTTTTTTCCCTTCTGTGTGTGTCTATTGAATTAACTTGTTTAAAAAAAAAAAAAAAAATAGCAAAAGGGGTGGAGCAGCTTTACACTGTGTTCCAGCGGCTGAGTTCAGTTTTCGCTGCCAGGAAGCAGCTATAGGTGTACTTATAGATAATCACCTGACTTTTAAATCATTCATTAACTCTATCATTAAGGAATGTTATTATAAGCTCCAAACGATAAAAAAACTCAGACCTCTTCTCCATTTCTTGGATTTCCGCACTGTACTTCAGTCTATTATTCTATCCAAAATAGACTATTGTAACGCACTTCTCCTTGGCATCCCCGCTTCACACACCAAGCCTTTACAGCTTTTACAAAATGCTGCCGCTCGTATACTATCAAACTCCAAAAAGAAGGACCATATCACTCCCATACTCATCTCTCTCCACTGGCTCCCTATACACTCCCGAATTCTTTATAAGGCATAAGAACATAAGAAAATGCCATACTGGGTCAGACCAAGGGTCCATCAAGCCCAGCATCCTGTTTCCAACAGTGGCCAATCCAGGCCATAAGAACCTGGCAAGTACCCAAAAACTAAGTCTCTTCCATGTAACCATTGCTAATGGCAGTGGCTATTCTCTAAGTGAACTTAATAGCAGGTAATGGACTTCTCCTCCAAGAACTTATCCAATCCTTTTTTAAACACAGCTATACTAACTGCACGAACCACATTCTCTGGCAACAAATTCCAGAGTTTAATTGTGCGTTGAGTAAAAAAGAACTTTCTCCGATTAGTTTTAAATGTGCCCCATGCTAACTTCATGGAGTGTCCCCTAGTCCTTCTACTATCCGAAAGAGTAAATAACCGATTCACATCTACCTGTTCTAGACCTCTCATGATTTTAAACACCTCTATCATATCCCCCCTCAGTCGTCTCTTCTCCAAGCTGAAAAGTCCTAACCTCTTTTGTCTTTCCTCATAGGGGAGTTGTTCCATTCCCCTTATCATTTTGGTAGCCCTTCTCTGTACCTTCTCCATCGCAATTATATCTTTTTTGAGATGCGGCGACCAGAATTGTACACAGTATTCAAGGTGCGGTCTCACCATGGAGCGATACAGAGGCATTATGACATTTTCCGTTTTATTCATCATTCCTTTTCTAATAATTCCCAACATTCTGTTTGCTTTTTTGACTGCCGCAGCACACTGAACCGACGATTTCAATGTGTTATCCACTATGACACCTAGATCTCTTTCTTGGGTTGTAGCACCTAATATGGAACCCAACATCGTGTAATTATAGCATGGGTTATTTTTCCCTATATGCATCACCTTGCACTTATCCACATTAAATTTCATCTGCCATTTGGATGCCCAATTTTCCAGTCTCACAAGGTCTTCCTGCAATTTATCACAATCTGCTTGTGATTTAACTACTCTGCACAATTTTGTGTCATCTGCAAATTTGATTATCTCACTCGTCGTATTTCTTTCCAGATCATTTATAAATATATTGAACAGTAAGGGTCCCAATACAGATCCCTGAGGCACTATCCATCATCCACAAAAGTCTGCTACACTCCAACCTCAATTGGATCAACCCCCCACTCATCCCTCGCACCTCCAACAGACCCACCCGCACAGCTCTACAAGGAACGCTACGTTCCCAATCCATTAAAGCTTTCAAACTCTCCTCCACCATAAGCAGAGCCTTCTCTCTAGCCGGTCCCACTATTTGGAACTCATTGCCTCATGACATCCGCATGGAGACATATACACCCATTTTCAAAAAAAAACTAAAGACCTGGCTCTTCCAGCAAGCCTACCCTACGTCACCCCCCATCACAAACTTCTTCTGAAATGGATAACCCCATTCCACTATTGTGAACTCGGCCTGAATATGGATTACGATATGCCTCTGATTTTGGTACTTTGAACTGTTATAATTTTATGTTTATAGATATTTATATATACATATATATATATAGGTTATAGTATGTAAATCAATACCCCCCTCCAGTGTATTGCTTCCCTGGTTTTGTTAAGGGCTATGCCCTAAAGTTAACTGTATTTATCTGTTCTCTGTAAGGGCTTCGCCCATAAAGTTCATGTTTACTGTGAACCGATGCGATGTGCGAACGGACATCGGTATATAAGAGACATTAAATAAATAAATAAATAAATATAGGTGAACGGGGTCAAATTGCCATGTGTGACTGGGCTGGATGCTTGTTCACCATCCAGACAGCGCCGCTTGCACTGCTCGCAGGCAGGAAGTTATTTTTAGGCCCGCTTTTTAACTGACATGGCACCACCCGGCTTTAAGACTCCGAGCTGCGGTTTGTGCCAGTATGATGCAGCTGGCCTGCTTGTGCTAGATTCAAAAGACACCAGACAAGTAGTCTTCTGGAACGCTCGGTCCCGTCCCAGCGGCACGTCTGGCGTGGCTTATGTTGGCTGGTGGGTTGTATGATTTGATACGTACCTCTGCCAGGAGCATGGTCTCGGGTGGTGGCTGCACACAGGCTTCTGTGGACATGTCGTCCAAGGCCCAGCTGTGTAGTCTTCCTTTTAAAGGGAAACTGCTTTCCGGGGAGGATCTCAACCAGTTGATGAAGTCCCTAGGGGAATCTAAAGGGAACAGACTGAGGATAAGAAAGGCAGCAAGAAGATATTTCCACCCTGGTCTTGTTTTCACGATTCGAGGATGTTTCGTTCTGGAAAAGGAGCCTCAACCTCAATGTCGAAACAGTCTTCAGGAAGACAGCAGTACTTTCGGGGTGCCTGTAGATCCTTCAGAGACTGTTCCAGTCAGGGGACCAGAGGGATTAATTCTTCACAATGAAGTCAGGCTCACCCACTCCTTGGAAGTGGGCGAGCCAGATTGTTCTGTTTTTTATGAGGAGTGGGTCACTGTCTCCTAGGACTGGTGGGTTCTGGAGGTGATAAGAGATGGTTACGCCTTAGAATGTTCACACCTGGTCAGGGAGGCCTTTCTGAAGTCCCACTGCTAGTCCCAAAGATAACAGAATGCAGTAGAGGGGGCTCTACAAAGGTTGCTAACCTTAGAAGCCATGGTTCCGGTCCTGCTGAGTGAGCAAGGTCAGAGGAGGTACTCCGTTTATTTTGTGGTGCCCAAGAAGGGGAGGGTACCTGCCGTTCCATCCTGGATTTGCAAAAGGTAAAAGTATCCTTACGAGTGCTGTGTTTCCGGATGGAGATGTTACACACGATAATAGTGGTTCGCAAAGGAGAGTTTCTGGTGTTCTTGGACCTGACTGAAGCTTACCTCCATATTCCCATTCGAAAGGAGCATTGGAGGTTTCTGCAGTTCATGGTGTTGGGCTAGCACTTCCACTTCCAAAGCTTTTCCTTTTGGTTTGGCCACGGCTCCCCATACCTTCACAAAGGTGATGGTGGTAGTGGCAGCAGCCTTGAGACGAGGGAGTTCTGGTTCATCAATATCTGGACATTTGGCTCATTCAGGTGCAGTCAGTCCATGCAGCACATGATGGACACCCTGAGGTCTCTGGGTTGGGTGATCAATGTAGCAGAGTCGCCTGGTTCCATCCCAGTTGGAGTATCTGGGAGCCAGCTTCAAAACCCAGAAAGGCAGGGTGTTTGACAGCGGACAGGATGTCGAACTTGCAGGCGCAGGTGAAATGTCTGAGCCTTTCAGTCGCAAGGGTCTGGCATTAATTACAGGTATTGGGATCTATGGTCTCTATGTTGGATTTGGTTCTGTGGGCCTTCAATCACATGCATCTGTTGCAAAAGGCACTTTTGTCCAGATGGAATTCATTGTCTGAGGCGTATCAGCTGCCTCACCTCTTCTAGCAGAATCCAAGTCCAGACTTTCGTGGTGGCTCTCAAGGCACAACCTGGCAAAGGCAGCGTATCTGGAAGCTTCGAACTTGGGTGGTGGTGAGCATGTGTGCCAGCCTCAAGGGCTGGGGGTGGTGTGCCTGGGTCGATCTGACCAAGAGCTTTACGAACACAAGTATGTGCCATACTGGGTCAGACCAAGGGTCCATCAAGCCCAGCATCCTGTTCCAACAGTGGCCAATCCAGACTATTAAGAACCTGGCAAGTACCCAAAAACTAAACCTACCCCATGTTACTGTTGCTAGTAATAGCAGTGGCTATTTTCTAAGTCTACTTTAATTAATAGCGGGTAATGGACTTCTCCAAGAACTTATCCAATCCTTTTTTAAACACAGCTACACTAACTGCACTAACCACATCCTCTGCCAACAAATTCCAGAGTTTAATTGTGCATTGAGTGAAAAAGAACTTTCTCCAATTTTAGTTTTAAATGTGCCACATACTAATTTCATGGAGTGCCCCCTAGTCCTTTTAATATCTGAAAGAGTAAATAACCAATTAACATTTACCCATTTTAGACCTCTCATGATTTTAAACACTTCTATCATATCCCCCCTCAGCCATCTCTTCTCCAAGCTGAAAAATCCTTACCTCTTTTTAGTCTTTCCTCATAGGGGAGCTGTTCCATCTGCTTTATTTTGGTCGCCCTTCTCTGTACCTTCTCCATCGCAACTATATCTTTTTGGAGATGCGGCGACTAGAATTGTACACAGTATTCTAGTTGCTGTCTCACCATGGAGCGATACAGAGCCATTATGAGCTTTGGTCCGCAGCGGAGGTGTCCTGGTCGATCAATAGTCTGTAGACCAGGGCTGTGGGCAGAGCTCTGGAGATGTTCCTTCCCTTGATCGAGGGTTGGATTGTTCGAGTGTTTTCCGACAATGAGATGATGGTGGCTTACATCAACCATCAAGGGGCGACGAATAGTTATGCGGTTGCTCAAGAGGCTCAGCTGTTTGTGTGAGCGGAGCGGCAATGCATGTCTGAGTGGAAGATGTGCAGGCGGATTTCCTCAGCAGGCAGTAGCTAGATTTTGGGGAGTGGAAACTGTCCCTGGAAGCCTGGAATAACATTTGTACCAGGTGGGGTGTTCCTCAGTTGGACCTGATAGCGATGTGAGGCAACTCGGAGATGACAAGATTTTTCAGTAGCAGAAGAAAGGCAGCTCAGTAGGGCTGGATGCTCTCGTGTGCCTGTGGCCAACTGGGATTCTTCTCTGTTTCCTTCTTGGCCGTTCATCAGTCGCGTTTTGCAACGCATAGAGATGCACCCAGGGACAGTGGTGGTGGTAGCACCGGAGTGGCCGCAACGTCTGGTTCACGGATCTGGTGTATCAGGCGAAGGATGGACCTCTTCGGTTGGCTCACCTGACGGGATTGCTGCGTCAAGAACCCATATTTTCAGATTGGAAGGATCACTTTTGTCTCGCGGCTTGGCTTTTGAGAGGCAGCGGTTGCGCCCGAAAGGTTATTCGGAACCTGTAATTACCAATCTTCTCCAAGCTCGGAGACCACCTATGTCTATGGCGTATCTGAGTTTGGAAGGTGTTTGAGTCCTGGTGTCTTCAGCAGCAGCTGGATCCCTCTTTCAGTGGGAGTTCCTCACATTTTGTCCTTTGTATAGCAGGGCTTGTCCAAGGACCTGGCCTATAGTTCCTTCCGTGTCCAGATTTCTGCCTTGGGCTGCCTTTGGGGCAAATGGTGGGGCTCGCCGTTGGCCTCTCATCCTGATGTAGTTCACTTCCTGAAGGGGGTTAAGCATTTGCGGCCTCTGGTGTGGAAAGTGTATCTGGAATGGAATCTCAATTTAGTTTTACAGATTCTCTGTGGGGAACCTTTTTTGAGTCTTTGCAACGAGCTTCTCTGAAGGATCTGAGTCTTTCTGGTGGCCATTTGTTCATCCAGACAGACTTCCGAGCTTCAGGCACTGTCTTGTTGGGACTCTTTTTTGCGTATTGCAGATGACAGGGTGACGTTGCATACGGTGCCCTTCTTTTTACGGAAGGTTGTGTCTTCGTTCCATGTGAATCAGACAGTTGAGCTGCCAGCTTTTCCGGAATGGTCTAGAGAGTCTCTGCAGAATAGAGATCTTCACCTTCTGGATGTGCGTTGCACTTTGTTGCATTATTTGAAGGTCACTAATAGTTTTCGGCAGTTGGATCATCTCTGTGTATTCTTCGGTGAAGTGAAGAAAGGAGAGAGAGCCCCAACACTACAGACTGGACATACAGGTGAAAGAAGAAATGGCCTTTGGGTTCGGGGGTTCTTAAAAGAGCCCTATCTTCTGCCTGTCTGCTTTTGTATCTTCCAAATTCAATGGACTGGTCTCGCAGGAGGAAAAGGAAGGTAAAATTGTTCTTAATCTGATAATTTATTTTCCTTGAATCCTGCTAGACCAGTCCAGACCCTACCCAGGAATACAGGGGCCATAAGCAGAGTTGCATGGGGTCCTCTCACGCTCTCTCCCCTCTGAGGGGGAAATAACTTGAGTGATACAAAAATATATCCATATATGAAAGAAAAAGGGTCCTTGTCTGGTTGCTTTGACATAGCCTACTGGCAAGGTCCTTCGACTACTACTGCCTTCTGTCTCTGGCAATGAAAGAGCAAGGAAATCCCAAGTGTAATTAATGGATTGGTCTAGCAGGACTCAAAAAAAATTTAGGTAAGAAAATTTTACCTTGTTTAAGACTATACACCAAACTAATGAATCTCAATGCAACGACAACTACAGTCAGACATTCTTAGAACATTGTAAATAATTGCTCTTTCTGTTAAACTCCTTTAGACTTTCTTCCACCCAGTCTGAATATCCTTGTTTTTATTGTAACTTCAGAGTTTCTCTTCACTTGTTACAGTTTTTTTTAGTTTATTTTCATTTTACACCCCCTGTTAAATGTAAACCAGCATGATGTGATTCTTATCTTGAATGCCGGTATAGAAAAACACTAAATAAATAAATAAAATGCCTGAAAACATGAACTGAAGAGAATAAATCCAACCAAGCACTGTTATAGAAACTATAAAGAAATATTCAATCTTGTGTTAAATTACCAGCATTTTAGTCTCTGATTTGGAGCCATTATCAAGGTGTAAAGGGGATTTTGGCTATGAGTTTGAAGGGGGGGGGGTTGAATTAAAAGACAGATGTTACAGTGCTTGGTTGCATTTGTCCTGTTTGGGTTTTCTTGCTGCCTTATCAGAACGGCTTGAACGTGGTCAGAGTACAACTCATGAGTGGCTTTTCTTTTTAATATGTTAGATCTTTGCCACCCCACAATATCACCCAAAAAGCCAGCCGTTTGTAGACCATATATTCACTTTCACAGTCATGGACAACAGAATCTGGTTCCGGAACTATCAGGTGAGTTGTGCTTCTTCATTCCTCTCTGCTAGACACCAAGTCCTCCCCTACACGCTTCCCCTTCAAATATGTCTCTGAGTAGAGAACAGTCGTATCACCTTTTTGTGACTGCATGATTGGAGGGAGTTTGGGCTTGGGTTATGTGTGGTTTTGTTTAAGTGCATCATTTTGATTATTTTAATTATATGAAATTGTAGACTTAAGAGTATCTCTTTCTAGTCAGAATGGGTGGTTTGAGTTACAAATTCACACTATTATGCTACTAGTGTATTTATATTTAATGATGTAGTCTAGATATTGAAGTGTATATACTGATAATTTACTGATTATTACTGTTACCATCGTAAACCATTATTTGTTTGTTGCTCTATACTGCTTTTCTCAATCCTGAGTGGGTAGAGAAATGTATTTTTCCAGGCATAGCAGTGGTGAAAAAGCAAGAAGTCCCTAGCAAGAAATGCAAAACTCTATGGGCTCTATTGCAGTCTTGTGAGTGAAACCCATCATGATGGGTATATGAGCTGATTTGTGTTGCAGACTATTTTGGCTTTTTTCAGTATGTGAGGATTGTGCATCGGCCATCAAAGTCTGAAGCTGGTCGCAAGTTTGGTATTCTGCCCACAGCTTGTTCAGTCCTTAGGGTTTCCTGTAATGGGTATTGGTGTGGGTGCACAGAGCCCCATGACTTGTGATAAAGGGTGAAGAGGCAGTGAAGCACTTTGTCATGATACACAAGGAAGTCATTCTTATTCTCCTAAGTATTTTTGATTTTTTTGATCATAAATAGCTTTATAATTACTAGCAAGATTCTATAACATTTTTACTTTAGCTTTGTGCTTTAGTTTTGCTAGACAGACTCCACAAAAGGAGATGCTAGACGGAAAAGGAAAATTGGTTCTTACCTACTAATTTTCGTTCTGTAGTACCACGGATCAGTCCATACTCCTGGGTTCTGTCCACTCACCAGCAGATGGAGGCAGAGAGAGTTCCAACTGACTCAGCCCCATCCGTGAGGTGCACCTACAGTACGTCAGTATTTAAATGTATCAAAGCAGAAAATAAAAAAAAAACAAAAAACTAAGCAGCTAACTGCTAAAAAAACTGGGAGAAAGTTCCATAAGAACCAGGCTCACTTACCCAAATGGCAGCAGAGCACCTAACAACATTTTATAAGAAAAATACTTATCTGGAAAGTAAATAACAAGAACGAGCAGACTCTCCGTTATCCTGAAAACTGAAAATGGGCGGGACTCTGGACTGATCCATGGAACTACAGGAACGAAAATTAGCAGGTGGTAACCATTTTACTTTCCCTGTACGTACCCGGATCAGTCTGACTCCTGGGATGTACCAGAGCTCCTTTACACGGGGTGGGACCCTGAGAGTCCCGCTCAGATCACAGCTTCACCGAAGCCCCCAGATCCTGAGGCCTGAACATCCAGGTGATAATGTCTAGCAAAAGTGTGTAAAGACTTCCAAGTCGCCACCCTACAAATCTCTTGCGGAGAAACTTGTTGACACTCCACCCAGGAGGTTGCTTGTGACTGAGTAGAATGAGCACGAAGACCGGATGAAAGCGACCGACCATGAAGTAAGTATGCCAAAGCAATAGCTTCTTTTAGCCAGCGGGCTATAGTAGCCCTAGATGCATTGTGCCTCTCTTGGTGCTGCTCCAGAGCACAAAAAAGATGGTCCGACATGTGGAAACTATTTGTGACTTCGAGGTAAATAATAGGCTCCGCTGAATATCTAGCTTTCTCAAATCCCTAGACTGAGGATCTGAAGACTGTGAAGCAGGAAAAGATGGTAGATCAATCGACTGATTCAAGTGAAAGGAAGTAACCACTTTTGGAAGAAAAGACGGAACAGTCCTCAAAGAAACTCCAGAATCTGTAATCCTTAAAAATGGCTCCCTACAGGACAAAGCCTGAAGCTCAGAAACCCTACGGGCTGAACAAATAGCCACCAGAAAAATTACCTTTAACGTGAGATCCTTAAAAGTAGCCCTTCTGGGGAGCTGAACTGAAGGAGAGCCGCGCTGGGAAAACCGGAGCGTGGTGAGAAGCCGGACGGCAGAAGGGATGCCGCGACGGAGGTACAGAGTACAGACCCCGCCTATCTGTGACGTCATCATCGCGCTGCTGCCCCCTATTTAAATCGAGGACAGCGGTGCGCAGCCGCCGGCGCACCAAAGGGGCGCGCCCCTGGGCGAGTTTTTCTTTCTCTTTCATCGTTTGGATATTTCCTGCGAATTGGATGGGAAAGAAGAGAAAAGTCAAGATGGCGATATCTACACCGGTGAGAGGTGATGTTACAGGCCCGATGGACCAACATCTTATTTGGATGGTAAGTCAGAATATCAGAGAAGTCATTCCGGACATCTCCTTTTCCTCGGGGGGCCTCCGATAGTCCCGCCACTGACCAGTCCCCTAATGTAATTGCTGGACATAGTGGGGCCAGTAGAGATTCTGACCCTAAGGTAGTGGCCATAACATCGCCTGAATCCAGAGTTCAAATACCAGGACTACAGGATGGGACTATTAATAACAATGAGTTGGGAAATGTATTACCTTGTGAATTAAGTGATGAAGTAGCCCCTCCAGATAACATCACCCTGGTAGATGTGTGGAGGGTGGTCTCTAAAATGGAAAGGATGCTATCCCTTTCCATGAGTCAGTCCACCGCATTGGCATTGGAAACCAAGAAAAACTTGGAGGATCACAATAAAAGAATTGTTCATTTGGAGACTGTGACTGAGTCAAACCTGTTACAGGTTGCTACATTACAAGCTACCAGCGCAGCATCTATAAAGGACTCTTTAATTATCTATAAGAAGTTAGAGGGTTATGAAAATATTCTTAGGAGAAATAATTTGAGGTTTTTAAATTTCCCATGTATTAGATTAATATCTGCTCAAGAACTTCTTAGCAAACATGCAAGGGAAATCTTGCTTCCTTCTCTTTCAGTTCTCCAATATGTCTTACTCCAGTTGGTTGAAGAAAATAATTAGATTTTTTTCAATCTTTGGTAAATCTTGTTCTGGAAGTTTTAGTACATTAAGAAGATAACTTCTAAAGAGCTCCCGGTGTGCAAATAATCTAATTTTAGGAAAATTGAGAATCCTTCTGATTAAATTCTGATTAAATTCTCAAGGTTTTCCATCTTCACAATTTGAATATTCTCTGACTTTATCAGATTCACTTGAATCTTTTCCATTTCCACAATTTTCTTTTCCATTCCATCCACAGCAAATTCAGTTTTCTCAATTCTTCCTTCCAGAAGTTGATTCTTAGAAATACTTTCTTTAACCATAGCTGTTAGGGATATTATTGGTTTTTCCATAGAAGAAATAGCCTTCAAAATGTCCTCTGTTGTTGCATTTGAAGACATAGATTTGAGAGCTTCACAAATCACATGAATATCTCTCTCACTTCCCTCTCACTCTTCAGGGGATCAGCTCCCACGATAGCTCGCTGTGGTGCTTCATCGGTTAGGCCTCTGGAGCCTGATAACTCAGAGCTCACCGAGGGTAGTGACTCATGTTCACTCCCTCTCTGAGATCCTACCTCTAGCAGAGTCGACGTTTTCCCTTCCAGCAAGGTAGATATTCTCTCCCCTCAGACGGGTGGGGGCTGGAACAGTTAGCATGCCGTGGCTCAGCGATGTTTCCAAGGCCAGGGGGCTTAGCATCTGCTCATCGCTAACTCCTCCAGCGGCCCCTCCCTCCGGCGTCGACAACACTAGTCCAGCAAACGCTTCCTCAATCCGGGGTTGGCGCAAAAGTGAAACTGGAGTTGAGGTAATCTTTCAGCTTTGCTTTTCGTTTCGTGTGCGGCATAGCGACGAGGAAATAATTGAATTTCAGGCAATATCTAGCAAAGCAAACAATTCTCCTCAGGAGCTCGGTGTTTTACCGTTCTTCCTCGGCAGCCATTTTGTCCCGTTCTCCCCCCCCCCCCCCAAGGATTTTTGGCAAGTCTTTGGGGGGGGGGTCAGGAGGGTGGGGGTTGTAGTTGGTTCTTTTTGGGTTTTTTTTTGTTTTGTTTTAATATTCACTCCATAAGATGCACAGACATTTTCCCCCCACTTTTGGGGAAAAAAAAGTGCATCTTATGGAGTGAAAAATACGGTAATTGTCTTGCTAGTTTGATTGCTGACATGCACGGAGGTAAAGACTTGATTGCTGTGGGCAGCCTCCTAGATTTAAAGATTGCCAGAGAGATGGACAAAGCTCTCGGGTAAGTAAAACAAACACTTTTTTGTAGAAATAGGGGGGGGGGGGGGGGGGTGCAACATTGGAATGCTATATACACTAATGCTCACATAGTCCCATATCTAGAGGCCGTAGTGGAAAAGCCTGGCTTGGATGTAGTGACTCTCATGAAGACATGGTATATGGAAAACCATGACTGGGATTCGGTTATTGCATCTTTTTTGCTTTGTTTGTAAAACATGCGTAAAATTTGTTCTTAGAATTGATTTTATGTGAGTAAAAATGTACACACACTAATGAAACAAAACAAATGCACATCCCTAAGGTGGTACACTAAAGTAAACCTTTTCCATTTGGTTACAGATCATAGAAGAAGATGCATCTCTAGTAGAAATCGGACCCCGTTTTGTTTTAAATCTTATCAAGATATTCCAGGGTAGCTTTGGAGGAGCAACCCTGTATGAAAATCCACATTATCAGTCTCCAAACATGGTAAACGGTTCTATTAACTTGCATTCTTAGTTATGTTAAAGTTTGTTCAGGGTAGAAAGGGGCAGTAAATGGAAGAAAGTGGTGGGTGTGGCTATGCAATTTTTGGATATGGGAGCAGCAGAGACAGTGTAAAAACTGTTAAATTGTTTTTAATAAGTTGGCTGACTTCTTTCCATAAAAGAGAGCTCCCTTAATGGGAATGACTTCCTGGTAAATCTGTGAGCAATACAAAAAAACCAAGGGCAGTACAACTGTAGAAATGCAGAATTTGTGGTAGTTGCCTGCACAGAAGTGAAAAGTGTTTTTTTTTTGTTTTGTTTACAGTAGTATTTAAACAGAGTGGAAAGCCTCTCAGCTGGTAGTATGACTTGCTTCTTTTACAGATGTACAAAAGAAATCCTTAGGCAATGACAGACTATAAGTTTTCAGTTGTAAGGATGTATAGGCATGCTTTCGGTACCCAGGAAGTACAGATGTTGTTCTGACCATACGGCTGGATATGTTATTCCATTGGTAGAATGCTCAGTTTAAGTGCCAGATAGCTACTGTGGGGCTGCAGTTTGCAGCAGCTTGTGCTGGTATTTCCCATCTCTTGAATGCTGATTCTTTGGGCTCATTTATGTGCACCTCTTGTGCCGTCTGAAAGCAGTGCACCTTTACTTCAGAGAGATCCAAAGGTTTTGCAAATCGACTGCTTGGTGCAATATAAAACCACTTAAAAAAAACAAAATTAAAATCCTGGTGGAGCCCTTGAGGTGCACCAGACCTTCTATGTATCTACAAATAGTAATAGTTTCAGAGCAGAGGCTTTTTTGTTTTGTTTTGTTGGGCAGTTGGCTTTTTCTGGATAACTGCACTTTCCCTGTACGTACCCAGATCAGTCCAGACAGTGGGTTGTCTCCCTTCCAGCAGATGGAGTCAGAGAAAAGCTTGAAGGATGCTCTCTTATAGTCTGGAGCGCTCTCTGTGTCCCTTCAGTATTTCTCTGACTCCAATAGATGAAGGTTGCAGAACATGTGGTTCCCCATTTCAGCTACAGCAGGATAGAAGTTTATTTCTCTCTCATTCCTTCTTAAATTCTTTCACTGTTTGGATGGATCAAGTTAAAAAAAAAAAAAAAAAAAAAAAAAGGGTTTCTGGCTTCTGTCACTTCCAAAGGTGCAGGCAGAACTGGTAGCAGTATTACCTGGCATTTTTCAGAGTAGATTTGGTAAGTTGTTGTACTTTTTCTTTCTCAGGCTTCTCTGACTTCCAGGGGTGAATGTTGGTGGTCCAACCTCTCTCCCCTCACGACGGCATGCTGCCCTGAGACACTGCCTTCCTCGGGGCAGCGCTAGCAGAGAGGCAACATTCCTCTGCTTTTTGTAAAAAGCCAGGTCGTTTTCTGAGTGGAGGTTCTCTTACCCGCTCCTGCCAGGCTCCGTGGGTGTTTCTCATTTATTACCAGAATTTCCCCCCCCCCCCCCCCCCCCAATGCCACTCTCAGCGCGATGTGCTGCCTGCGGAGAGCCCAGAACGCGGTTCTCCCGCGAAGGCATTTGTTCGAGGTGCCTCCCCAGTGGGGAGGGTCCCTCGAGGCCGGCTGGACAGTCAGCTTTGTGTTCCCAGACGCAACTGCTCAGAGGGGGGCTGGCCCCGATCCAGTCTAGCGTGGGAACGGCAGCCATTTTGTTTTCAGAGCCGGGTGTTCCTAGGCAGCCAAATGAGGATTCAGACAGCGGTTTTCCTCCTTCCCCCACCAGTTTTAACTCTGGTTAACCCCCCCCCCCCCAGCCCAGGGGACAACACCAGGGGACCTTCCTGCCATTCCTCACTCGGGACCTCCATCCCCCAGCATTTGTTCAGTGAATTTTGTGCTTCTTTTGCACAATGCTTATTTGGCCAGTTTGGAACAGCACCAGAATGCATCTTCAGGCCCCCCCTCCTCCTAAGGTGATTAGATTGACAGAGCCTCTGCAGTCCATGGAAGTTCCTCAGGGATCCTCCAGAGTCAGGGTGGTCCCCCATCTGGATCATTCTCCCCAGGGTGCTCTGAGGCTGGACCAGGATGATCTGACTTCTCACATGCACATGGAAGGGGATGACCCTGGGGTCTTACGCCTGTTTCAGAGGGATGAACTTGATCCTCTCATCCCCCCATGCCCCAGCAGAGTTTGATATTGAGGCTCCACAGTATCCACCTGGCACCAGTACGGAGGCCACAAATCCTTGCCAAAATGCGTCCACCAGTGAAAATGTTTCCGTTTCATCCTATGATCCTTCAATTGTTATCCAGAGAATGGGATTCGCCAGAGTGTAGTCTGAGAGTAGGAAGGGCTATGGACAAGCTCTATCCTCTTCCGGAGGAATTCCTAGAACTCAAAGTCCCCAAGGTAGACGCGTCAGTAACAGTGGTCACAAAAAGGGACTACATCCCAGTCACGGGTGGAGCCTCCCTCCGAGATCTCCAGGTTCGGAAGCTTGGTCTACCTCAAAAGGATTTTTGAGCTATCAGCCTTGGGGATAAGAGCCACAGTGTGCAGCTCTTTAATGCAGCGCGCATGTCTCAGATGGGTCCAACAGCTGCTCAGTGCTCAAGACCTGCCAAAAGAGGAAGCGCAACAGGCGGAAGGCCTAGAGATGGTAATAGCTTATGGAGCAGATACGCTATATGACTTACTCCGCGTCCTGGCCAGATCAATGGTATCAGTCTCTGCCTGGAGTCTTCTCTGGCTCTGTAATTGGTCGGCTGATTCTTTGTCTAAAACTCAGTTGGGATCTCTCCCCTTCAAAGGCAAATTACTGTTTGGTGAGGATCTTTAACAACTCATCAAATCCCTGGGAGAGAACAAGGTCTATAAGCTGCCGGAGGATCGTCCTCTGACCTCCAGGACGTTCAATTCTACTAGAATCCGATTCCGGGGACAGCGGCGTTTTTCGACAGTCAAGACTGGCCTCTCAAAGTCCTCCTTCCTCACGGTCGCAGTCCTGGTCTCATTCCTTTCGCGGTCAAAGACCATCTTGAGACAGCCTCCCTCAGGGGGCCTCTTCCAAGTCTTCCCAATGAAGATTTACCTGCCCACTCTTTGACCCCCAGGATATAGGGATGTCTCTCCCTCTTCTATGAGGAGTGGGTCAAAAATACCTTAGACCGATGGGTTCTGGATATTCTACAGCACAACTATGCTTTTAGAATCTGCTCGACCTGCCCCCCCCCCACCCCAATGGACAGGTTTCTCTTCTCTCCCTGCGGCCCAGTGAAGAAACAACATTTAGTACGTCAGATGCTCAACCGGCTCATGGACTTAAGTGCCATCCTCCCAGTGTCCCCGAAAGAGCAAGGGTTAGACCATTATTCCGTTTACTTCGTCGTCCCCAAAAAAGAAGACTCCTTCTGTCCAATCCTGGATCTCAAGATGGTCAACAGGGCCCTCAGGATCCCACATTATGCTCTGTAATAGCGGCGGGTCACCGCGGAGAATTCCTAGCCTCCTTGGACTTGACAGAGGCATATCTCCACATCCCCATCCTCAAGGAACATCAACGCTTCCTTTGCTTCAAAATCCTCAGTCAACATTTTCAATTTCAGGCCCTACCCTTCGGACTAGCGACCCCCTCCCCGCACCATCACCAAGGTCGTGGTGGTGGCAGCAGCCCTACAGAGGGAGGGGATTCTAGTCCACCCCTACCTGGATGACTGGCTCATTCGAGCGGTCCCTGGACCTTTGCCTGCAGGCGGTTGTCAGTCTTGCAGCTTCTCTACTCTCTCGGATGAGTTGTCAATTTTGCTAAGAGCAGCCTTACTCCCTCTCAGATGCTCGACTTCTTAGGAGCAAGGTTCGATACCAATTTGGGCAAAGTCTTCCTGCGTCAGGACCGTGCTCTGTTGCTTATCTCTCAGGTACAGCGCTTCCGTTGCCTCTCACTCCCCACAGCATGGGACTATCTCCAGGTCCTGGGCTCGATGGCTTCAACTATAGATTTGGTTCCTTGGGTCTTTGCAAATATGCATCCTTTACAGAGGGCGTTACTCTCCCACTGGAAGCCAGTGTCTCAGGAGTTCCAAGCACTCCTTCCGCTGCCGGAAGTTGCCAAGGACAGCCTGAGCTGGTGGCTCAGTGTGGATCACTTGCTGCAGGGAGTGGACTTGGAGATCCCACAGTGGGTGATCATCACCACGGATGCCATCCTCTCTGGATGGGGAGCTGTGTATGAAATGCAGTCAGCACGGGGACGATGGACGTCAGTGCAAGTGAGGTGGCCGATCAATCGTCTCGAAACCAGAGCGGTTCGTCTTGCTATGAAACATTTCTTCCCCCTCGTTCATTGCCAAGCTGTAAGAATACTCTCCGTCAACGCCATTACAGTAGTGTACATCAACTGTCAAGGAGGAACAAAGAGCTGTCATGTTTCTCAGGAGATGGACAAGTTAATGGCGTGGGTGGCATTCCCTCTCCTGCCTGGCAGTGTCCCACATAGCAGGAGCGGACAATGACCAAGCGGATTTCTTAAGCGTCAACACATAGCTCTCAGAGAGTAGGAACTCTCCGAGAAAGCAGTGGCTTTCCTCTTCACCCGGTGGGGGACTCCCCTTCTGGATCTGATGGCCACTCAAAAGAACGTGAAGGCTCCATGCTTCTTCATTCGCAGAAGGGAGCACAGTGTTGAAGCAGTGGATACCCTTGTCCTCCCATGGCCGCGAAACCTCCTAATTTACGTGTTTCCGCCATGGCCCCTGGTGGGAAAGGTGCTTCGAAGAATAAAGATTCACCAAGGTCCTGTAATTCTAGTGGCGCCTGAATGGCCACGAAGACCGTGGTTTGCAGACCTAGTCAACCTCGCGGTGGACGGACCTCTCCACCTGGGACATCTTCCCATCCTTCTGCGTCAGGGTCCTGTATTTTTCGACCGGGCAGATCGCTTCTGTCTTGCGGCCTGGCTTTTGTGAGGCGCAGGTTGAAGAGACGGGGCTGCCGGAGGATGTTATTTCGACCCTCCTGAAGGCTAGGAAGACTTTCACTTCCTACGTGCGGATGTGGAAAGTCTTTGAGGCCTGGTGTGAATCCACAGGTGTATCTCCATGTCGCGCTTCAGTAGTCCAGATACTATCCTTCTTACAGCGAGGCCTGGAGAATGGGTTGGCATACAGTTCCCTGAAGGTTCAGATGGCAGCCCTTGATTCCCTCGTCCGTCACCTGGATGGAGCTCCTCTTTCGTCACATCCCGATATAGTCCGGTTTCTAAAGGAGTTTGGATTCTAGGAGGTCCTCCTTTCGAGCCGCTGAGAAGAGCTACCCTCAGAGACCTCACTCTGAAGACAGTTTTCCTGGTGTCCATCTGTTCTGCCCGCCGGATCTCGGAGCTTCAAGCTTTGTCGTGCAGGGAGCCTTCCCTCCATTTCACAGATTCAGGAGTATCCTTGAGCACAGTTCCATCTTTCCTGCCAAAGGTGATCTCGGCCTTTCATTTGAATCAGTCTGTGGAACTACCATCCTTCCCTGACGAGGATCCCAGACACCTTAGACGGCTCGACATCAAGCACGTCCTAATTTGGTATCTGGATGTTACAAATGAATTCTGCCTATCGGACCATCTTTGTCCTGGGGAGCAGACCCAAAAGGGGGAACAAGGCTTCTAAAACCACAATTGCTCGCTAGTTAAAGGAAGCAGTCTCTTCAGCGTACGTTGGTGCTGGTCGGCCACATCCAGAGGGCATCAAGGCTCAGTCGCTCCGTGCTCAAGCAGCTTCCTGGGCAGAAAGCCAGGCAGTTTCACCGCAGGACATATGCAGAGCAGCTACCTGGAAATCGTTGCGCACCTTTGCATGTCACTATTGCTTAAATCTCCAATCACTGTGTTTTGGCTCCTTTGGTGCTCAGGTCATTCGAGCAGGGCTATCTGGGGCCCGCCCTACATAGGGAAGCTTTGGTACATCCCACTGTCTAGACTGATCCGGGTACGTAAAGGGAAAAGAAAATTATTCCTTACCTGCTAATTTTCGTTCCTGTAGTACCGCGGATCAATCCAGACACCCACCCTAAGAATAGATATGGGTTTTGGGATCGTCTGCACAGTACTTTTGAATATCAGCTCGAATGATTAACAGTATGAGGACTGTTCGTGAATTGACAATGGTTCCTTTTGCAAGTTTGTTCTCACTACAATTTCTAATCAAAGCATTCTTGTACATAGTTACAGTTTGAGGTTGGTTTACTTGATTCATTCCATGGTTTCTTCTTGCTTTAATATACTCCGTTCTGAAGGGACACAAAGAGTGCTCCAGGCTATAAGAGAGCACCCTTCAAGCTTTTCTCTGACTCCATCTGCTGGAAGGGAGAGATCCCACTGTCTGAACTGATCCGTGGTACTACAGGAACAAAAATTAGCAGGTAAGGAATAATTTTCTTTTGATGGAACTTGGGTTATTTTGATTGAAACTGCTCTGACCATTCAGACCCAAACTGCAGTAAGCAAATTTTGGTGCACATAGTGGTCTGTTTTGACCAGTTGACATGCTCTTTTTTTTTTTTTTTTTCATGCCAATTTAAAATTAAATGTAGTTCACACTATAGAGTACAAAAGTTATTGCTGGATGAGGTCTTAAGGGCGTCTGCTCCAGTGTATAAATCGGAGGTCCACAGGCTCTAGATAAACAATGCCTCATTCTTACTCTCAATGCCTACAGCCAATTAAAGACTTACTCTCAAGCCTCAACTTAGTATTGAATGCCAATAAAACTGAAATGCTCATTATCTCCCATGACCCCCTCACAATCTCATCAAGCCCCACGCAACCAAACTCAAACAGCATGTTCTCACCTGTCGTCAGGGACCTTGGAGCCTGGCTAGACAACCATCTAAACCTAAAAAAGTTTATAAACACTACCACAAAGGACTGCTTTTACAAACTGCAAGTCCTCAGAAAACTAAAACCCCTCCTTTACTTCACAGACTTCAGGACAGTACTCCAATCCATTATACTATCTAAGCTCGATTATTGCAACTCCCTTCTTCTCGGTCTCCCCACTAATACCATCAAACCATTACAGAGGGTACAGAACTCCGCCGCTAGAATCCTCACAAACTCTAACAAAAGAGACCATATCACCCCAATCCTTCGTAATCTACACTGGCTTCCTATTAAACACAGGATCCTCTATAAAGTACTCACAATCGTTCACAAAGCGACATACAAACTAGCTCCTATCATGTTAAGCACTCAACTTCAACCTCATACATCTTCCAGACCAAATAGAAGCGCATACAAAGGCACACTGCATGCCCCACAGGTAAAATCATCATTGAGTAAACGAGCACTATCTTCAGCAGGCCCCCACCAGTGGAACGTGCTCCCCCCAGATCTAAGACTGGAACCAAGTCATCAGGAGTTCAAAAAAAAGCTAAAAACCTGGCTTTTCCACCAAGCCTTCCCAGACTCTTAATGCTGCCTAGACGGGAGGATAAAACCAAATTATGGATTCCTCACTGAGTTTTACTATTATGATTTTTTAACTGTACAAAGATTTTGAGTTCAAACGTTTCTCGTACTTATATTGTATTTATACTGTATCTATAATATATTTTAATATTACTATGTTAAGTTGGCATTCTGTTCTATTGTTCCATGTAAAGCCCCTTTCTCTATTTTGGGCATTTCATCATTTTATGTAAACCGGAGTGGTTTGTAGTTCTTACAAGAACTTCGGTATATAAAAATTAAAAATAAAATAAAATTAATAATAAATAAATAAAATTCTTCTGAGCTAGAGAAAATAATTATCAGTTTTAACTGGTGAATGAGCACTAATCTGATTTATGATCAGGTTTTGGGGGGGGGGGGTGTTGGGGATTAATTACTGTGTCTTATGTAAATGTAGAGAGACATGACTTGTTTGTATAAGATGACAAATTAGAACTTTCCTAGCATGTAGACAGATGGACTCAGGACCGGTAGGTTTATGCTCCCCTGCCAGCAGATGGAGACTGAGCAAACTGACATCACAGTATACATAACCCTGCAGTGACCCCAGTCTGCCAGTATTCTCCATTTCCAGTAGTAGATGGTGGACATGCATCTCCCTGTTGGGATTGCTTTGAGCTTTCTGAAAGGAGAAATTTGGAATTTTGAATTCAGGAAAAGAGAGACCCGCTCTCCGGCAGTGATACCTAAAGGTCCCTCCCTCAGTTGGGAATTCCTGAAGCGATTTCCGTAGTCCCCTCAGCTGGGTTTCTCAGTATAGGCTTAACTGCTAGCTCAGCTGAAAGGCAGTGGGTGCAGGAGACTGAGTGCAACAGCAATGGTAGATGCCCTATCCCCCAGCAGCCGGAGACAGTCTCTGTACTCAGCAGGTGAGTGCTGAGCTCAGGTAAGGTTTAAAAAATAAAGGAGAAAGTTTTACCTGAATCAGAGACAAGAGGGGTTTCAGGACTTCCTCTGGTCTCTGTTCTGGGCATGTCATGCCGATGTTCGTTCCTGCTCCTGTTGGTTGGGGAACTGGGCAGCCTGATGGGTTGAGCAGCCCCTGGTGAGCTAGGCCCCGCACTTAGGCTTTTTTCTTGCACGCCACACAGTAGGCCACTGCGGCCGTTTTCGCACACTCTTGTGTGTGTTCTGCTGCCCTCTATAGGCCATCGGCACTGAGCATGCAATGTGCACTCTGTTTTTGGGCATGCTTTTTACATGCACAGACTTTGTGCTTAACTTGGCACACAGGTTGCGCGTGTGCCTTGTCTCACTTTCTTCTAGGTGCTTATTTTTTGGGCATATTTAATTTTTGAGCGCGAGCCATTTCAATGCACGTTTACCACAGTGATGGCACCTGTAAGCAAGAAGGCTAAGCATCTTCCTATTAGGGCTTCTCAGCCTGAACTGGCTTCTAACCTGTGTTAGTGCTGCTCGGGGAGAGTTGTCTTTCTTGGATTTTACTAAGTCTGGCTCTTCCCATTCTGATGGGTTAGTCACAGTCTTGACTGGGGGATGCCAGATCTTGGTTCTCCCTTGACTGGCTCCTCCTCTTCTCTTCTGGCGAGGGCAGTTCTGTGGGACCAGCTCCAGTTCTTCTGGGCTTGGTCTGGACCCAGCTACTTTTTTGTTGGGTGGAATTTTTTCAAGGCTTACAAGCCTTTCTTCAGGCACAGTCCTCCAGTTCTCTCATTTCTGTCCATTCAGACCCTCTTCCAGACCTATACTTAAGCACTGGGGCTTGTCCTGGCTCCCTGCCGGTGTTCCCAACAGGAATCTGGATGGCTCGGAGGTTTATCCCGATTCCCTGGAAGATGGGGAAATTCCTCCAGGGCTGGAACTGTATCGAACTATGTTGCAGTTCTTTTATAGAGATGAACTGCTGGCCCTGGTTTCCCAGACCTTGAAAGAGCTGGGTGTTCCTAGTTTGGATGCTTTGTCAGAACAGAGGAAGAATCCCCTTTTGGTTTCCTTACATAAAGCTTCTTGTTTTTTTCCCGGTGATGGATGCCATCCAGGAATTGATTGATCTAGAATGGGATGCCCCAGAGGCAAATTTTAAAGGGGGTCAGACCTTGGAAGTCCTGTACCCCCTGCATCTGGCTGTGAGAGAGCGTTTGCCTTTTCCCAAAGTGGATGCTTTGTATGTGCCGTTTCTAAATGGACGACGCTCCCTGTAGAGGGAGGAGTGGCCTTGAAGGATGTATATGATAGAAGGTTTGAGGCTATTCTTAAGCAAGCCTTTGAGGCAGTGGTGATGAATTTACAGATTGCCTCCTGTTGTGCCCTAGTGGCGAGATCTTGTCTGCTTCTCTCTCAGGAAGTTGAGTCTGGAGGGAATTTCAGAGCAGTTATGGAGTCTGCTGCTACCTTATTAGCAGACACAGGCTGTGATTTGGTCCAGACCTCGGCCAGAGGGGTGACTTTGGTGCTAGCAGCCAGGTGTCAACTCTGGTTGCAAAATTGGTCAGCTGACACAGCTTCCAATGCCAATCTTACCAAGATGCCCTTTAAAGGCTCGTTCTTGTTTGGGAGCAAGTTAGAGAATCTGGCCAGTAAGTGGGGCGATTCTCCGCTGCCTCGGTTGCCAGAGGATAAAAAACAGTTACAGCACCCATTTGGTATAAGGGTATGTTTCTGGGGTTAAAGGTGTTTTCGTCCCTATAGAGGGATGACTTTTCAGTGGACTCTGCCTTTCGGTAGGTCTTGGACCTTTTGTCCCTAGCAGCACAAGAGAGGAGTGGGCTCAGGTGGTGGACCTTCCCGAGCTTCCCAATGAAGGTTTGCTGGCCCACCTTCTGGCACAGGAAATAGGGGGCCGTCTCTTATCGGAGGTGGGTCAAAATCACGTCAGACCAGTGGGTCCTGGAGGTGATACACGAAGGGTACGCGCTAGAATTTAGCAATATTCCCTGGGACATGTTTATGGTGTTCTTGTCACTCCCTGCAGAAAAAGCAGGCAGTGGAGTTCATGCTTCAAAGACTCCTCAGACTGAGGGCTGTGGTTCTGTTGCCCACGTCCCAAAGTATGGGCCGATTTTCCATTTATTTTGTTGTGCCCAAGAAGAAGGGCTCTTTTCGTCCCATCTTGGATCCTCAAAAGGGTCAACTGTCATTTGAAGGCGACTCATTTTTTAATGGCGGTGCAGTGGAGGGAATTTCTAACCTCCTTGGATCTGTCAGAGGCTTACCTTCATATTCCTATCCAATTGGAACACCAACGCTTTCTGCGCTTTGTGGTGTTGGGGTGCCATTATCAGTTTCAGGTGCTGTCAGTTGGTCTCGCCATCGCTCCCAGCATTTTCCAAGAAAATGGTGGTAGCAAAAGAAGGAATCCTGGTGCACCTGTATTTGGATAACTAGCTGATTCAAGCCAAGTCTCAGGAAGAGTCACCTGGTGACGCACAAGATTTCCTTTTTGCAGGAGCTCAGGTGGGTGGTGAACCTGACCAAGAGCAATCTTCAACCATCCCAGTCGTTGGAGTATCTGGGGGTCCAGCTCGACATGGGACAGGACAGAGTTTTCCTACCAGAAGTTTGGACCCAGAAATTGATGTCTCAACTGCATCAGTTGATGAACACCATACACCTGACGGTGTGGTCCTACCTACAGGTATTCTATTTGAAGGCGAGTTACCCTGGAAGTGGTGCCTTGGGCAAGGGCGTGTATGCGCGTGCTCTCTCTCGTTGGAACCCGTAGTCTCAGGATTATGTGGTTCTGCTCCACTTGCTGATGGAAATCTGTTCCCGCCTCCAGTGGTGGTTACAGGAGGATCATCTGAGAAAATTTCCTTGTCCTCTCCAGCCTGGTTGGTACTCACTATAGATACAAGTCTCTACGGTTGGGGGGGCTAACTATCTTGAGTTAACAGCCCAGGGGCGCTGGAATGCCGAGAGTTCCGCTGGATCATCAATCACTTGGAAGCTCAGACAGTATGGCTGGCATGCTTGCAGTTCAGTCACAGGCTGCAGAATGAAGCAGTTCACATGATATTGGACAATGCAACGACTGTGGCCTATATCAATCGCCAGGGAGGAACCAAGAGCCAGCATGTGTCGCAAGAAATAGACCAGCTGATGGAATGGGCGGAAGGTCATTTGGAGATAATCACGGCCTCTCACATTGCAGAAAAAGACAATGTAAGAGCGGACTTTCTCAGCAGGGAGAGTTGGTATTGTCGTCAGAGGAATTTCAGCTGATTGTGGATCGCTGGGGCCTTCCGTTCCTAGACCTGCTGGCAACGTCTTGAAATGCGAAGGTTCCTCACTTCTATAGTCGCAAGAGAGATCCTTGGTCCCTAGGAATAGATGCTCTCATACAGTTCTGGCCGGAAGACAGATTGCTTTATGCCTTTCCTCTGTGGCCCTTGTTGGGCAGGATAATTCGCAAGATCGAAGGCCACAGCGGGCTGGTAGCCCTAGTGGGGCCAGACTGCCCAAGTGTCCAAGATATGTGGATTTACGATGACTCCTGGTGGAGGCCTCCCTTCGTCTTCCTCCACGCATGGATCTGCTTCAGCAGGGACTGGTTCTTCACAAGGGTCCACCTCTATTCTGTCCTACAGTTTGGCGCTTGAGAGGGCTCGCCCATTAATCTGCATTGATTGCCACTTGACTCCATGCTCGCAAGTTCTCCCGTTTCTTGGCTTATGTGCGGGTTTGGAGAGTTTTTGAGGCTTGGTGTGAGGAGCGGGGGTGTTCTTCCTCGTTCAGTTAAGATCCCTCTCATTCTGGATTTTTTGCAGAATGGATTGAATAAAGGCTGGGCCCTTAATTTCTTGAAGGTGCAGGTTGTGGCTCTTGTCTGTTTCAGAGGCCTGGTAAATGGTGTTTCCTTGTTTCATCCTGATGTGGCCCATTTTTTTTTTTTGAAGGGAGTGAAGCATCTTAGGCTTCCCTTGAGGTTACTGGTTCCATTGTGGAGTCTCTTAATTTGGTGCTGTACTTTTTGGCGGGCTGTATGTTCTGACCACTGGGTAGCCTTTCTTTATGGTTGTTTACTTTGAAGACTGTGTTCCTGGTGGCTATATGTTCTGTTCGTTGGATTTCTGAGCTGCAGGCCTTGTCTTGCTAGGAGCCATTCATTCGGGTGACTCCGGGGCTGTTACGGCTGCCCAAAGTAGTTTTGGACTTTTATTTGAATCAGTCCATCTCCTTGTCATCCCTGGATAAGGTCAGGGATGCGGAAGAACTTTGTCTTTGGTGCTCCTTGGATGTTAAGCATCTTGTCGTGTGGTATCTGGAGGTCTCTCCGTCTTTTCGAAAGACAGATCGCCTATTTGTTCTCCGTGGCAGGAGTGTTATGTGCCAAACAAGCTTATGGTGCTTCTCCATGGGTACAAGAACACTATACTTAAATTTTGTAAAGCAGGGTGTTTCAGCTTCATGGGCTACCATAGCTTGTTGGATTAAGGAGGTGGTCTGGCCTTGTATGTGGATGCTGGAAAGCTGTTGCCTACTCAGGCTAGGGCCCATTCTACTAGGGTTCAGGCAGTGTTGTGGGCCGTGTTTAGTCTGTCTCCCCTCGATATCTGCCAAGCTATGATGTGGTCTTCCTTATATACTTTTTCTGGGTTTTATCGTCTGGATGTGCAGGCCCAGGAGGATGCAGCCTTTGCATGTGTGGTGTTGACTGGACTGCATGCAGCCTCCCACCCTATTGGGGAGTAGCTTTGGTACATCCCACTGGTCCTGAGTCCATCTGTCTACAACTAGGAAATGGAGAAATTACTTACCTGATAATTTCATTTTCCTTAGTGTGTAGACAGATGGACTGTGCTTCTTGCCCTCAGCTGTCGTAGGAGTGGGTCAGTAGTGGTCCTGTGGGGCTCTGTGTCCCAAGGGAATACTGGTAAGTGTTTATCCAGTCCTTAGCTTGGGGTACTTAGAATCTTATGTGAGTTCAGTGTTTATGGTTGGTTGAGTACAGTTCTGGTTATCTATTTTTAATCAAATTTTTTGCTAGTCTGACTATAGTTGCTTTTGAAGAGAATACTAGCAGGCTGGGGTCAGTACAGGATTATGTATACTGTGATGTCAGCTTGCTCTGTCTCTATCTGCTGGCAGAGGGAGCATAAACCTACTGGTCCTGAGTCAGTCTGTCTACAGTAAGGAAAATGAAATTATCAGGTAAGTAATTTCTCCAGTTTTACAGTAGACATAGCTACAACCAAGATGACCTACCTAGCTGCATGCTCGGCTATGGCATCTTGTTTGCATGAGCTGACGCAGGTTTAAAGCACACTACCTATTATTATTACTAGATGGAGCCCACTGCCAGCAGTTTCAGGTAATGAAAGCATATAATTGTATTTATGTTCCAGGATTATAACAGAGGAATAACTTGTCTTTTGCAATGATATAACAATGCTGCAGGTTGCAGTGCTATGAGCTGCAGCAGAGCAGACTCCAGCTCAAGCTTCCTGTTTGACAGGGTTGCAGAGCCTTGGGGGTGGCAGGGAATGGCTGCCAAGGGAAAGTATTGAAGACTTGCCTTAAGGCCAGCAAGGGTTTGAATGATGCACATGTAGGGGATGATAAAGGGGGAAAATGGTGGAAGAAGGGAAGTTCTAATATGTTTTGTGCTGGGATGTACAAGCTTTTTGTTTCTTTTCTAGCATCGACGTATGCTAAGGTTGACCACAGCTGCTAAGTTCAGAGAGAAACAGCAGATGAAGGAGCTGCAGAAGAAAAAAGAGGAGAAGACTGTGGTGGCGGTGGATCCCACAGATGATGTTTTTGAGACACCAGCTGAAAAGAAGCCAGTGCACATAGAAACATTGCCACCAGAGCCAAAACGCAGTGTCCGAAAGAAAGGCAAAGAGTTCAAGCGACAGCGGAGGAAGAAGAAGCAAGGCTTTTGAACTGTGGCAACAGTGGATGAAGCAGAAAACTGAACAAGAAAACATTTTATTTTATTTTTTAATTTGCATTTGCTAGCTTTACATCATTATCAGATGTGACAAACACCTGTAAATACTGTGTAAAGCTGGCATTTGGTGAGAAATTGAATAAGATTAAATAACATAGTAAAAAGAGTTGTTGGCAGGTAAGGACTATTGGCTTGACCAGGTGCACCTATCTGATTTTAACCCTATGTACCTACCCCAAGCAGTGTCTGATCATATCCTTTTCTTGCCCCTATTTATTTTTCTATACTGCTTTTCCAAAAAAAAAAAAAAAAATCAAAGTGGATTAAAGATATAAACCACTTTATGAATCTCTCTGGATCATACATATTTATTTATTTTATTTAAATTCTTTTAATATACCGATGCTCAAGACAGTCTTATCGTACTGGTTTACAGCAAAACCAGGGAAAACCATAATTAACAGAATGAAAGAAAGTTACAATGAACAGGGAGTACAATTCAGGACAATTGAAAGAAAAGAATTAGATTAACATAATGCTTCTAAAAGTCATTTGAGATAGCAAAAAACAATTAATTAGCAGGAAGCTAATTTAGCAGTTAAATGAACTAAGAGATTCGAACTTAACGGATTCCTTTAGATAAGTGGTAGGGGAGGCATCATACTTGAATTGGATAAAGGGAGTATACGGGTTAGCAGCTACCTTGCTGCTGCTTCTGGATTAGAGCATGTGGTGTGTTTTGTATGACACAGGCAGGGTAGTACAGTTAACTTTTTTCCCTAATTTTTTTTTATATTCAAAATTTTTTTGTTGAATGTAAACAAGATAACAGACATATGAAAAAAACTTTAGAGCTTAATTGTTATACATCCAAATTTTGTAACAAATATAAAAGTTATACCCCTTCCCACCGAATACCTGGTTCGACCAGATTACATTACTTCATTCCCTAGGAAAACTGATTATAAACAAATGCAGAAGCAGTGTATCTCTTGAAAGAATTAAGACTAGCTTGGTCAGCTGCCTTATAGCGCACACCTTAAATAAGAGCCCATCCGTCAAGCGTGGCAACGGTTAAGCAAGTTTTTAGGTACCCGCCCCCCCCCGCTATATACCCATTTTTTTAGCAGTACAGGGAAACCTTCAATTCTGGCTGGGTTCCCAGTCCGTGGTTTTTGGCATTTAGGCAGCCCAAATGGGGCAAGTCCTCGATGAGACTGGGAGCCTTTCTGCTTTCCCACAATTGCGGACACAATTTAACTTACCACCCACACATGTATTTCCTTATTTGCAGATTCTACATTTATATAAACTCGTTGCCTCCATCGACTAAATCTCTTACTACTTTTCAGCTTGCATATGATGCGCTCTGTTTAGATCAACAACAACCCCTATCACTATCCGCTGCCCACAAGACTTTTGAAGGGGAAAGCCCTGGATTCTATGCTAGATACTATGGCGGAGAGAGAGAATTTTTACCATCACACCTCCAGTGCTTTCAGCAAATTTTGATGCTCTCCATAAACATGTCGTACAGAGAGACCCAGTTAAAATTTCTGTGGCGGGCATACCTATCGCCACAAATTGTGGCTAAAATAGGTCCCTGTGCCAGGGGAGTGTGTAAGCGATGTGGTGGGCCCTCTGATCCCTGTCCCATATGTTCTGGGCATGTCCCCCTAATAGGTGTTCCTTGTACGTACCCGGATCAGTCCAGACCATGGGTTATGTCCCCCTTCCAGCAGATGGAGTCAGAGTAAAAACTGTAAGGACCGCCCCTAATAGGTTGGAGCACCCTCTGCGTCCCTTCAGTATTACTCTGACTCCAGCAGATGAAGAGGGCACCTGCGGTTCCCCAGTAGTTTTTTCATTAGAGATTTTGTTTTGTCTCCTTTTATCTATCTATTTCTCCTTTCCTCCCATCCAGACATAATCCAGTTCCTACGTGGTGTAAAACATGTTAAGCCTCCGATTCACTCCTTGTATCCCTCTTGGAGTCTCAATTTGGTCCTCCGGATTCTAAGTGGTTTTCCATTCGAGCCTCTTGCCAAGGCTTCTCTTAAGGATCTCACCCTCGAGTCTGTTTTCCTGGTATCTTTGTTCGGCTTGTAGGATCTGCAAACTTCAAGCTCTTTCGTGCCGGGAGCCCTATCTCCGCTTCACGGATTCAGGGATTTCCTTACGCACAGTACCTCCTTCCTTCCCAAGGTGGTCTCCACCTTCCATTTGAATCAGTCTGTGGAACTGCCCTCCTTCCCGGCCGACAGTCCAGGGAGCTTAGACTCTATGTCAAGCGGGGTCTCATCTGATATTTGGAAGCAACGAATGAATTGCACGTCACGGACCACCCTTTTGTTCTTTGGGGCAGTCCCAGGAAGGGATGCAAGGTTTCCAAGACCACTATTGCCCGCTGTTGCATACATCGGAGCTGGTCATTCTCCTCCGGAAGGCATCAAAGCTCAGTCCCTTCATGCACAAGCCGCCTCCTGGGCTGAAAGCTGGGTGGTCTCTCCACAGGAGATTTGCAGAGCGGCTACCTCGAAGTCGCTGCACACCTTTGCCAGACACTATCGCTTGAATGTCCAGGCTCTGGGTTTCGGCTCGCTCGGAGCTCAAGTCATTCGAGTTGGGCTATCAGGGGCCCACCCTATGTAGGGAAGCTTTGGTACATCCCATGGTCTGGACTGATCCGGGTACGTACAGGGAAAAGAAAATTATTCCTTACCTGCTAATTTTTGTTCCTGTAGTACTACGGATCAGTCCAGATGCCCTCCCTAAGTCTGTTCTGGGGTAAGGTTTTGGGATCGGCTCGGCTGCTTCTCTCTATATCTGTCGGGCAATTCTTCTTACAAGTTCTTTCTACAAGTACGTATGCAGAGCTCATTCTGCAACTGGTTTCTCAAAGTTACATGTTCTTATTACTTGTTCACAAAGTTAAGTGTTCATAGTTTTTCCAATTGTGTTGATCCATACAGTGTGCATTTCCTAGCTTTGTTATTCATAATAGTGAAGGGACACAGAGGGTGCTCCAACCTATTAGGGGCGGTCCTTACAGTTTTTGCTCTGACTCCATCTGCTGCAAGGGGGACACAACTCATGGGCTGGACTGATCCGTGGTACTACAGGAACGAAAATTAGCAGGTAAGGAATAATTGTCTTAGTTTAGGCCTGCATTGTGAAATACCTGGCGGATCTCCTTGGGGCTCCCCTGCCTCTCTCCCTGAAATTGTTCCTCTTTGGTTGCATCTCTCAGTCAACGCTTAGGGGATCTGATGCACATTTGCTACTTCAGAAAGCCTGGCTGGTTGGTAAACACATGATATTTGTCTGGAGAGACAGTACTGCCCCCAACATTTTGGATGTGGTGCAATGGCCTACATCACTTAATGTAGATGGAGAACTTGGCATCTAAGACGTCTCCTCTACACCGACGGATGTTCTTGCGAATTTGGGACTATTATGTGCAAACCCTACCTCATCGTGCCTGGAGTCTCATTTTGAACGATTAACTGAACTGGATATTTTTTCTAACTGGACTCTTTAATGATGGTGGCCTGAGGATGTAGAGTGTGACTCAAGAACTGTGGTCTATGACCCCCTTGGTTTGGGTGGGGGGATTCTGAGGTTGGGACTCTAGGGATGAGTCACAGTGTTGCTGCATTGCCCGCCGAGGTGTATGTGTTCCTGCACCCAGGCTGGGCTGGTTGTTCAGTTTTGATCCCAATAATAAAAATTGTTGAAACTAAATAATTTAACATGCAATGCACCTGAATGCAAAACATATTAGACATTGGATATACAAAGGCGGGTATAGTAGCAACCTTGAGTATTTCATAAGAAAGCAGACATACCTTTTTTGTTAAGCTTTGTTAAAAGTAGAGATCTGTGAAAAAAATGTTTATTCTCTATGGACTCAATTCACCCAGAAGTTTTCTTGGCTACTGGGGAGTAAATAGAGCCAAAAATACAAAAATTAAGTATTGTAAAACTAATTTCCTGTTCATACCCAGATCAAGCAAGACAAGTGGGTTTTGCATCCCTACCAGCAGATGGAGGCAGAGAACAAAATCTTTGAGGCAGATGGTAGAGGTGCAAACCTGCAATTCTGACTGAAAGTTTAGAGATCATCAGGAGAAGGGGGTGTAGATTCCCATGGTGCTATGTTCCTTTGTGGGCCATCCCTCAAGTTGAGGGTGGCATCCAGGGGAAACACCTGTCTGTTGTAGCCTGTTGCTTCTGGAGGTTTTGATAGCCAGGGGACTGACTCCCTCTTACCTCAGACATCTCCTCCTCCCGCTGCTCGGGGAAGTACCAGAGAAATATTTAGGAACGGGAAACTAGAGCAGGGTTGTTTTTTGACTGTGAGGCTGGGATGTTCAGTCTAAGGGTGGGGGTCTGGGGTACTCAAGTCAGTGGGAGTTGCTAGAGCCCGCAGGAGCGATTGCTGAAAGAGTCTGCCACTGGTTCTTTGTTTCCATGGTGGAGAGAGAGATTGTTTGTGTGGTCAGGTCAGGACACACTTCTTTTCGGCCGCAGCAACCTGCTGTGCACGGTTCGAGCCAATGCGTTCACATGGCTTGGCCCAGATCGGTATGACAGCCACATGGTGAGCCTACTTAAGTGTCGGCATACTCTGGCTGGGTTGCGCTTCCTGCCCCGTGGTGGATGGCAGTTTGCAGGGCCTGTGGGCTCTTGTCGGTCCATCTTAATTCCCGCTCTATCGGCACAGGCTGTGTCGCGGGAGCGGGGGAACCTCTGGGTGTGGCTCCAAAGAGAGGTGGGTCTCCTGATCTTCAGGGGCTGCAGGTACTGTTGTGCCCATGGGGGATCACATGTTGGGAGCCCAGAGATTCTCTCCCCCCCCCCCCCCTCAGGAAACAGAGGAGGATCTGGAGGGAGATGTGGGCTTGGATGGCAGTCTTCTCTCGCACAGAACTGGAGGAGTTTTCTTCAGAGTTTTTCCTGCTGTTACACAGATCGTTCCTGCCACGGAAGGGTGCAGGAGAGACAAGGTCCAGAGTGAGGCAGGCAAGTGCCCCCATCCAAAAGGCAAGGCTGGCATCTGCAAGAGGTTCAGAGGATGTGCTTAAATGGTGGGGTTGTAGAATGCTGGTGCTGAGGGCAATTCTAGGGATCTGGATGATTCCGATGATATGCAGAATAATCCTGCCTTGTATATAGTAGAGGTGCTACAACCTGTTTTAGGAGTTGAGAGTTTTTATATGCAGCGGTTTTCAGCGTGTTTCTTTTTGTGTATTAAGCTGTGTGTTTCCAGGTCAGGGGTTTCCCACCCTGTGGTTTACGGTTTACCCTAGAAAGGGGAAGGCTTATCTGCCTTTTGGCTTGGGTACAGGTCAATACCGAGGGACTGCAGATGGCACTTTGAGGCAGTGCCTCGTCGTTCTTGTTCGCTGCCTCCATCTCCTGGTAGGGATGCAAAACCCACTTGTCTGGACTAATCTGTGGTATTACAGGAACAAAAGTTAGTAGGTACAAACCAAATTTCCTATCCAGAATATATTCACAAAAAAAGTTCTGCTCCTAGCCCCAAATAAGTATTCAGTATGCAGGAGAACCCAGCACAGTTGTTCTACTCCACACACCTACTTAATTGTGGGCCTTTTTTTTTTTATTCATTCCCAGCATTTTTCATTCCTGCTTGGGACAGGAGGAAGTCCTTCCAGAGGCATGCAGCTCCTATTATTTCTTTCCAGTTTGGTACCTTCAACACTTTTTTTTGTCTATACTTCTAGGAAAGAGGCAGTTACAAAACATCACCTTTTACTCTAAGTGACAGCACTGAGAAAATTAGTTCCCTTATTCTGCCATAGTAGTCATTTTGAATTAAACTCACTTTTTTTCTTCTGTAAATTCTGTCATCTACCTCCAGGCAGTGGGGTAATACTTGAATTACTATCCTATTTTGGTGCAAGTTGGTTTCACCAAAATTTCTTTGGAGTCTGGCAGTGCTGGTGAACAACACTTCTCATAGAAACAATGGCAGAAAAAGATCAAACAGCATATCCAGTCTGCCCAGCAAGCTCCCACACTTATTGTCCCATACTTATCTGTTTCATCTACCACCAAGTTCAGGGCCCTTGTTGCTGTTTGATTTGAATTTCCTGCCATTGATGCAGACAGTAATGTTGGAGTTGTATCAAAAGTGAAGCATAAGGTAGTAACCGCCTCATCAAGCAAGTTACCCCGATGCTTGTTTACCCAGACTGCACAGATCAATGTCTTGTTGGATGTTGTCTGAATGTAAATCCTCTTTTCCACATTTCCCCCACCATTGAAGCAGAGAGCAATGCTGGCTATGCATTCAAAGTGAAGTATCAGGCTTAAATGGTTTAGAGTAGTAACCGCCACAATAAGCAAGCTACCCCCACACTTGTTTACCCAGACTGTGTAGTTCAGTACTTGTGGTTGTTGTCTGAATGCAAATCTTCTTTTCCACATTTTCCCTTGCTGTTGGAGCAGAGAACAATGTTGGAATTGTATTAACTGGGTGAAGGCTTATTGAGTAAGGGTAGTAATCACCAGGTAGTAGCCACCATTCCAGCAAGCCACCCCCCATGGCTCTTCTCTTCATTCCCATCCTCTAGCCTTTATGGATCCATAGGGGTAGATTTTTAAAAAATGCACGTCCGCGTACTTTTGTTGGCGCACCAGTCGCAAACAAAAGTACGCTGGATTTTAGTAGATACGCGCATAGCCGCGCGTATCTGCTAAAATCCAGCATCGGCGCGCAAGGCTGCCGATTTTGGGCAGCTGGCGCGCGCCGAGCTGCGCAGCCTGCCTCCGTTCCCTCCGAGGCCGCTCCGAAATCGGAGCGGCCTCGGAGGGAACTCTCTTTCGCCCCCCCCGGTCCTATCTAAACCCCCCCTACCTTTGTCCATGGATTTATGCCTCCCGGAGGGAGATGTAAATCCACGCGTGCCAGCGGGCTGCTGGCGCGCTGAGACGCAACCCAGGGGCGGTTCCGGAGGGTGCGGCCACGCCCCCGGGCCTGCCCCCGAAATGCCACATCCCGCCCCCAAAACGCATCGATTGGCCACGCCCCCGACAAAAAAACCCGGGACTTACGCGAGTCCCGGGGCTCTGCGCGCGCCGGCAAGCCTATTTAAAATAGGCGCGCAAGGCCCTGCTCGCGTAAATCCAGGCGGATTTACGCGAGCAGGGCTTTTAAAATCCGCCCCATAGTGTTTATCCCATTCTCCATTTTATTCAGCACTTCTGTTTTCTGCCCAAGTTTCCACAGGCAAACCTTTTTTTCAGACAGCAGATCATGGCTCTAATAACAAAAAATAGTCCAAAGAAAGTAGAAATTCCACTACCATATAAATATTATGCCACTTCAATGAAAAGAAAATACCCTTAGAACTGCTTATTTTAGAGCACTGTCACAGTAGTGGGCTAAAGCTGTGCTGGCATTTCTATTTCCTGTGGATTCTTTGTTTTCTAGCCTCAGACGATATGTCATAAAAAAAAAATACCATTTAAAAGTTCTGCAATGCCTTAATCTTGAACTACTCAACCATTTTTGTACCATAGCACATGGGCCAGCCCCCTGTTTAAATTATTTTTCAAAGTAGCCATGCTGTCCCAAAAATCCCAGGTAGTGTTGGTTACTTTACACCCCTGCTTTCTTTTGTTTAACAATTCACCTTCAAAAGCCAAGAGGCTAGCCCTCGTGCATTTGGGTTTGCTGTAGGAGACAGACATTGAGCCTATAGGTGAAAGGTGGACTGGATATTTGTTTAAAAAAAAAAGGGGGGGGGGGGGCGGCCTGTGGGACAGGGGCTTTTCCTGCTCAAATAGAAGTATCCACCCCCCCTTCCTGCAGGTGATGGAAGCTAGTACTGGGCACGCCATCACTCAATCCTGCTCATTATTCACGTTCCAATTCAATGTAATCCACTTTGAAGTGACAAAAAGTGGAATATAAATCAAATTCCCTTTGGGCAGGGTGGGGGGAGGGGGCACTAAAGTTGGCTCCAGATTTTCCCTTCATCAAACCCAGAGTGCCTTGTGTGCCAACCCTACTTGGGATACTGGGGGCTTGGTTGGAGCCTTCAACTGCTTGTCTGCTCTCCCCTTTAGTTTTTCTTTCGTTTTTTTACCTTGCCCTTGTGGAGCCACCGTGCCCCCAGCCTTTTAAGGGTCGTAGTAGTGATGTCCTCACCATCGGTCCTACAGCTCTGTCCGAAGCCTTACTTGAGTAGTGGGAGTGTTCTCAGGGCTCTGGGCTACCTTGCTTCACCTCCCAACACTGACCCCCACGCTACTGTGGCAGTGCTCACTCCAGCGCTCCTTCCCTCCTGGGCACACTGACAGAGCCGTGGGAGTCAAATAAACCCTTCTCTGGCCTGGCAGTGAAGAACTGCAGTAGCAGCAAAGTTTCTTGCTGCAGCCCAGACTGTTGTACAGCTGCTGCTTCCAGTCATATAGGCCCTTTTAAATTTGAGTCATGGCAGACTAAACATTTTTAAAAATCAGGCAAAGTCCTGTAAAAGGCCATGACAGTCCCTGCCAGCACCAGTTCGTCCCAGATAGCAGGAGCCATCGTCATGGGGGCCGTGCCCCCCCCCCCCCCCCCTAACCACAGCAGGTAAAACTATTTTTTTTTTATTTTGTCCATGTATACCACCCTCCCCTAGACTCCTGGTCAACTTCAAAGGCTCCCCAAACTCCCCATGAAGGCCCAACCCTCTCACTAGATAAGGTTAGATAATCTCCTTAGAAAAGCAGCTCCCTCTGCCAGTACCGCTGCACTTTGACAAATAATGTCACCTAGCATTGCATCACTGCTACAGTTGTGTGATACTGGTGAAGTGCTACTAGATGGCCTCATTTAGCTCAGTAGGAAAACTCACATCCCCCCCCCCTGGTGAAGATCAGGCACATCTGGAATGGGTAGGATGCATTCCAGAGGGGTAGAAGGTGGGAAAGGCTTGATGTTCCAGGAGGCTGGATGTTGAGTTGCATTGGATGTTAGGGGGGAGGGGGGTATTGCATTGATGGGATTGGCTACTTTGATAGGTGTGGGTGCCTTGATTTTGGGGGAGTGGTTAGGTGTTTGGCTTTGATTGGCATAAGAACTTATGTGAGAGAGTTGGGGTGGGGAGAAGGAGCTGTCTCTGTCTTGATGGGGATGTCTGGCATGGATAGGACATAGGGCCTTCTTCAGGGGAAGGGTTAGGGCTTGATGGGGGGAAGGGCCAATTTTGAACAAGGTGTTCAAGGGATGAAATTTGCTGTGCTAACCAGCTCTTTCACATTGCACTGATAAGCACAGGACATTTTGCAATGCATCTGTCCACTTTTAGGCTGTGCGTTCTAAGGGATGAATTTTCAAAATCTTACATATGTAAACATTTGAATAAATGTGTAAGTAGCCTCTACCATATTCTGTATTTTATACAAGTAAAAAATGTGCACATATTTTCACTTTCATACAAGCATCTATGCATGTAAAAACAAAAAAAAAAGGGGGGGGGGGCATTCTGGGGGAAGAGCCAACATGTAAGTTCCCGTTTTAAAAAACATAGGCGTACATGGATCAGCTTACAAGAAAATTGGTTCTTACCTGCTAATTTTCATTCCTGTAGTACCAACGGATCAGTCCAGACTCCTGGGTTTATTCATCCCTGCCAGCAGATGGAGACAGAGAAAAGCCTCACTGCCCCTGCTTGATAAGCCCTGGTGCCACCTGTAGTAGATCAGTATTAATCTGTACCCAAGCTGAAAACATTACATGCAAAAAACTGAATAAAAACTTGAAAAATCCGTAACTTGAAAACTTATGAACCAACCAAGAACAGAAGTATGCTGAAATGATCATAGCGGAGCGGAAGACTCTCCCTCCCCCTTCAACCCGCTACTACAGGAACGAAAATTATAGCAGGTAAGAACCAATTTTCTTTTCCCTGTCCATACCCGGATCAGTCCAGACTCCTGGGATGTACCAAAGCTTCCTAGAGAGGGTGGGACCTGGAGACTCCCGCTTGCAAGACACTTTCCTCAAAAGAGTGGGAATCAGAAATTCCCAAATCCAATCGCTAATGCCTTGCAAAAGTATGCAGCAATTTCCAAGTCACTGCCCTGCACATCTCTTGTGGAGACACCAACTGAGACTCTGCCCATGAAGCCACTTGAGCCAGAGTCAAGAGGGCTTGCAACCTCTCAGGGACTTGACAGCTCTTGAGAAATATACACCGCCCCAATAGCCTCCTTAAGCCACCTAGCAATAGTTGTTTTGGAGGCATGGGTACCCTTATTTGATCCGCTCCATAACACAAAAGGATAGTCCCCAAGCCTTACTGTTCAGCCTGACTTCCTGTATTTTTTTTTTAAACTCTCCTAGAGCTGAAAGGAGCTGTCCAGCTCAAATCAGCTACAGAATAAGAAGGAGAAAAACCCCTGAAGAAGAAAAAACAGGGCTGAAAGCACAGAGGTGAGAGGTCCAGATCCCTCCTCTCACACGGCCAGCCGTGTGAGAGGAGGGATCTGGACCACCAGATTTACACCCCACAGAACAATTTGGACCTCAACAGCTCCACCTCAACCGAACAGAGAATGGTTCCCAAAAGAACCAGTCCCCTGGGAGGAAGGCTCACCTGAAAAAATACTAGAAAAAAAAGCAAGGGTAAAGGAGGACTGCAGGTTTATGCACCAGCCATCTGCTGGAGACAGAGAAATACTGATCTGCAGGTGGCACCAGGGCTTATCAAGCAGTGTCAGAGAGGCTTTTCTCTGTCTCCATCTGCTGGCAGGGATGAATAAACTCAGGAGTCTGGACTGATCTGGGTACGTACAGGGAATAGCATATTTTTACACCTGCTAATTATCTGGCATAAGTGACAGTAAACATGTTTGTGTGGTACTGCTTAGTTATGCAGTCTAGGTGAACTAAGGTCAGGCTGAAGAACCAGGAAGGTCCTGAAGACCTAGAGAAGGACTGGGTGATGTGATTAATTTTATTTACACATGCATGTTTTAAAACTGGCCAAATTATGCAAGCAAGTGGAGAAATTGCTTACCTTATTTTTTCCTTAGTATAGACAGATGGGACTCAGGATCAGTGGGCTATGCTCCTCCATCTCCATCTGCCAGCAGATGGAGACGGAGCAAGCTGATATCACAGTATATGTACTCCTACAGTGACCCAGCCTGCCAGTATTCTCTTCAAATACAACTGTGGACAGACTAGCAAAAAACTTGATAAAAAACAGGCAACCATAACTGTATTCAACCTACAAGAAACACTGAACTCACATAAGAACCTAGGTACCCCAAGCTAGGGACTAGATGAACACTTACCAGTAATCCCTGGAGCCACACAGGAACACTATTGACACACTCATTCGGTAGCCGAGGGCAGGTAGCTGAGTCCATCTGTCTAAACTAAGGAAAATGAAATTACCAGTTAAGTAATTCCTCCATACCCTAGCGTGTAGACAGATGGACTGAGAACCAGTGGGATGTATCAAAGTTACTCCTGAACAGGGTGGGAGGCTGCCTGCGGTCCAGTCAACACTGCAAGTGCAATGGCTGCGTTCTCCTTCCAAAATCTGAAGCAATCCCCATAGGGAGATGCACGTCCACCATCTGCTAGAGCTGGAGAATACCGGCAGGCTGGGGTCATTGCAGGAGTATATGTACTGTGACAGCAGCTTGCTGCATCTCCATCTGCTGGCAGGGGAGCATAACCTGAGTCCATCAGTCTACAAGCTAGAAAATCCTACTTTAGTATGGTGTGTAAAATGTACATATTTTTCCTACCCATTTGAAAAATATGTATGTGTTCAGTGCATTGTCAGCATACATACATGCATATGTTGTGGGGTAGAGAGATGCATATTATAAAAAACATGTATATTATACACATGGGTTATAAAATGCTGCTGTAGATCTACTCACAGCTTTATGTGAGTATAAGCCACTACAAGCATTTGTTTGAAAGTTATCCTCTCTATAATGTTTTTTTTTTTTTTTGTTTTGTTTGAAAAAGAGTTTATTCAGAAAGAAAAACAGAAATGTACAAGTAACGCTGGTACAGTAAATGACAACACAATTCAACGGAAGCCTGTACATTAGAACGTATCTGTGTACAAGCGGTAATCAATCTCCAATTCCAACAGTAAACGTAAGGAAAACTCCTTGCAACCTTTTGTGAACCGTTATCTGTTCCCCCTCCCTGCTAGCTCCAACCAACAATGGTATCATTATGATGGAACATTAAAAGTAATGAGAATAGTAATATACCATAGTAATATACTATATACTATAGCAGACATTCCCCCTGGAAAGAAAATTGTAAAGATGACTCTCAAAGATGGCCCTTAAAGATGGCCCTTAAATAGGAATGGGGAAATAAGAATCAATGAGAACTACCCAGTAGAATATGTAGAATATGTACGAAGGTAGGTGAACATGTCAGGAGGGACACTTTATGGTAAGTAATAAAAGTGATGAGACTTGAGTATATTGTCGGAGATTTCTTCCACCTCTGCACCCCAACAAGCCCCTGCGGGGAGCAAGCTATACCGTCCCCGGGCGACCTGGATCACAGACTGGGGTCCCCCCTCTGGCCCGGCTCCACGAACCTTGTTGGATTCAAAAGGGGTAGGTGAGGTAGGGCTTCCAGGTGTCAGTGAGCAGTTTTCGTTTATTCTTGGACACATGTTTAATAGTAAGGCTTTCGAGCCCCGCTAAATGAGACATCTTATTCAACCAATGCTGTATACTGGGCGTCTCGACTGAGAGCCACTCCGACAAAATAATTTGTTTTGCTGATAGTGCCGCCAGCCTCAGAAAGCGGAGCGTCGCTGTGGAGATATGTGGGGTAGATTCCGGCACCAAACCTAAGAGCCAGAACCTGGGGCCTTGTGGAACTTCCTTGTCATATATCCTGGAGCACAAGGACCGTACCGCCTGCCATAGTGTCTGTATCTTAGAACACTCCCAGAAGCTGTATAAATAAGAACATGACTCCGCAGCACATTTCAAGCATTGGGGGTTAGGGCACAGCCGCATCCTATAGGCCATAGACTTGGTATAGGAATATTGCCATATGAATTTATATTGTAACTCCCTGAGATTGGAATTTTCCGAGAGTTGGGGAATAACGTGTAAATAAGCTTGCACATCTTCCTGGGTTATGCCTAATGAAGGGAATGAGTTCCATTTTTGTGCAACAACCTCTAACAGTAAAGAGCGAGTACCCTGCTCCACTACCTTAGCCAAGTGCGAGCATTTAGATTTCCCCAAAGAGGGACGAAGAAAGATAGCCTCCAGAGATCTGTAACCTGAAGAAGTGTTTTGTAGAAGCCCTTTAGTGTTAATGGAATGACGGACTTGCATATAATTAAACAAATCAGCGTTTAACAACATATATTTGTCCTGTAATTCTTGAAACGTATACATGCGGCTCTGGGACCAGTTTATTAATTGCCCTACAAATTTTATCCCTTTTTCCTCCCACCTCCGAAATATCCCACTAGAAAGTCCCGGCGGGAACAGAGGGTTTCCACAGAGAGGGACCATGGCTGTCTCCGTTCCAGTGGCTCCTTTGTAGACTTGTAATAAAGACCTGGCACTCCTACCTGCCTGATAAATCAGAAAGTGTCTGACATGGGGAGGAACCTCACTCAACGGTATTTGTATAAGCGCCAACAACTCGAGGCCCTGAAGCCAAGCGAGCAGATGTGGGCGGGAGGAATAAAAAGAAGTGCCCCCAAACCAATCCTTGACATGGCGTAACATGCAAATTAGATTGTATTTTTTAAAGTCCGGACACGCCAAGCCTCCTTGGAGCAGAGGTTCCTGCAGCCAATGTAGAGCAATCCGCGCCTTACGACCCTGCCATAAAAACTGACGCAGAGCCCCATGTATAGTCATAAGATCCCTTCTATGCAGCCACACTGGTAACATTTGCAACAAGTATAACCATCTAGGTAGCTCAATCATTTTAAATAGGTGTAAGCGTCCTGTAAACGAAAGAGGCAAGTGTGACCAGCGTGTCAGCCGTTCCTTAAGGATTTTTAGCAGAGGGCGCATATTGGTTTGATATATATGATCAATATTAGAAGGGATCAATATACCTAAATATTTAATAGAGGTTGTCGCCCAACGTAAGGGAAACGTGGGACCCCATGTCTGCACTAATGTACCAAAAACTGACATGGCTTCAGACTTCTCTCTATTAATTTTTAGACCAGAGAAAGAGCCAAACTCGGATTGATATTGTAAGACTTTGGGGAGGGAAACCTTCGGTGTAGTTAGGAATATAAGCAAGTCATCAGCAAATGCTGCAATCTTAAAGGAAGTGGCATTGACCTCCGGGCCTTTAATACTAGAGTCGGAAGCAATCTTCCGCAACAGAGGGTCCAAAGACAAGATGTAGAGTAAAGGGGATAAAGGGCAACCCTGTCGAACTCCCTTATGTGGGGTAAAGGGAGCCGTTATGGAACTATTAACCAGCAGATGTGACTGCGGGGCGAAATAGAGTAGTTTTATGTATTGAACAATACCGCCCGTAAAGCCATATCTGCCTAAGACTGAAAATAGGTAAGGCCAAGACACTCTGTCAAAGGCCTTTTCTGAGTCAAAACTAACCGCCAGAGATTCCAACTTATGGTACACACAATAGGCCATTGCTGTAGTCAAGTTGACAATATGAGAACTGGCGGATCTACCCTTCACAAATCCCACCTGGTGAAGGGAAATCAGAGAGGGGAGGACCGCACCCATTCTAGTGGCTAATACATTGGCCAGAAGCTTAAGATCACAATTTAAAAGTGATATCGGGCGATAAGACGCTGCGTATGCAGGGTCTTTGCCGGGTTTCGGTAATACCGTAATATATGCTTTATTAAAGTCCTGTGGAAAAGCACTGGACTCCAAGCCCGACTGATAGAAAGCACACAACGGTTCAGAGATATGGTTACCTAGAAGTTTAAAATAGTCGTAGGAAAACCCATCTGGTCCCGGCGCCTTGCCAGTCTTACTCTGTTTTATAACCTGGATTAGTTCAAATGGGGTTATGGGCTTATTTAGCATATCCAGCTGGGACTCGGTAAGAGTGGGTAAAGGTAAACCCTGAAAAAAATTGAGTTTCCTCGCGGTCCCCGCCCTCCCTATCCTCTGAGTATAAGTGCTCATAAAACAACCGAAAGGTCTCTCCAATATCCTCATCCTTGAGCGCCCACTTGTCCTGGGCCATTTTCAATTTGTCAATATGAGTTTTGCTACGTCTGGACCTAACTAGATTCGCTAGCATTTTGCCTGTCCGGTTCCCAAACCGAAAAAAATTATGCTCCGCGCATTGATATTGTTTCATGGCCCTCTGCTGTAGATAACCCTGTAACTCCCCCAAAACATTGTGGTATGCCCGTGTTGTAGCCACCGTTCTATGAAGTAGCATGCGTTGCTTCTCCTGATGTAATTTGTGTTCAAGGGTCAGAATGGTGGAATTAAGCCTCCGATTTCGTGCATGAAGATATGAAAGAATTTCCCCCCTCATTACCGGTTTGCTAGCTTCCCAAAAAAGTCCAGGCTCCGATCTGTGGACGCCATTCGTATCACAATAATTGGCCCATTTCTCTTGGAGAAATGCCTGAAATTCCGCGTCCTTTCTCAAATATGCAGGAAATCTCCACCATCGATTTTTAGATATGGGGTTACCAAACCGAATGTCTGTCCATACCAAAGCGTGGTCAGAGACACATGCATGTCCTATGTTGGCGGCCACAACAAAAGGGAACAATGTTCTATCTCCCAATATGTAATCTATTCTCGAAAGGGTCTTGTGAGCTTTAGATTCGTGAGTGTAATCCCTCTCCTCCGGGTGTAAGTTCCTCCAATAATCCAAGACCTGTAACTGCTTACAAAATTTACCCAAGTGGGAAATCGTGCGTGGCCCAGTCCCTGTACCAGTAGAGGAGGATCTGTCCAGTCCGGGATCCATGACCTCATTAAAATCTCCAGCTATCAAAAGGTTCCCCGATTTATGCTGTAATAGGAGACCTGTGAGATGATGAAGAAACGTATGTGAGCCGGTATTGGGGCCATATACATTACAAATAGTAATGTCCCTGCCGAGTAGTGTGCCCGTAATTATAGAATATCTGCCGTCAGAGTCATGGATTTCCGAGATCAATTTAAAGTTTAAGGACTTATGTATAAGAATCGCAACCCCTGCCTTTTTTCCCAGCGCAGGAGAAAAGAAATTGTGCCCTACCCAGTCCCTGCAAAGTTTAGCATTTTCCCCTACCGTAAGATGAGTTTCCTGGATGCAGGCTATATCAATATTGTTCCTGCGTAAGTGTTGTAGTACCTTCGTGCGTTTTACCGGATTCCCCAAACCATTCACATTCAGGCTAGCCAGTCTAAACGTAGGGGAGGTCATGAGAATGTTTTAAAGCCATTCCCTGCGTGAGTACCATACATTGTATATGTCAGCCAAAGAGTCCCCCAGCCTAGACTCCCCAGCCAAAAGTATATCTCCAACAGGAAAGAGAATGTCATGCCTAGCAAAAAACCATCTTCGCATAGAGCTAGCATTGAGCCAGTATTCCCCACCCCCTCCCCACCCCATCCACCCCCCCAACCCCCCCAATTTCCCCTCCCCATCCAAGTGTATATCAAGTAGATCCTCCCTTTAACTAGGGAAGAAATGTCACTAAGCATGTGACCAAGTACCACTCCTACAAATTATCCGATGTGTACCCAATAGAGTCCCCAACAGAATCCAATCATACAATCATCCATACAAGAGTAACTGTAAAAGAAACATGAAAAGGTAACAGTAAATAGTGTCCATCAATGCCTCCCGCTTACCACCCTGGAGACACACAAACCTGTGTATCAGAGTAAAGGAGAACAATTATTGTCCCGCCAACAGTTCCATTGAGGCCTACAAACTCCGAGCCACGTAACAACGTCAGTACCAAGCACAACGGTGCAGATCCAGTCATAACACAGGCGAAAGTTCCAATCCAGGGTACAAAAGTCGCCATTATATTCCTGGGATGAGTTAGCATCTCTCACCGAATGCCAATATATGATCAGGGGATCTTGACCGCCGTCACCGGCGCCGTCGACACGTGCGCGTTCCAGTCCGCGTGAAGATGTGTGAACCGGACAATGAAAAGTTTCCCAGCTCGTGCTTCTGGGTTATCCAGGGATTATTCTGCCCCGATGTGCAGACTCGGAAGTGAAAATAAAACACTGCAAACAGTATTAAAACAGCCAAAAGCAACTTATGGCATAAACTTTAGCCAGTCCAAAAATACAAATTACTGATCTGTATCCGACTGCGTCACTGCGCCACTTCGCTCAGTCCCCAGTAATGCCGGTGGAAAAAGTCTTTGCTGCTGCCAGATCCTTAAAAGTATGTACTGTCCCGGAATGCCAAATCCGTAGCGTCGCAGGATATTGTAGTTGGAATTTAATATTCCGTTTTAAACAGATCAGAGCAAAGCGGGCTGAAAGCTTTCCGTTTCAGCGCTAATTGCGAGGAAAAGTCCTGAAAAATACGGACCGTCGTACCTTGGTAATTCAGATTTTTCTGCTGCCGTGCTGCCTGCATTATAGTTTGCTTCTGTGCCCAATTTAGTAGTCGAGCAATGACAAGGCGCGGCCGTTGGTCATTATCCGTGCGTCTGCCTAAACGGTGAGCCCTTTCAACGCAGAGCTTCCCCTCCAAATCAGGGAGCCCTAGGGCTTCAGGCAGCCATTTTTCGAGAAACGAGGCCAGGGATCGTTCATCCAGCGCTTCAGGTAGGGCAGTCAAACGAATATTATTACGTCTAGCCCTATTTTCCAAGTCGTCTAATTTGTCTCGTTGTTCTTGCGTTTGATGTTCGAGAGTGACTACTTTCTGCATGAGGGCATTGTTTTCGTCTTCCAGGGTCGATATACGAGATTCGGCCTGATCAATCCGGGGCGGGAGTTCAGCGATAGTTTTTTTTTTAATTCCTGAAATTGCCCCGTCAGTTCATCAAACCGAGCATCCAGTGCCCTGACTACCGCTGCCGTTATTTGCTCAGTAAAATCCCCTGAAGGCGCACCATGTGGGGGTGACCGCGATTCACTCGTTGAAGGCGAAGGGGTCTGCCTCTCGAGCGGGGAGGCGGCCGCCATTTTAGTTGGCGCCTCTTTGAGTTTTTCCTTATCCTTTTTCCCTCCTCGCAGGGGCATAACCGTAGTCATTTTAGACATATATCTGTCTATAGACATTTACCTTGACTCGGGTTAAGGTTTGGTCCGTTTTCGGGAATTATAAACGGTGAAGTGAACCGATGATGTAGGAGTGGTGCCCGGAGCTGAGACGAACACGTCCGTTCAGCTACACCACATCACGTGACCTCATCCTCTCTATAATGTTTGCTCTGAGACAAGTGTTAAATTTCAGACCTTAGCTGGTATGCACACACTAGCACATGGAAGAAAGTATACTGTGCTATTTCATACCATCCACTATTAATTAATTTGTATATAACGTTCCCTTATTTAAATGCTGAGCAAAGCAGCTAATGTATCAGGAGACCAATTTAGTATGCATGCTAAACCATTATTAGACAATTAGTTTTGTGCATTTTAAATGGGCTTAACATGCACACCAAGCTTTAGCACATAGGCCCCAAGTGATGTTTCAGAGAATGTGATATGAAATTGGGGTTTTTGTGTTATACTGCATAGTTAGAATACAAATCAGTGCCTTGGCTAAGTAAGCCATAATATCCCATTGATTAGAAGATTTTTAAAGGAACCAGTAATTTTGGCACAAATGGAAATACCTTTAGAAGTCCTCTGTCCTAGCACAATGAATCTTTCTGTATCCTGACCCAGGATGTTGGTGGGAATATCAGGTCCTGGTGGAGTTTAATGTACGGCAGGAAGAGGTGCCATACATTCTTACTGTGAAAGATTTAAAACAAAAATCCTTCTGTGGAGGATCAGAATCAACAGTCATTACCAGAAGCAAAGTCATGAAATGAGAAGGACCAATGTTATGATTTCATTTTATTCTCAATCTGATAAAGATGGCATCTTGGAATTAGTTCAAAAGGAAAAATACCTGATGTATGAGAACTGTGTTCCAAATATTAGGGATGTGAATCGTGTCCTCGATCGTCTTAACGATCGATTTCGGCTGGGAGGGGGAGGGAATCGTATTGTTGCCGTTTGGGGGGGTAAAATATCGTGAAAAATCGTGAAAAATCGAAAAATCGCAAAACCGGCACATTAAAACCCCCTAAAACCCACCCCCGACCCTTTAAATTAAATCCCCCACCCTCCCGAACCCCCCCCAAATGACTTAAATAACCTGCGGGTCCAGCGGCGGTCCGGAACGGCAGCGGTCCGGAACGGGCTCCTGCTCCTGAATCTTGTTGTCTTCAGCCGGCGCCATTTTCCAAAATGGCGCCGAAAAAATGGCGGCGGCCATAGATGAACACGATTGGACGGCAGGAGGTCCTTCCGGACCCCCGCTGGACTTTTGGCAAGTCTCGTGGGGGTCAGGAGGCCCCCCACAAGCTGGCCAAAAGTTCCTGGAGGTCCAGCGGGGGTCAGGGAGCGATTTCCCGCCGCGAATCGTTTTCGTACGGAAAATGGCGCCGGCAGGAGATCGACTGCAGGAGGTTGTTCAGCGAGGCGCCGGAACCCTCGCTGAACGACCTCCTGCAGTCGATCTCCTGCCGGCGCCATTTTCCGTACGAAAACGATTCGCGGCGGGAAATCGCTCCCTGACCCCCGCTGGACCTCCAGGAACTTTTGGCCAGCTTGTGGGGGGCCTCCTGACCCCCACGAGACTTGCCAAAAGTCCAGCGGGGGTCCGGAAGGACCTCCTGCCGTCCAATCGTGTTCGTCTATGGCCGCCGCCATTTTTCGGCACCATTTTGGAAAATGGCGCCGGCTGAAGACAACAAGATTCAGGAGCAGGAGCCCGTTCCGGACCGCTGCCGTTCCGGACCGCCGCTGGACCCGCAGGTTATTTAAGTCATTTGGGGGGGGGTTCGGGAGGGTGGGGGATTTAATTTAAAGGGTCGGGGGTGGGTTTTAGGGGGTTTTAGTGTGCCGGCTCACGATTCTAATGATTTATAACGATAAATCGTTAGAATCTCTATTGTATTGTGTTCCATAACGGTTTAAGACGATATTAAAATTATCGGACGATAATTTTAATCGTCCTAAAACGATTCACATCCCTACCATATATATCTGAAGGTAAGCGGTGAAAGATTTCTGTCTTTCCAGGAGGAATTTCTGAATGTGTCTAGTCTAAATCTGGCAAAACTCCAAGTAGTGTCATTGACTATGCTGAGGGAAAAGCTTTATTATTATACGGTATTATTATACGGTAAAGGTATTTTCATGAATGGGTCTATTAGTGGTAGAAAGAGAACAAATTGTGATTAAAAAAAAGAATATATTTGATTGGTTATCTGATGCAAAAATGTAATGCTTTGGGACAAAAAGGTGAAATTACTTCTTACCTGATAATTTCCTTTCCTTGAATTAGGGCAAGCTACTCCTCACCAGTGCATTGTGCTCTCCAACCAGCAGGTGGAGATGGAGAACAATGATTTATATATATAAAAAAGCAGCTAAATTGAATTCTGAAATTTCCCCAAGTGCTGCAGCCAGCAGAAATGCTATTGAATATATATCTTAAAGATGAAAAGACACTAGATAATATTTTAGGAAATAAGGACATTTATCCCATCTGTGTAATTCTGCAAGGTAACTGCAGAAGGGTTTCCCCTCCCCATATACTGTGGTTATTTTCTTGTAAACTCCCATTTACAAAGCATAGAAATCTTATAGATTCAATTACAGGGCAACATATTTGCTTTCAAATTATGAATTATTTTATTACTGATCAGTACAAACAGATATCTCCTAGATTTCATTATTAATAAGACATTTCCAGAAAAATTAAATTTAAAAAATGTAGGATTGGGTGGATTATCAACACTATTTATAAAATAATAATAAAGAAACTTAAGAAAACTTTTATACTCAAAAAAATACAAAAATATTGACCTATTGTAATGACATCAGGATCCTCCTTGAGATCTAAAAAACAAAACAAAACAAGATATTAACAATATTTGGATACCAAAGGAGATCTTTTAAAACAAAATAACCAGCAGCGAAGTTTTACAGGCTGATTCACAAAAGCACAGTACTGCGATCATGTGCAATATTTACCACAGCTTCTATTAGTTCTAATGGGCCTTATTCAGTAGTAATGTACTTATCACCTGTTAATGCATGTTATCTCGGTAAAGGTATTTTCGTGAATAGGTCTATTGGTGGTAGAAAGAGAACAAATTGTGATTAAAAAAAAGAATATATTTGATTGGTTATCTGATGCAAAAATGTAATGCTCTGGGACAAAAAGGTAAAATTACTTCTTACCTGATAATTTCCTTTCCTTGAATTAGGGCAAGCTACTCCTCACCAGTGCATTGTGCTCTCCAACCAGCAGGTGGAGATGGAGAACAATGATTTGCTGACATCCCTCTCATATAGCTCATCACAGACATTAGCCAGCCAGTATTTTTCTTCAAAAGCCAACTGTGCACACTAAACTGCCTAAACATTATTGTATCCTACCAATAATCATTATTTGAAAAGGAACGTTCTTCCATTACTTAATTATTAATTTTTTTTTTAAACATAATGGAAAGGAAGGGACTCAGCTCCACCACCAAGTCGCATCGTAAAACTGTAAAACAAATATCGTATAACGATAAGGTAAGAAGTATTTTCACCTTCCTCTTCATCCGGGCAAGCCAGTCCACACCAATGGGATGCATCAAAGCTATTCCCCAGAAGTACAGGAGGCTGCTTGAAGACCAAGCAGCACTGCCCTAGCAAAGGACGAATCCTCCTGCGCAGCCAAATCTAATCGATTGTATGTGGCAAACAAATGCAAAGACATGGCCACTCTACAGATCTCTGCCAGAGAAAGCAAACACAATTCTGTCCAGGAAAGCACCTGCGCCCAGGTTGAATGTGCTCTTATCTGATTCAGAAGAGGCTTCCTGGCATCCACATAGGCCACTGTCACCACTTCCTTAACCCACTGAGCCACTGTGGCACGAGAGGCTGCCTCCCCCTTCTTCACTCCTCAGTGAAGGAAAAAGAGCCGATCTGTTTTACAAAAGACATTGGTAACGTCTGGATAATACAATAAATGCCGCCACACATCCAATGGCCACAATTTCCTGAATTTCTGTCCATCCAAATCCCTATATAAGGATTGTAGAAAAACTGACTGATTCAAATGGAAATCTGAAACCACCTTCGGAAGAAAGGCAGGTACTGTCCTTAATTGGAGTCTATCCGGCATAATAACCAAAAAGGGTTCTCTACACAACAAGACTTGCAATTCTGAAATCCACCTCGCCAAACAAATAACAATCAAACACCATCTTCAGGGTCAACAACCGTAAACAAATACTCCTCAGAGGACAAAAGGTCGGGCCTGCCAAAAAGAGAACCAGATTCAAATCCCACAAAGGCACTGGGAAATGCAAGAGGGGTCTAAGGTGTTTCACACCCATCAGAAATCTAGACACGTCTGGATGTGGCGGGGCCTCCATTGTATGCATCCCTGATAATATGCTATGGTAGCCATCTGCACCTTGAACATGTTCAAGCCTAAACCTTTAACTTAGACCTTCCTGAAAAAACTCCAAGATCAAAGGAACAGATACTGAAGCAGGAAGACAAAAGTGGCCCTGACACCAATGTTTAAAAACCTACCAGACCTGGATATAGGCCAAGGAGGTGGAAGATTTTCATGCCTGCAAAAGAGTTTCCACCACTGCACCCAAATACCCTCAGTTCAACAGTCAAGCCCTCTCAAGGGCCAAACCATAAAACAAAACAGATCTGGATTGTCATGAAATACCGGACCCTGCCACAGAAGCCCCCTGTGCAGAGGGAGTTGCCAAAGATCCTCTGCCAGCAGATGACAGAGATCTGTGTAGCATTCCTTTTCCTCTTGCGCCGCCGTCCTGCACTTCTCCCTCGGCCCGGGGCGGCCCTCCCCTCGCGATCGGCGTCGGCCCATCGGGCCCAGGGGAGGTGGACCTGCGACAAGCCTCTCGCGAGGCCTCCGAGGCGATCTCAAAAAAAAAAAAAAAAGCGGCATTTAAAATCGGACGGCAGAAGGAATAGAAATCAAAAAAGGAAGGGAACCGGTAAGCCCGCCCCGGAAGCCCCGACACCTCCCACGGCTCCCCAGAGCCCTTTAAAGGGCTGAAACGGCTCCGGGCGTACACTTTTCCTCTTGCACCACTGTCCTGCACTTCTCCCTCGGCCCGGGTCGGCCCTCTCCGCGCGATCGGCGTCGGCCCATCGGGGCCAGGGGAGGTGGACCTGCGACAAACCTCTCGCGAGGCTTCCGAGGCGATCTCAAAAATAAAAAATAAATAAATAAAAAAAGCGGCCTTTAAAATCGGACGGCAGAAGGAATAGAAATCAAAAAAAGAAGGGAACCGGTAAGCCTGCCCCGGAAGCCCCGACGCCTCCCATGGCTCCCCAGAGCCCTTTAAAGGGCTGAAACGGCTCTGGGCGCCACGTGCCTGGCGTCGCGCTCCTAAGGAGCGCAACAAAGGGGCCTGCCCCTTTGTGCACCCCTTCGTGCGCACCAGCACATAGAACTAGAAGCCACCCACGCTAACTCCTTCTGTTATTCCACCCTCTCCTTAATCTAAGCGTTCTACATCAGCTCTCCTCAAGCATTCATCCAGCCACTCCAGCATCCTGCATTCGTCCAGCCACTCCAGCTTTCGTCCAGCCACTCCAGCTTTCGACCAGCCACTCCAGCTTTCGACCAGCCACTCCAGCTTCCTGCATTCGCCCAGCCACTCCAGCACTTGCAGCAGTATCTCTACTCCCACGCAATACAGTTCCCATCTTCTGCGCCACAAAGATGCACCTTTGCACTATACCCACAATCTGGAACAAACTCAGAAAGTACACAAAACCTGCATATCATCACAATGCACGACAACAAAGGCTAATCCCAATAATGATATCGCCTATTACACAAATCCTAGGTCTCTCTCTGTTTACTTTATCTCTATTCAACGCTCAATTGCTCTCCAAAAATTGCACATCCTCAACGATTATTTTATAGAAGTCAACCCTGATATCTGTGCAATCACAGAAACATGGTTAAAACATACAGATACTGTACTAACAAACCAGCTTCCCACTCAATCTTACGATCTCTTTTCAGTCCCCAGACCCAAAAAAAGAGGTGGAGGGCTCCTCCTGGCAGCAAAAAAAGGACTAGGCATAACCTTACAACATACTAACACCTCCACCAAACTAGAATTCTCCCTCTTTAAATCTGAACAACTCCAATTAGCCCTCATCTACGCCCCACCAGGAACCTTAGAATCAGACCCCTCTCCTTTGATCGAGCTTATAGCCAAACACATTAACGCAGACAAACCCGCAATAATCCTAGGAGACTTTAATCTGCATGTGGACGCTTCTCCACAATCCATCAACTGCGTAACAGTTCTCTCCTCACTCAATCACTTGGGTTTTACTCAAATTGTCAACAGCCCCACCCACAAGGCAGGCCATATGTTGGACCTCATCTTCATTAACGATAGCTTTACCATCTACTCCAATCCCACCTGCTCTCCAGTTCCCTGGTCAGACCACCGAGTCATCTATATGACCCTTAAGATCAACAATCCACCACCTCAAGTCTCTACCAAATCCACTATCCATTTCAGGAAACCATGTTCACTAGACCTACTCAGCGAAAAGATATCCGAAGCACTAAATTAACTAGACCTCACAGACGCAACCACAGCAACCACCTCATGGATCAATCTCAACAATAAAATTGTGGATCAAATCTGCCCAACTTCAACCAAAATCATACAACCCACATTGGATAACAGAAAACCTTGGTTTACCCCTGAACTTAAATCCCTCAAGCAAACACTAAGAAATAAAGAACAAAGCTGGAGAAAAAAACCCAACCACTTCATCACTTGCTATCTACAAATCCCTTCTCAATACATATAGGAACGCCATCCTTAGAACCAAGAAAGACTTCTACGCAAAAAAAATCCACAACTTCATTTTTGACTCAAAAGCACTTTTCTCCTACGTCTCTTCACTTACCAAACCATCTCCTCCCACCATTCCAGACCACCAAGCACTCAACAAAGCCAACAAACTCGCTAACTATTTCAAGACAAAAATTGCCAACCTTACCTGTTCCCTCACAACCAACAGCCTCCCCACTATACACCATCTCATAACCCTGCCGCAACAAAACGCTAGTCTCGAGTCATTTGAGCCCACCTCTGCTCTTGAGATAGAAAATACCCTCAAGAAACTCAAACCATCCTCCCACCCATCAGATCCATTACCAACAAATCTGCTCATCGCCATCCCGAACACCATCTCAAAACCAATTTCGGAAATTATTAACATATCTCTTTCTCAAGGCCTGGTACCTAACCAGTTAAAAATGGCAATCCTCAAACCTCTGCTAAAAAAAAACCAAACGCCTCTCCATCGGACCCAGCTAACTTTCGACCAATTGCAAACTTACCTCTCATTGTCAAATTGATGGAGAAAATTGTCAACAAGCAACTGTCAGAATATCTTGAAGATCATAACATTCTGTCCCCGGCTCAGTACGGCTTCCGCAAATTCCTAAACACTGAATCTCTCTTACTATCTCTCACAGACACCATCCTCTAATCTGGAGAAAAAACAATCCTACCTGCTTGTTCTTCTTGATTTGTCTGCAGCGTTTGACACGGTAAAACACACTATACTTATAGACCAACTAGCCAACATAGGCATCAAAGGCTTAGCTCTCAGTTGGTTTCAGTCCTTCTTGAGCAACAGATTCTATAAAGTCAGGATAAACAACAATGAATCCCATCCAGCCCTTGCAGATCAAGGAGTCCCTCAAGGATCTTCACTTTCACCCACCCTCTTCAATATCTACCTCCTCCCTCTCTGCCACCTACTCGCAAACCTTATGCTCACCCATTACTTCTATCAGATGACATACAAATCCTTCTCCCGATTACAGAATCCCTTCAAAAAACTATCACCTACTGGAATGACTGCCTTCAGCCAATTAAAGAAATGCTCATTATCTCCCATGACCCCCTCACCATCTCATCAAGCTCCTCTCAATCAATAAATTCAAATAGCACGTTCTTACCTGACGTCAGGGATGTTGGAGCCTGGCTAGACAACAATCTTAACCTAAAAATGTTTATAAACACTACCACAAAGGACTGCTTTTACAAACTGCAAGTCCTCAGAAAGCTAAAACCCCTCCTCCACTTCACTGACTTCCGGCTAGTACTCCAATCCATCATACTATCCAAGCTCGATTATTGCAACTCCCTTCTACTCGGTCTCCCCACAAATTCTATCAAACCCTTACAGATGGTACAGAATGCCGCTGCCAGAATCCTCACTAACTCTAACAAAAGAGAACATATCACTCCAATCCTTCGTAACCTCCACTGGCTCCCTATTAAACACAGGATACGCTACAAAGTTCTCACAATCGTCCACAAAGCGACACACAAACTTGCTCCTATCATGTTAAGCACACAACTTCAACCTCACACATCTTCCAGACCAATTAGAAGCGCATACAAAGGCACATTGTATGCCCCGCCGGTAAAATCATCTTTGAGCAAACGAGCACTATCTTCAGCAGGCCCTCACCAATGGAATGTGCTTCCCCACAATCTAAGACTTGAACCAAGTCATCAGCAGTTCAAAAAAAAGCTAAAAACCTGGCATTTCCGCCAAGCCTTCCCAGACACTTAATGCTGCCTAGATGCTATGATAAACCCAATTAGGGGATACCTCATTGAATTATCCTATTATGACTTTTCTAACTGCACTATGATTTAGAGTTCATACGTTTCTTGTATTTATATTTATACTATACTATGTTTAATTTGTAATTTGTACTTTGCTCTATTGTTCTAATGTTCTATGTAAAGCCCCTCCCCTTTTTTGGGTATTTCACTGTTATATGTAAACCGGAGTGATTTGTATTTCATACAAGAACATCGGTATATAAAAATTAAAAATAAATAAATAAATGGCGTGTGTAGCCAATCTGGGGCCACCAGAAGCACCAAGCCTGCATGCCACGCTATCTTTTGTAGTAATGGATCATAAGAACATGCCATACTGGGTCAGACCAAGGGTCCATCAAGCCCAGCATCCTGGTTCCAACAGTGGCCAATCCAGGCCATAAGAACCTGGCAAGTACCCAAAAACTAAGTCTATTCCATGTTACCATTGCTAGTAATAGCGGTGGTTATTATCTAAGTCAACTGAATTAATCGTTCAAGAACTTATCCAATCCTTTTTTAAATATAGCTATACTAACTGCACTAACTACATCTTCTGGCAACAAATTCCAGAGTCTAACCGTGTGTTGAGTGAAAAAGAACTTTCTTCGATTAGTTTTAAATGTGCCACATGCTAACTTCATGGAGTGCCCCCTAGTCTTTCTATTATCTGAAAGAGTAAAAAAACGATTCACATCTACCCGTTCTAGACCTCTCATGATTTTAAACACCTCTATCATATCCCCCCTCAGCCGTCTCTTCTCCAAGCTGAAAAGTCCTAACCTCTTTAGTCTTTCCTCATAGGGGAGCTGTTCCATTCCATTTATCATTTTGGTAGCCCTTCTCTGTACCTTATCCATCGCAATTATATCTTTTTTGAGATACGGCGACCAGAATTGTACACAATATTCAAGGTGCGGTCTCACCATGGAGCGATACAGAGGCATTATGATATTTTCCGTTTTATTCAGCATTCCCTTTCTAATAATTCCCAACATTCTGTTTGCTTTTTCGACTGCCACAGCACACTGAACCGATGATTTCAATGTGTTATTCACTATGACGCCTAGATCTCTTTCTTGGGTAGTAGCACCTAATATGGAACCTAACATTGTGTAACTATAGCATGGGTTATTTTTCCCTATATGCATCACCTTGCACTTGTCCACATTCAATTTCATCTGCCATTTAGATGCCCCAATTTTCCAGCCTCACAAGGTCTTCCTGCAATTTATCACAATCTGCTTGTGATTTAATTACTCTGAACAATTTTGTATCATCTGCAAATTTGATTACATCACTCATCGTATTTCTTTCCAGATCATTTATAAATATATTGAAAAGTAAGGGTCCCAGTACGGATCCCTGAGGCACTCCACTGCCCACTCCCTTCCACTGAGAAAATTGTCCATTTAATCCTACTCTCTGTTTCCTGTCTTTTAGCCAGTTTGTAATCCACGAAAGGACATCGCCACCTATCCCATGACTTTTTACTTTTCCTAGAAGCCTCTCATGAGGAACTTTGTCTAATGCCTTCTGAAAATCCAAGTATACTACATCTACCGGTTCACCTTTATCCACATGTTTATTAACTCCTTCAAAAAAGTGAAGCAGATTTGTGAGGCAAGACTTGCCCTGGGTAAAGCCATGCTGACTTTGTTCCATTAAACCATGTCTTTCTATTTGTTCTGTGATTTTGATGTTTAGAACACTTTCCACTATTTTTCCTGGCACTGAAGTCAGGCTAACCGGTCTGTAATTTCCCATTGGAAAATTTCCCGGTGGAAATGCATATAGTAACTTTCCCCGTTGCCAAGACTGAACCAACACATCCACTCCGAGTGCTAGAATATCCTGGGTCTGCCTGTAAAAGCAATCCACTTTCACGTTCTTGCGGCTTGCCATCAGATCCAGAAAGGGCCAACACCCCATCATTCCACAATGAGTCAAAATGCTTCAGGGTCCCAGTTCCCCATCCCCTGATTCCAACTTATGACAACTGAGCTAATCCGCTCACACATTGTCAACTCCTGCTATATGAGAAGCCAGCGGAAGAAGAAGATCCATTTCCTGAGAGACTTGCTGACTTCGAGTCTCCCTTTGATGATTTATATAGGCCACCACTTTTCCTTCCAACTTGGCCTCGAACTGCAGAAAGGCTAGCCGAATTGCTCAGCATCATTTTAGGTGCAGGCCGTCCATTGCCCCTATCATGTATGTGACAGGGGCCGGCCAATGGCACTGGTAGCCCCCATCACATGGTAGGGGCTAAAGGCCACCAGCACCATTTTGGTAGGTGGCAGCCAATTGCCCGGGATTGGCAGATCATTCCTGGGCCCCCCGCTGGACCACTAGGGCTGGGAGGGTGGCAGCAGGGTGAGGCGGGGGCTGGGCAGAATTTTGAAGGGGCACTTTTTGCCCCTTCAAAATTCTGTCGCCTGAAGCGGCCGCCTCACCTTGCCTCATTATAGAACCGTCCCACCTACCTCTCGTGAGCGGCGGCGGCAAAGAGGATTGGAGATTCGAATCCCCACTCCCTTTGCCACTGCCTCTCGTGGCCATGGCTCGCAAGCGGCGGCGGCGCTCCCTAATGGTCGGCACCCTAGGCCCAGGCCAAGCTCGTCTAGTGCTTTCTCTTGCCCTGCTGACTAGCACAATTAAAATCAGACTTGTTTTTTTTATTACAGTTTTTGAGAAGCAGATCTGGGTAAACTGATGGTTCCGAATAAAGTGCTAGAGGGTCTGGGTGAACTGCTGATTCCAAGTACACACGCAAGTAAGTATTTTCAGAGTTGTACTGCATACTTTATAAAATAACTTGCCTTCATATCTAATTCTGGGTTACCATATGCAGATTGTTACAGTAATTATGCACAGTTTTTAAATTTATTTCTAATTTCATCAGCTTACAAAAACATAAGTTTCTGAGAGAAACACTTAGTACAAGAGTAAACAGAAATACAAGAAAAAAGAAGCAGATATAAAAGAACAGAACAAAATCCATCTTTCCCAAAATACTCAACAAGGGGGGACCATAAAAACAAGATACAAAACTAAAAGAAACTAACAAAATACTCAATTTCTAAACAGCCAAAACCAATTTTATAGAGATACTATACTGTTAGATCTAGCGCTGGCATCTAGAAAAAGTTTCAGCTGGTTCTGGCTCATAGAAAACATACTTCTTGCCCTCTCATTTAACTTCACATTTACAATGATGCTCCTAAGCAGGTCATGTCCTGCATTTTACCAAGAAAAGACTTGTGCCTAGTCTGAGTGGCTTTGGACACATCAGGAAATAATGCTATTCTATGACCCAAAAACAGATTCTGTTTAGCCCTAAAAAAAATTGTCAAGATTTAGTTTTTATCTGGTTCAAATTCAAATACCAAAACTCCAAAAGAGCCCCAATAAACTCAGCAATCTGAGATAACTATACAAAAACCAAAAAATCACACCACAATGTTCCTCAGTATAGTATCTTTTACGTTAAATTAGCTATTTATGTAGGATATGAATGAATAAATTAAATAAAAGTGGACCAGAAGGACATACAACTTGTCTGTTTTTTCAAAGTTGTTCCCATGAAGGTCCTACATAAATAGCTAATTTAACGTAAAAGATATTATACTGAGGAACATTGTGGTGTGATTTTTTGGTTCAAATACAAATACTACAAACTGAGTAGCCCTAGTTGACATTTCTACTTGAGACTCCTATAAAAAGGCAGTAAGATTAAGGCTCTGTTAAAAATTCAACACCTGGTGAAACCTCAGCATCAAAATTCTCCAAAAATTTGGCAAATAAAATGCCTGAACAACTGGAAGAATAGATTCCAATAGTATCTTTAAGAATTATTGATAAAATTTCTAAAGCAAATCAATGGATGTTAGTAGAATAGATCTACAAAAGTTGATAAAATGAGGTTAGTTTGCTTAACATAAACAGGGTTCGCTGTAGTCAGCTGGATGAATTAGCCATGACACATGGGGTGATGTCATCTGATGGCACCGAACAGACCCTGCTTTCTTAGCTTATAAAGCGTTTGCTCTAATGAGCATGTTTGGGAGTTCCTGCATGGGTATTGCCTCGTGAGCCCATCAGTCAATTTTAGAGCTAATTCTAGCTAGATAGTCAACTCTTGAGGTACATATAGTCTTGCTTTTCTTAGAGAATATAATAGGGAAATCAGAATAAGTCCCAGCATGCAATGGGGTAAAATCAGACCTGGATCAAACTGTCCTGAAAATCTGGAGCCAGTTGGCAACCCTAGGGAGGGCATGTCCATGACTGTTCCCTAGTTTTGTTTATTTTTAAAGAGGAAGGCCTCTGGGGTCTCTGGGAGTGAGCCTTTGGTACAGAGAGTCTTAGCTCACTTAGAAAACCATGTTTTGGAATCTTTTTGCTCCTTCAGATGGGAATTTTTCCACCCTCCTCATCTCATGTTTTAATTTCTCCTTTGCATACGAAAGGATCTTTGGTTGAGACAGGGGATCATTTTACTGGGAAGGGGTTTTGGTAAGGGAATGGGTTGTTACCACATGTTTATTTTTTTTCTATTTTTTCAACCTATTTTTTAGGCTGTGCCACCTCAACAGGTGTCAGGAGGATGGGCAGGGGTCAAGAGAGTTAATAACTAGGGAGGGGTGTTTACTTGGACCATCTGGCCTTAAGGACAATGGTGACCCTGGTTGAAGGAGCCACCATCGTGTGTTTTTTCTTCCCTCCCCATTTTTTTTTTTATCATGGATTTTTTCCGAAAAAAAAAAAAAATCACACTAAAAGGGTTAAAATATTTTTCCAGAGAGGGGCAAAATATTGTGAGAACACCCTCGAGATATTTTACCCCTCCTGTTGTAAAATATCACAGCATGATAAAGGACCTCCTAAATTTGCAACACTGCATTTGAAACAACGAAAGCTGTAAAGATTTTTAATCAGTTTCACCATTTATCAGCAAAAGTTATGTTGGAAACCAGCCCATTTTTACTGCTGCTGTGATTGTTAGTGCTGTTTGCGATGAACATTTAATTTGGGACTTATTAAATGCAATAAACAGGTTCTAGAAGATTATTCTTCCCCTGCTCAGAGAATTGTGCGCTGTCAGACAAAATCAATATCATGGGAAGAATTAAACCTTAAGAGACTGTGTTTCAGGTGTGGGTTCTGGGACCTTATCCGAGATTATCAGCCCAGGGGTTATACTATTATGGAAGAACTGCGTATATGAGAGCAATGTACCAATGCCTCAAGCTCATTGACTCTTCTGGCTAACTTGATCACAACAAGGAATAATACTTTTCATGTGACAAATCTCAAAGAAGCCGATTAATGACTCAAAGAGTGGCTTCATAAGCTGTGCTAGAATGACATTAAGATCCCATAGAATAAGTGGTTTGGCCACCGGAAGTTTAGTATGCCATAAATCTTTCATAAACTTTGACACTAAAGGATGAGTAGAAATTAGCTTACCTTCTACTTGAACATGGTACTCTGCTATGGCACTGAGGTGCACCCTAAATAACAAGGTACTGAGTTCTGAAGGGGAAAGACAGAGCAAGAACTGAAGCAGCTCTTGCTGCTTTGCTGACACCAGGACAAAAACTGTTTCCATTTTAAACTGTTAAGTCCTCCTGGCAGATGCCAATATGTCGTCCATTTCCTTGGGTAAGGAAAGTATGTGATCAGTGAGCACTCAACATCCAGGTTGTCAAGTTGATGGAGAGAGGAAGTTCAGATGATATAGATGTCCCTCTTCTTGAGTCAACAATAATGGATCAGCCCCTAGAGGGCTAGGGATGGACAATTATACTAGGTATCAGAACCACACTGGTAGGGCCATGCTGATGCAAAGGTAGCAGACCTTGAGCACTTTTTGCAGTGAGCTGGCTAATAGCAAAATTGGTGGAAAATTGTAGATGAGAGCTCATTGCAGTTGAGCAAAAAAAGACCCTGAGCAGATCTGAGTTTGCCTGGAAGAATGGAACAAAATATTTCCACCTTTCTGTTTTCCTCTGTTGCAAAGAGGTCGATGGAGGGATGTCCCCAAAGTCAAACAGCTTGTCACCTTTTAACTAATGTAGGGACTATTTGTGAGAATGAAACACACAGATGAGGTGATCTGTCAACGTGTTGGAAATCCCTGAAAAGCAGGTTACTTGCAGAACAACTCTAATTTACGATGAACAATGCAGCTTCACATCCTTGTATTTCTTTTTGTTTAATCTTCACCTGGCGTACCCTCTTCTCTAACCTATGAACTACTTCAACTAAGTTTTAACCTGAGAATGAAGTTCAGTTAGAGTTCATAAAACAAATTCTTTTACTAAGGGATTTTTCCAAACCAATAACAATCCAGTATTACTGCCACAAGTTTGAGTTTCTGAATGCCAAAGGTTAATCAAGGAAAATAGTTCAATCCCTCCATCTATCAGTGGAACCAGGACATTAGCCAAGGGTTCTCCACCACCCAGCTAAGATAAGGCAATTTCATCCTTCCTCACCTCTGCTGTATAATTCTCACTCCAAGCACTTCTTTTAATACTGGTGGTACTCAGCTATGAAGACTAAGTGAGATGTCAGTAAAATTCAAGTCAGATGTAGAAACATCAAGACCATTCTTTCCCAAACCCATATCCATAGGCAAAGAAATTGCAAACCCCTCTTAATTGGGAAGAGGGAATGGGAAAACCTGACTCTGAAAGAAGATCCTTAAGTAGTCCTTCCTTTTCTTACTTGTTGAAACTAGACTTCAAGATGGGAACCAATCCTCTAATAAAAAAAAAAAAAAAAAGCACCAGGAGTTAGTAAACACTGTTCACCAATCAGAGACTCATACCTCTTCTGCTGTCTTCTGCTCTTAAAAAAAAAAAAGATTTTTTACCAAAGGGCATGGGACTTGAAACCACTGGTCAAGCTTTGATGACATCGGGGTGGGGGATGAGTCCTGACGTCCCATCTATTTCCCGAGACACCTGAAACACAGTCATACTGATGTACAAGAGACTTCCCCTCATTCTCCTGGAGCAGACGATTCCTCCCCCCCCTCCCCCCCACCTTTTTTTTTTTTTTTTTTTTTTTTTAAATGGTTAAAAGTATGAGTGTTCCTGCAATACAAATATATGAGCATATTTTAACAGCTGAAGAACAAATGGCGATGCAACCTCTGGATGCCGGCCAACAGGATCAGCAGCAGGAGAGATAGAAGACACCTCTGCTGCTCCCAGGGGGGGCTCATTTCTCTTTCCTCCATGCAGTCACTGGCAGTTCTTGCTGCAAGGTTGAAACCTCCATTCTCGATTGGCCCACATGCAAATTTAATCGTCTTGGTGCCAACCTGTTTAAGGGCTATGCTGCAGGTGGACCCTTCCACGAGTGGGCCTGGCATTGAAAGGCCATGCCAAAGGGCTCATCCCTTTATATGGAACTTCGAGAGCAGCTTCAACCTGTTTTTCATTCCTCCCAATTTGATTACATTTGGATGGAGACAGGCATGACCCTTGAATAAAGTTTGTCTTATCCCTTACTGCCACCTAAAGCCTCTTTCCCCACCCCTGCAGCACCCCCCAAATCTTCAGCTACTTCTTTGGTTCTATCCAACCCTACTCCATCTATTCCCAGGAACATCCTTTCCTTGATTTTTTCCCTTGAGGTCTCCCAAATTCTTCCTTGCTTTGTAGCTCTCCTCTCCTCCACCATGATCTGCTGTTAACTATTTTCTATCCCATTTCCCTTCTCGCTCCATGCTCTCTGCTGTCTGATTACTACTCAGTGTTCTGTCAAGTGCCTAACCCCATCTTCTATTCAGATAATAACTGGTTGAGATAAATACTCTCCTCGCTGTTCTTATCACTCCATAATTCCCCTCAAGCCTACAATAGATTGATCCATTCCTATACACTCTCAATCAAAGACTCCAGCCTGAACAATCATCTTCTTAATTTATTTATTTATTTATTTAAATTCTTTTAATATACCGATGCTCAAGACCAGGTCTTATCGTACCGGTTTACAATGAACTAGGGGGAAAAAACCAGTTAACAATGGAAGCAAGAAATTACATTATAACAGGGAATGTGGAACTTGGTAGTTAGAGGAAAGGATAGGTTAAACAATTTCTAACAGGAGAACAAAGCAAATAAGCAGAAACGTAAGTGCTTAATTCCCCTCAAGCCTACAATAGATTGATCCATTCCTATACACTCTCAATCAAAGACTCCAGCCTGAACAATCATCTTCTTAATGCCAGATCCATCCATAAGAACTTAGATTCACTACATGACCTTCTCACAGATTACTGCACTGATATTCTGTGCCTAACTGAAACTTGGGAACATGAAATAGACACTCTCTAGTTCATTCAAGTCTGTCCACAGGGTTACTCTTTTGCCCACTCTCCCTGCCAAGGCAAGCATAGTGGAGAGGTGGCCTTTCTTGTCAGCAAATCCCTTGGCCTGACCATTTCCCTTACCAGGAAACTGGATAGGAATGAAACCCTGCTGGTTCAATCAAGTACCTATCCTTAATGAGAGCTCTGTTTGGTATACCATCCACCTCATCAGAATGCTAAGGCCTTCCAAGTACTCCTAACAATAATGGCAGATACTATACTTGAGCACCCGAGGAGTATCATTTCGGGTGGCTTCAATATTTATATGGACCACCCACATGCATCAAATTCAGATGCCTTCTTATCCTCACTGCAAGCTCTGGACCTCTCCTGGTTTGTCAAGGCCTCTACGCATGAAGTAGTCCATACTCTCGACCTAGTCCTTGTACTATTGACACTCCTATATAAACTATTAATCAAATTCTCTCAAATCACCTCTTTGTCATCAACAGACCATTACCTGATCCATTTGGAGCGGAGGTCCAACAGAGCTGATCAAACCTACTTCCCACCTATACCCAGAAAGTTTACTACAGGCAATTCTTGAACAGTCTAAAGCTACTCCCATTGATAGTACCACTGATAGAGTAAGCGCTACCTTTACCTTAAAGGACCTGTGGAACTCTGCCCTCAAGAAAGCTTTGTATGGACTTGCCCCTATGAAGATCATTACAAAGAATCCAATCCCATCCCCTAATTCACCTAATAACTAAAGGAATTAAGAAAATTAGAAGAATACTGGAACATTGCTGGTGAAAATCAAAATCCTAAGTGAACAGAGATAACTGCAGAAGACATCAGACAACCTACTGCATAGCAATCTCCGAAGCAAAAAGGTACTATTTCTCTAATACAATCTCCCAAGCAAAAAAATCACCTACAGATCTCTTCCACATCATCAGGAAGCTCATTTTATTTATTTATTTTATTTTTAAAATGCACATTCTGCTCATATCACATAGTTCAAGGTGGATCACAACCAATAGGAATTACTACACCCCTACCTCCCTCTCTTGACACAGTTAGCTACGGCAATAAATTAGCCAAATTCTTTACTAGCAAGATCAGCAGCATCAGATCAGAACTTAACCCTTCTCACCTCTGATCTCCCAATACATATGGAGCCAACCACATCCTCACATTTGCTTGCCTCCTTCTGCCCACTACCTCTGAAAGAAGTAGATAGTCTCCTCACAGGCCTCAAGTCCTTTACAAGGGCATGCCGAAAAAGTTTATTTGACAATTGCAGCTTATTCAAGATGCTTCAGCATGGACCCTGCTCAATACCAGAAAATTTGATCTGGTCATTCATCTCCTCTCCTAAAATCTCTTCACTGGCTCTCAATCTTCTTCTTTTTTTTGGAAACATGCCCATCCAAATTCCGAGCTAACCTCAAGACCTGGTTATTCAAACAAGCGTACCCCCAATAACCTCTGCCCTGCTTCCCTTTTCATTCCTAACATGCCAGCTCTTTGAGTACCTGTATATTTATCTGTCACAACCTCTGTTATAACTGGTTTGTTATTGTAGTTGCAATCTCAGTGACAACTTCTTCTATTGTGATGGTGGCTGCAATTTAATTTCAACCACAATTACTATTGAACATCTATTGCCTCTGTTATCTCTTAGTGTTGGATTTTATTGCTTGGTTCACTTTCTTCCTGTACTACGTTTTTTGTTCCTGTTTATCCTATGTATCCCCCCCTCCCCTGTTCAATGTATTTTCCCTCCTTACTGTTATAATGTAGACCGATATGATGTTGCCACGAATATCGGTATAGAAAAGTTTATAAATAAATAAACAGATTTAAATTTTTATTGGCACAATCAATATAAACATTCCAATAACTTTGAACATTGATGTGATAAGTACTCAAATTGCAATAAACTTTGAACATATTACAGTGGTGCCTGTTTCTTTTCTTTCCCCATTTCCCCCCCCCCCCTCACCCCCATGGTGCATACTGACTCCCATTTTTTAGGTGCGTGTTATCTCGTCATATCAATGGGGTTCAACCTCTCCCGTCTCCTGATTCTTGGCCAGGATTGTCCTGTCCTTACCTTCCTCCTGGGGCTCTGGTATAAGTAGTTTCTTTTTTCCCCAATCAGAAATAAACTCCTTGTTTCCATAAACCAAAGACTCCTTAATAAACCTTATACCAGAGGAGAAAAGGTTCCCAAATTAATACTTGCCTCACCATCTTATCTTGTTGCTGAGCTCTAAGACAGTACCAATAATGCATTTGCCAAAGTCTGTGCGATACAGAAATAACTGTTGGCAGCCAATCTTTTTTTCCAGTGTGCCGCGAGCTCCTGCCCAGCTGCACTGAGTACTTGGTGTATTAGGGTCCGTTTCATCGCTGCCCATGTGGCTGGATAGGCGGATAGCAAGTAGATCTCCTCTTTTGCATCACCTTCAAACTCCTGCTCCTGGCTTATAAGGCACTCAAGAATCTTGCTCCTCCACTACCTATGCAAACCTCTCTCTGTATACATTCCCTCTCTGCCTAATACTTGCCTGGTCGTACCTGCTCCCAGGGAAAGTGGCTCTCTAGCACAAGAAAGAGAATTTTGCTGGCTATATCCCATCCCTCTGGAATCCCTTGCTGCTGGACATCAGGCTCACACCTAATCTTTTGACCTTCAGGAAAAACTGAGACATGGTGTTTGTAGAAGTTTTTGGTCTGTGTACTTGGACTCTAGCTCTGCCTTCCTAAATCCTTAGCCACCCTCCCCCTCTCAATTCTTCCCCTTCTTCTCCCAGCTGCTAGTATGTTCTGCTCCTGGATGCCCTGTTAACTAAGCTTCAAATCCTGTAGGCCACACCGCCTCTCCCTTTCCAGAGTGGATCCATCTTATTTTACTGCTGAATGATACTGTATTTCCTATTTGATACTGTCCTTACTGCTGCTGATAGTTAAGCCTAGCTGCACTCACCTGTTTGTATTGCCTTGAGCCAAATTTCTTTTTTGATATGACCCTGCTACTGCTAGCTGTTATACCTACCTCACATTGCCTCATGCACCCCCTGTGCTTTTTAATTTCCCTGACCTTGGTTTTGTTTGATGGTCTCTGTTGGTCCCTTTTGTGTAAAATGCTTTTCTCATCCATTGGCAGAGCATGAAATAGTCAATGATGATGACGACTGAAACATATGATGCACGAGCACACATGTACATGTTTGTTGGCCCGTGCCAAGGGACCTGGATATTTTATAACATACATATAAAATAGCCTGACCGCGCATACATCGTGCAATTTTAAGTGGATGCGCACCACTGCATGCAAATGCTGCTTCTATTGCATAAGTGGGGGCATTTTAATAGACATGCGCACTGACACCATTACCAGTTTTCCCAGTTCGCCACATAAGGGACAGGACTTCCAAACCAGGGGCGGTTCTATAACGAGGCAGGGTGAGGCGGCCACATCAGGCAGCAATCTTTAGAAGCGGCAAAAACTCCCCCCCCCCCCAAACTCCTCTAGCGGCTGCCTCACCCTGCAACTAAAACAACAAAGGATCCATGGGCCTCCGGTGGATAGACCTGTGGGAATTCTGTGCTACTGTGAAGTGCAGAATAACCCCCTGCACAGCAGGGGTCTCCTCCAGCTCGCGGCGAAGATGAAGGCCCTGGCGTGCCGCGAGCAGTGCTCACCCGCTCACAGCAAAGACGACTCCAGTGTGTGTGTGTGGGGGGGGGGGATGACAGAAGGGGGCGCCAACTCATCCCTCGCCTCAGGCAGCAGACTCCCTTGGGCCACCCCGTTTCAAACCCCCCTAGTTTAGTAGCCTCCCTTTTCCCCGTTAGCCCTGACCTTCAAAATCCTGATCTACCTAGAATTTTTTGTTTACAACTTCCACGTCCATCCATCGTAGATGTAAAGTTACGTGGCAGGGGACCCCGGTGCGCACCTATGTGCAGAAGTATTTACATGCTAATTTGAAGTTGAAATCCAGGAATGCCCATGCCCCGCCCATTTATTTATTTATTTAAACTTTTCATTTGTGCGCGCAGCAGGAGATAGATACTCGCATACCCGGGCAGCCTTTAAAATATGCTCAGCACACTTCGCCCCGACTTGTGCGCATATCTCCCAGTTTTGGGGTGCCAGACTTTTAAAATTCACCTTTGTGTGTGTACTTTCAGGGCAGAAATATACAGCATTTTATAAACTATGCAGCTCTTGCTGCATAAATCTCCACATGCCCACTTATGCATATAAATAGTGAACCGTGGATAGTTTTGAAGGTGCAGCTGATAGAGAATCCTAGTATAACTATAAACTCAACCCATCTGAATTTAAAAAAACAAACCTCTTTGCTATGTTAAAATGCACTGCAAATTTGTCATGCTATTTTGCTATTCGAGGAGGGGCTTCACGCTCTATACAATGAGTTAATGATTTCCAGCTTACCTCTGTAGCATGTTCAGTAACTCCTGCGTTTCCTTGGTTTTCTTGTGCTGAGAACCATACACTACGTTTTGAATCTCCAAACACTGCATATCAGAACAGAAAAAAAAATAGATAAAAAAGAAAAGTGGAGAACAGGTGAGGTCTATGCAGTAAACATAACACACTAAGGCCATTTAACACAAGCTAAAAATAGCTTGCTATGCAATAACAGCATGGTGTGAACTCTGAACCAGGGCCAGAAGATATTAGCATGAATATGCTACAATTAGCATGTAGGAACATATAATGGAGAAATTACTTACCTAATAATTTCGTTTTCCTTAGTGTAGACAGATGGACTCAGGACCAATGGGTTAAGTGTGCTCCTGATAGCAGTTGGAGACGGAATCAGATCCCAATCCAACGTCAGCCCACACACACCCATGCAGGAAGCCCTGCCCTTCAGTATTCTTCTCAAAAAGCAATTGTGGATATATGTGTGTTTGAGTAACTTGATTAATTTGGCTAACTTGATTAACTTGGACTGGTTGAATTTATTTCCAACTGGAGACCGCCAGTGCACTCAACTGAAAAACGCAGACACCCGGCAACTATGGGTGTCTTAACTAGAGGGAAAGCCTGGCTTACCCGTGCTTGTCTTGTTCTCGGGGATTGTCACCCGAGGTTTCCGGATTTTGCAGCAGCCGTGGGCGGGATACTGAGTCCATCTGTCTACACTAAGGAAAACAAAATTATCAGGTAAGTAATTTCTCCATTTCCTAGCGTGTAGCAGATGGACTCAGGACCAATGGGATGTTCAAAAGCTACTCCTGAACCGGGTGGGAGGCTGCCCGTGGCCCACTTAGCACTGCCCTTGCAAATACTGTGTCCTCCCGGGCCTGAACATTCAGGTGGTAGAACCTCGAGAAGGTGTGAATGGAGGATCATGTCGCCGCCCGACAGATCTTGGCGGGTGACAGCATCTTCGTTTCTGCCCAGGATACTGCCTGGGCCCTTGTGGAATGGGACCTGACTTGTAGAGGTGGAGGCGCTCTGTTTTATTCACCATTCCCTTCCTAATAATTCCTAACATTGTTTGCTTTTTTGACTGCTGCAGCACACTGGGCCGACGATTTTGATGTATTATCCATGATGCCCAGATCTTTTCCCTGGGGTGATAGCTCCTAATATGGAACCTAACACAGTGTAACTACAACATGGATTACTTTTCCCTATATGCATCACCTTGCACTTGTCCACATTAAATTTTATCTGCCAGCCTGACAAGGTCTTCCTGCAATTTATTACAATCCGCTTGTGATTTAACTACTCTGAATAATTTTGTATCATCTGCAAATTTGATTACCTCACTCGTCTTATTCCTTTCCAGATCATTTATAAATAGATTGTAAAGCGCAGTCCAAGTTAGATCCCTGAGGCACTCCACTGTTTATCCTTTTCCATTGAGAGAATTGACCATTTAATCCTACTCTCTGTTTCCTGTCTTTTAACCTGTTTGTAATTCATGAAAGGACATCGCCTCCTATCCCATGACTTTTAGTTTTCTTAGAAGCTTCTTATGAGGGACTTTGTCAAACGCCTTCTAAAAATCCAAATATACTACATCTACTGGTTCACCTTTATCTGTGTTTATTAATCCCTTAAAAAAAAATGAACCAAATTTGTGAAGCAAGACTTCCCTTGGGTAAATCTGTGCTGTGTTTCATTAAACCATGTCATCCTACATGTTCTGTGATTTTGATCTTTAGAATAGTTTCCACTATTTTTCCTGGCACTGAAGTCAGGCTAACTGGTTTATAGTTTCCTGGATCGCCTCTGGAGCCCTTTTTAAATATTGGGGTTACATTGGCCACCTTCCAGTCTTCGGGTACAATGGATGATTTTTCTTTGATGTTTTATGGGGCCTTTAGGATAAGTGAGCTGATTGCCTGTGCAAAGGTAACCACAGGGTATCTGATGGGGGTCTTGCAGTAGAGGATATACCGGTCTATACCGATACAGTCCAACTTTTCATAGGAAGGTCAAAAAATGACCAGCGCGCAGCGGGTAGGTGGGTTACTTTGTATCCAGCTGACGTGGCAGCTATATGTCCAGTCAGGGCAGAGCATAATTACTTAGGGATGCACCCACCCGGGAATGGCCCCTTATTGAAACATCTGGATGGATCTGCACTGTCGTGTTACCAGTTCATTAGTATGTTCCATAGAGGGTTAGAAGCAATAGGGGAGGAGCCAAATGAATAGCACACTCACTTCTTCAGAACTGGTGCAACATCATTTGCGAGCAGCAGAAGGCTAAGAAAGGCACAGATCAAGGCCGTAGGGCTCTGGCAGTCCAGCAGATACAAATCCTACATCCGGCACAAAAAACAGTCCTCCTAAGAATTGGCATGGGGCTGCTGGAACATTTGCTAACTTTGCTCACCCTAATGTTGGTTTTGTTATTTACTGTAGACACTTCTCCCATTTTCACTAAAGTGCTATGCATCCAAGGCAAAGAGTGCCGGCAAACAGATGGGCATACCATGGAGCAAAGCCAACACCTTTTGGCTAGGCAATAGAGGAATGAGGTGGGAGCCAAGTAATACTGGCCATCCTTCAATATGCCACAGAGCTTACATGGCCGGATATTATCTTTCATTTGCCCAGCAGATATAGTAGGAGCCAGTTTCTGAATTCACATATACTCAAGAAATGTGCTTAATCTTTCTAGGATTTGAATCCAAAAAAGCAGATGGCCTCAAGCATTTTCTGTGTCATTCATACGAAAAGACAAACAGGCCGATACAGTAAAAATCGCAGGAGAGCGGGCGAGCGCCCACTCTCCTGTGCGCGCGATACAGTAAATTAATTTATTTAAATTAGGGTCCACAGTAAAAAGAAGCACTAGGGACACTAGCGCGTCTAGGGCCTCTTTTTGGACAGGAGCGGCGGCTGTCAGTGGGTTTGACAGCCGACGCTCAATTTTGCCGGCATCTGTTCTCAAGCCCGCTGTCAGCCATGGGTTCGGAAACCGGACGCCGGCAAAATTGAGCGTCCAGTTTTCAACCCGCGGGCCCATTTAAAATATTTTTTATTTTTTACTTTTTTTTTAACTTTTGGGGCCTCCGACTTAATATCGCCATGATATTAAGTCGGAGGGTGCACAGAAAAGCAGCACTTCCCCGGCGCCAGAAGAAATTAATGCCTACCTTTGGGTAGGCGCTAATTTCTTAAAGTAAAATGTGCGGCTTGGCTGCACATTTTACTTACTGTATCACGCGGAAATGACTAATAGGGCCATCAACATGCATTTGCATGTTGCAGGCGCTATTAGTCTCGGGGGGGTTGGACTCGCATTTTCGATGCGCTAGCTTTACCCCTTATTCAGTAAGGGGTAATAGCGCGTCAAAAACGCGCGTCCAAATGCTGGTTAACAGTGCACTCCGTTGGAGCGCACTGTACTGTATCGGCCTGAAAGTGACAAACATGTAAGCTGGGCAATATACCTCATACAAGAAAAAAGTTCAATAAATAATTACCTTCTTCAGTAATTTGTAGGCCTTTCGCATTTTACCCTCTGCTAGACAGATGCTGCCCATGATGTGCTGAATTTCAGCCATTTTCTCACTGAAATCTACATCTGTGTTTTCCTCAGACTTGAAAGAATCATTCAGCAAATTATAAGCCTCCTAGGAAGATGAAAAAGACCAAAAGATGTATTTCCAAACGAGTATATCTATTTTCTTTTACTATTAGGTTTAATGGTGTAATTAGGAAACCTGAGCCCACAAGACAAACCAAGATACTAAGCCTATGTTTCTGAGTTGAAACAAATATTTTGTATTAAGACAGTAGTGGTGGGGAAAGGGAGGAGCCATATAGTTTTTTGTATGCAGTTCCCCCTGCCATTGCAGTGATAACTCCCACCTCAGTAGCAACCTACCATTATCCTGTCCCTCCCCCTCCATGACCACAACACCACCAGCACCTTCTTCAAATTAAAAAAAATAGTATAAATGCCAGGAGGCTCCTCACTTGCATAGTAGCTCTCGGCAGATTTGCCAACTCCTGAAAAATGTTTTTCCTGTTTTATGGGCAACTTTTTTTCACTGAACAACAGGACTGATAGTAAAAACAATTTTTTTTCAGAGGGAAGTTAAGATGCCTAGCAGATTGCCAGATACTGTGCGAAGGAGGGAGCCCTTCCAAAATTGATGCCTCTCCTCTCCCGGTGGGCCTTTCTTCTTATCTGGTGGTCTTGGTCCCTTTAAATTGATGAGTGGAGGCCTCACATGTCACAAGGAGCTGAAAAAGACAAGTGGTCTTTTTTTCGCTGCAGACCAAAGTGACAGCCAGAAGACAGGATTTATGGGCAGCCTTAACCAACATTATGGACTGTACAGACAGGTTCACTTTTTAGCTTTTTTTTTTTTTTTTAATGGGCAGCCTGTGAATTTACGGATGGTTGGCAACCCTGTGTCTGGCAGTCTCTCCTCCTGTGTTACATGAGGATGTTTCTAGGTGCCCTGTTCTCTTTTGCTTTCTTCCACCATTTCTCTTTCTTCCCTTCACCTTCCTCCCTATTCTCTCTCTTTCTTTTACTTCTGCTGTATGTTAACAGCATCAGTGATGCAGAGTGAGCAGCTGCAAGAACAGGCAGGAAACATTTCTCCTTGCACCTCCCGTAGTTAGGGTGGCCACCCATTCAGGACTGTTCTGGAGTCTGCAGGAATTTGCAAGCAGAACTTGAAAAATTCATAGGAAATTCTCAAAAAAGAATACTAAATGTTGAATCAGATTTATGTTCTTAATAACTTCTCATTGGTTTCATATATTTCTATTTTTTGATACTGGAGGTCCATATTCAGTAACTGTCTGGATACTAAAGTTAGCCGCAGTCTTGCCATTACCAATCTGACTCTAAAACTGTGGCGCTCTTGGCAGCCATCTTGTCCACCTAGCGTTTCCACCAGCTCTGAAATAGCAGGGATATATGTGCGCCCAGAAAAAGTAGGCGGGAAAGGGGCAGGGCATAGGAATTCCAGAGGCGGGGCCAGCAATGACGCGTATAACTCCTAATTTTCCTCAGCCAGCACACGTATGTTACACGCATCACTTTGCTACAGCTACTTGGTAGGCTGGTAACAGTCGGGAGGGAGGGAGAGAGAGAGAATCCTTATAAGGCTCAGTCTGATATTCTATATATAGACCATTGTAAGAGGATACTTTGATTCGGGGTGAATTTTCGGGAGGTGGGTTGGGGGGGTGGTGTTACAGACACATTCAGAAGTATTCTTTGTAAAATTGACATCATAAAATAATTTTGGACCTTATAAATGATGAAAAGGAACTGTTTTGTACAAATCAACTCCTCTTGTTAGAGGAGAATCAATTGCAGACAGAAGGAAGCAAACTGGACAGACCAGATGGGCCTTAATTGCGCTTATCTTCGGTCATATGCTATGTTTATATGTGACATACAAATACATATGGGGGGGGGGGTAAGATTTTCTCCATAGTCTATTAGGAACATTCCAGCAATGGCAGGCTCCAAGGGAGAGTTGGTCAACTGGGAGTGACAGGTGGGCCCATCCCTCAAAGGGCGAGTCAGTGTTTGGGATACCTACAAATAGTGACTCCATGAGTCACTGAGGGCAGTCAGGAGTTTCTTGTTAGCTTCAGATAGGCATTGCCAAAGGGCTGTAGTTGCAGTTGGATAGTTTTTTGCAAGTTGCTCGCATATTAGGGGTGCCTGTAGCTCAGGATAAGACTGAAGGATCGGTGACTCAGCTCACCTTCTTGGGTATAGAGTTAGACTCAGTGGCCACGGTGTTGCATTAGCCCTTGGAAAAAGTGGCTAAGTTAAGAGGTTTGGTGCAGCTCGTGTGGAAGGCGATGAAAGTTACTTTACAACAGATGCAGTCTTTAATAGATTCTCTCAGTTTTGCTTGTCGGGTGATTCCGATGGATTGTGCTTTTATCCGTAGGCTGTCTGCTGCTACTGTTGGGGTTAGGGTGAGTCATCATTTTATTCGAGTAACATGGAGGGTGAAGGATGAGCTGGGGGTATGGGAAGCGTTTCTGGAGCCTTTCAATGGTGTTTGTATCATGCAGGAGGAAGAGGTATCAAATCATGCCCTAGAGCGTTTTTCGGACACCGCAGGGGCTTGCGGTTTTGGGGTTTATTTCCAACACCAGTGGTGCGCCGAGCCTTGGCCAGTGGCGTGGGTGGCGAAAGGCCTCACTAAGAACATCACTTTTTTGGAACCGTTTCCCATTGTAGGGGTGCTATTTATTTGGGGTGGGAAGCTTAGGAATAAATGAGTGATGTTTTGGTGTGATAACCGTGGAGTTGTTCAGGTTATTAATAGGCAGTCTTCCAAATGCATGCATGTGTCGGCTCTACTGCATGAACTACTATTCCTTTGTTTGCACTGGAATGTTAGTTTTACAGCTCGGCATGTGCTGGGAGAGCAAAATTTGATTGCGGATGCCCTTTCTCGTTTCAAGTGGAAGGTCTTCAGGGAGTTGGCGCCGCAGGCAAATTTGACGGGAGAGCCTTTCCCGGAGCACCTATGGCATTTCGGCCTTCAGAAGCTTGGATGATGATTCAGAAGTCCATGGCCCCCGCAACCTGGGCATCTTATTCGGTGGGCTGTGGCATGGTGATGTGCTTCTTACAGGCCGCAAGACGGTGAGGGGCCCTGTTGGCGACGCCAGCATTGTGCAATTCATCCTGTGGGCGAGGAGTAATGGTTATTCATTGTCTTCAGTGCACTGCCAGATTGCGGGGTTTTCATTTTTTTAAAAGCTAAGAGGTTGGGGTAACCCAGCATTAAGTTTCGTGGTCAAGAGAGTGTTGGTTGGTTGGGGCAGGCATAGAGAGAGAGTGATTGACAAACGACAGCCCATTTGGTATGCAGATTTAATGTTGATCATGGGGCATTTCGGGATGGTTTGCTGGTCCAGGTATGAGGTTTTGCTGTTTAGAGTGGCATTCGCCCTGGCCTTTTTTGGTGCCCTGAGAGCGAGTTAGTAGCGAGCTCCAAGGTGAATGTATCGGGTGCGGGTCTGAGGGCAAGTCATGTGTGGGTGTACAACAGCGCAGTTACATTGTGCATACATCGATCGAAGGTGGACCAATAGGGAAGAGGTCATTTTCTTACCTTGGTTCCAGCTTGAGACGTTTTGGTGTGTCCAGTGCGCTCAACTCAGGCTTTTGTTCAGGTAAGGCCTGCTGTGTCAGGCTCTTTTTTGGTGCATGCTGATGGAACGCCGTTGACTGCTTTCCAATTTACTAAAGTTTTGAAGTTGGTCGTGCAGGGTTTAGGTTGGGATGCGGATCGTTATACTTCCCATTCCTTCCACATTGGAGCGGCTACTTCGGCTGCGGAATGGGGGTTGTCAGAGCAGGTGATCAGATCTATCGGATGGTAGACATTGAAAGCCTTTGCTTCGTACATGAAGTGTTGAGCAATTGCAAGAAAGACCGGAACCGTGACTAGGATTTTAATGTTTTTTTCTTCTTTTGCAGAGTCATGGGGGGTCCCCAGTGTTTGGGAATGTGCTTGGGTCGTGGGCCATTCCTTTGTTCACTGGGGTCAGTGCAGGGCTGTGCAGCGACCTTATGGGGAGCACCTGACCTTGGACGCCAAGAGCTGGACACTCAAATGGTTTAGCATTAGGGGCATGAAATGGGTGGATTTGTTATCCTTCTTGCAGGAGTGTGTTCACGACTGGGGTGTTCCACAAATTCTTCTCATTCATTTAGGGGGTAATGATATTGGGGGTTGTTCCTGCAGAGAGCTGGTAGCAAGGGTTAGAAAAGACTTTGCATTCATCATGAATATGATGCCCAATACGCGGATAGGATGGTCCGATATCATTTTTCGGTTGTGTTATAAGAGTAAGCCCCTATGGAGGAGGGGAGTTAAAAAAAAACCTGAATAGACAGATAGGTAAGTGGGTTGTAAAGCAAGGGGGTTTTTTTTGTGAGACATGAGTGGTCCTGGGTTGTCTCAGAGGGTCTATTTTGGGATGATGGAGTACACCTTTCCAATGTGGGCATAGATGTTTAACAACGCTTTGCAGGAAAGATTGGAGCAATTGCTAGGTAAATCATAGGCAGCCGCAGTGGGGGAACAAGGGCAACCAAGGTTGTCCTTGTTTTGTGGCAGAAAACCCAAGCCCAATGTTGTTAAGTGTTATTGTTGTATTGTACAGGGGCATTGGGGGGGGGGGGGGGATAGAATCTTGAGTAGTTTGGGGCTGGTACATGAGATGACCAATGAGCAAGGAGGGAGAGGGGGCCGATGCTCAAGGCCGTGTGCTTACCCTTGCTGGGAAGAGGTGGGGTAAGATAAGGGGAGGAAATTGCTTTGCCCTACCACTGGGGCGTGGTGGTGAGTGCCTTGTGCTGGAGGAGGTGGGGTGGGTGGTGTTTTTCCAGGATTGTGTATTAAGATTGATAGGGCTCGGGTTCAGTGTAGAAAATAAACTGCGGCCTTTTGTTAACCATGGAAATTGTAATGTCATTTGTGCAGAAGGGGGATAGCGGGGAGTGAGACGAGTGTCTTGCCTCTCTATGTAAGTTAAGGCGGCGCAGGCTAGTCTCGCGCCGCTGACATTAACATGAGGAGAGCGCTGCGAGCGAGCGGGAGGGGTTGGGTGGGGGGGGGGGGGCTAGGAGATGGTAACCTTCGGTGATGGCAATATTTTAAAATGCTGCCTCGCTATTGGTTGCCCTCCAAGCAGGATCGTGTCGCGAGGCATTTCCGCCTCAGTCGACCCAGGGAATGGGAGAGGCAGCAGCAGCAACTTGCTTTTTCCCTCCCTCCCTCCCAATTTTTTGTGGTATGTATGGGTGAGTTATGTGGTTTTTCTTGTTGGTTGGTATGCATTGTCGCAGCAGTGGCGGAAAACCCGAGCCCATTGTTATTATTGTATTGTAAAGGGGCATTTGGGGGGGAGGGGGAGAATCTTTTGTAGTTTGGGGCTGCTATATAAGATGGCCAATGAGCAAGGGGGGGGGGGGGCCCGATGCTCAAGGCCGTGTGCTTACCCTCGCTGGAAAGAGGCGGGGTAAGATAAGGGGAGGAAATTGCTTAGCCCTACCACTGGGGCGTGGTGGTGAGTGCCTTGTGCTGGAGGAGGTGGGGTGGGTGGTGTTTTTCCAGGATTGTGTATTAAGATTGATAGGGCTCGGGTTCAGTGAAGAAAATAAACTGCAGCCTTTTGTTAACCATGGAAATCGTATGATGGCAGATAAAGGATAGGAAGGCTCATCTAGTCTGCCCAATTTACTACCTGGTACAAGCAAAAATTTCCCAGTTGATCTTGACTTTCCTGTCACTTCTCTGCATATCCCATGCTTTCTTGAATTTCTTTACTGTTATTGTTTCTATTACCTCCACTGAGAGGCTGTTCCATGCATTCACAAACCTTTCCATAAAGAAATATTTTCTGCTGTTGTTCCTGAGTCTACCCCTTTGGAGCTTCATACTGTGACCTATTCTTCTAGAGCATTTGTTGCTTCTTGTGCATTATTTATAACTCTGAGGTATTTGAATGTCTCTGTCGTATTGTACCATTTCTTCTCTCCAGTCTAGCATATACATAATTAGGATCTTAAGTATAATTTCATATGACTTTTGGTACGCATTCTGCACCATTTGGTAGACATTCTCTGGACTATCTCTACTCTGTCTACTGTATAATCTGTTGGAGGTATGGCTTCCAGAAGTGGGCACAATACTCAAGGCGAGATCTCATCAGCAACTCCTATTGCACATGGACACAGGATGCTTAAATCTGGCCGTGAAGGGACAGGGAGAGGAGGAGCACAAGAAGGCTTTTTTAAATTTAGAAGATTCTTTTTTTTTTTTTTTTTTTGTGGGAATGAGCTTGGACCCAACTTTTTCATTTTATGTTTCTTTTCTATTTTGTTTGCTGTTTGTTTTCATTTTAATCAAAATGAAAGAAAAACAAAAAAAAATATGGAAAAAATAAAATAAAATGAAAAAAATCAGTGCACACATCTATCTCTCCTTATACACTTAGGGGGTAATTTTCATAAGGATTTACACGTGTAAATGTAACTGCTATTGTAGCAATTTTCAAAAGCCATTTACTTGCGTAAAGGACACTTATGTGAGCAAATCCTATGGACAATTCATGGCATATATTGTAGCAATTTTCAAAAACCCACTTACACGAGTGAAATGCATTTACTTGAGTAAAATCCAGTTTTAAGTGAGTAAATGCTTTTTAAAATCAGGCCCTTAGCATCTCTTTAGAAAATAGGCTTGTTAGTTAGATTTTGTTACCTGATTTCTTCCGACTTGTACGAGCCATTTGCTGAATTCCAGAACAGCACTGAGAGTCTGTGTATCATATGGCCCCAGTGTAACTCGGTATGCATTGAGGCTCTCTACAAAATACATTTCAGCAGCCTCTAGAAGATAGCAATAGAGTAAATGATAACAAATAAAAGACAACTCTTTTCCACCCAGACTGATATTCTCTCTCTTTGGTTTTTTTTTTCACCACTTTGAAAGATAAGCAGACACTTCCCATTGCCTAAACCAACACCAATTCCCTGCCCCATATCCTCTACTTAACCTTTCAGCCTTGCTCAGAAGACTGTGCTCATGAAGAAGTAGTTAAACTTAAAGTAGATATAGTAATGGGACCGGAAGGGATATCTCCAAAGTTACTATGGGAACTTAGAGATGTTCTGGTTGCTCTGTTGTCTGACCTTTTTAATGCTTCTTTAGAGTTGGAAGTGATTTCATATGATTGAAGACAGGCACATGTAGCTCCTCTTCACCAACATGGAAGTAAGAAAGAGTCTAAGACTACTAAGAGTGGTTAGTCTGATCTGTGTGGTGTTTAAATCAATCAAAATGCTGTTAAAACAGAAGATAGTGCAGTTTCAGTAATCTAATGGATTATAAGATCCGAGTTGGCATGGTTTTTACCACAGATGGATCTTATCAGACAAATCTGATCAATTTTTCTGATTGGGTGACCTAAGAGTTGGATCAGAGAGAGCGCTAGATATAGTGTACTTGGAATCAGTAAGGCCTTTCACATGGTTTTGCATAGGCAATTTCTAAATAAACTGTACACCCTTGGTAAAGGCAAAAAAACAAAGACAACCTTATGCCGTGGAAAGATTTTATTAAATTATTCTAGTACAGAGCCCGACTCTGGCCGAGTTTCGCCAATCAAGGCTGCATCAGGGGATGACTTCTGATGGCAAAGAAATTACATAGGTATAATCTTATGATGTAACACTGTCATATCAAATTTTCAGTCTTGATCATGCATACAACTCTCTCCGCTTCACGAACTGACAGCGTATCTCACGAGGATCTGTCCTATTGTGTTTGAGAGGTTGTGAAATAGAAGGCAAAATACACATCGTCTCTATTCTTGCCTTACCCTTAAACAACATAATTTTGAGCGAGATACACTGTCAGTTCGTAAAGCGGAGAGAGTTGTATGCATGATCAAGACTGAAAATTTGATATGACAGTGTTACATCATAAGAATATACCTATGTAATTTCTTTGCCATCAGAAGTCATCCCCTGATGCAGCCTTGATTGGCGAAACTCGGCCGGAGTCGGGCTCTGTACTAGAATAATTTAATAAAATCTTTCCACGGCATAAGGTTGTCTCTGTTTTTTTGCCTTGGCTACGTGGGACCGCCTTCCGATTTGCTTTATTGGACCCACCCTTGGTATAGGCCCTAAAGTAATTAACTAGATTAGAAACTGGTTGAATCAGAAGCAATAAAGAGTAGTAGTAAATGGAATTCTTTCCAAGGAAGGGGGCCGTTTCTAGTGGTGTGCTGCAGAGATTGGTCCTTTGACTCTTTTTTCAACATTTTCATAAAGGATATTGAGGAAAGACTATTGGGAAAGGTTTGTCTTTTCACAGATGATATCAAAATCTGCAACAGGGTTGATTGCCAGGAAGATGTAGAAAACATGAGAAGGAATCTAGCAAAGCTAGAGGAATGGTCTAGAGTCTGGAAGCTAAGATTTAATGCTATAAAATGCAGGGTCATGCATTTGGGCTGCAAAAACTCAAGGAAGTGGTACAATATAGGGGGTGAAATTCTACTTATGAAACAAAGTGTCCAAACAGGTGGATAACCCCTCCATTATTTCTTGACCATCCTTTTCTTGTTTTGATGTTAAATCCCTGTTTAAAACACCCTGTTTGATGTATTTCTAACCTGGTTCAATGTAAACCGACGTGATATGTCTTCTCATGAACGCCGGTATAGAAAAACATTTAAATAAATAAATAAATAAGGTGATGACAAAAGCCAGAAAGATACTTGGGTGCACAGGGAAAGGAATGGTCAGCAGAAAGGAGGTGATATTGCCCCTGTATAAGCCCTGGTAATACTGTGGAATTCATTTGGAATACTGTGTAGAATTCTGGAGACTACAACTTCAAAAGAATATAAACCAGATGGAGTTGGTTCAGAGAGTGGTTACTGTTAGAATTCATGGACTCCTGGGTGGTATACACTATACTGTATATATATGAGGCTCAATGCAAATACTATTACTTACACCCTAAGGAATTATACACCAAACAAAATTATCGCCAAAAAATAAAAATTATGGTCACATAAAAAATAAACATTCACCTTCAAACCTATTCACCTATTGATATTTATATGTTTCTGAAGCCTAACTCCTCAAGAGTTACAGCCTGAATGCTGCTCAGCCATTTCTGATCCCAGCATGAGGTAAGTAAATGTGTGGTATACTCTCCATTTTAAACATTATTTAAAAATTATAGAATTATGAATGTACATGAAAGATGTGCAGATGGAAGTAGCCAGGGTTGAAGCCTTGACAATTGGCACTATCGCTCACATTTCAAATTTGTGCTAACTCAATCCCTCTCTGTGTCCGTTACCATATGTCCAATATACACACACTTATTACATTTAGGAGGATTTTGCAATTGTACCAAGGATACTTTCTTTATTGAACCAAAAAAATGGATCCCTTGTGTGGCTGAGATCATCATTTGGCTGTGAGCATACCAAGTGTAATTTTAATTAAATTGGATAGTCTAAAAGCCTAAAAAGAATTTAACAGGTTTTAAAATGTATATAGTTAGAGGATAAGGTAAGTAATTGTGAAATATACTCTCCACTTTAAGTAACTTTTTTAAAGATCATTGAATTATGGATGGGTGACCCCTTTTAGGTGTGATACATTTGAGAAGTTTGCAGCAATGGTAGGTGTGAGTTAAGGAATTATGTTTTTGGAGGGTGTATATAGGGTGCTTCCACAAGCACTGGGAGGAGTAGTTCCCTGGAGTTCTGCAGTAACAGGAGTTAAGCTGAGCAATTGTAAGAAAGCTGGAGCCTGAGGACAGCAGGGCTCTGGTTTCTATTCTTTTAGATCTGCCAAAGAGATCTACAAAATCTCTCTGGTAAAGGCACTGGGCGGCAACTGGAAGGACCAGTATCCCTACTCCAGGGGACACCAATTTTTGTCCTGGGAAGACTCTTACCACTGAGTATAAGACAAGGAGAAGTTTCCTGTTCTGCATTGAGGCCTAAAGAAAACGACAAGGATATATTGGGGATCAGAGAGGGAAAAATCTTTATTTGGACTGTATTCAAGAGACAGGAGAAAGCAACTCTTTTTGACCTGCTGGGACTGTCAGAAGAGCTGTGCTTTATTATTTCCTGAATTTATGGACTGTTTTGCTGATTTTTTTCCCTGCCTTTTCTTGGACTTTAGAGGGCTCTAAATAAATTATGTTTTCTTAAGAACATAACATATGTCATACTGGGTCAGACCAAAGGTCCATCAACACAAGTATCCCCTCAAACAGTGGCTGATCTAGGTCAAAAGTACCTGGCAAGTACCCAAACATTAAATAAATTCCATGTTACTAATGCTGGCAACAAGCAGTGGCTGTTCCCTATTGATCAATAGCAGTTTATGGACTTTTCCTCCAGTAACTTATCCAAACCTTTTTTAAACCCTAGCTGCCTTAACCACACCCAGAACTGTTTTGCAACAATATCCTAGGTGTGAACTATTAATTTGGACTATGTGAATTCCCCTTGGGCCTTATAGAAGCTATTCCCCACGGGATGAATCCTGATCTGAGTCTGCAATCAGTTTCTCACCCATACAGCACTCAAAAGTGACCTCACCCTCGGGCCGATACAGTACAGTGCGCTCCAATGGAGCGCACTGTTAACTTGTCATTGGACGTGTGTTTTCCCTTACACCTTATTCAGTAAGGGGCGGAAAACGCGCGTCCAACCCGCCAAACCTAATAGCGCCCTCAACATACAAATGCATGTTGATGGCCCTATTAGGTATTCCTGCGCGATTCAGTAAGTAAAATGTGCAGCCAAGCCGCACATTTTACTTTCAGAAATTAGCGCCTACCCAAAGGTAGGTGCTAATTTCTTCCGGCACCGGGAAAGTGCAAAGAAAAGCAGTAAAAACTGCTTTTCTGTGCACCCTCCGGCTTAATATCATGGCAATATTAAGTCGGAGGTCCCGAAGAGTAAAAAAAACAAAAAATAAAAAAATAAAAAATTTGAAGTCGGCCCGCGGCTGTCGGGTCGAAAACTGGACGCTCAATTTTGCCGGCGTCAGGTTTCGAGCCCGCCGACAGCCACCACTCCAGGCCAAAAGGGAGGTGCTAGGGACACACTAGTGTCCCTAGCACCTCCCTTTTGCCCGTTTCTACCGCCGGGCCTCATTTAAATACTGTATTGCGCGCACAGGCAAGTGGCCTGTGCGCGCGCCGGGAGAGCGGGCATTTGCCCGCTCTCCCGTGGACTTTACTGAATCAGCCCGTTTATGAAGGGAGGTTACAAATGTATATGATCAGCCTTGACAATTGGTGCTTACTGCTCACAAGTTTCAAACATGCTTATTCAGCCTATTTTTGTGTTTATAAAAATAAATAAATCTACCCCAAACTTCTTAGAGCTCTATTTACTAATCATTTTCCCCATAGACACAAAATGGGAGAAATCCTTTAGTAAATAACCCACCTTAGTTTGCAGTTGAAATTATTACTGTCCTAAAGCGACAAGATAACTCTGCCAGAGAGTATTCCTAGTAGGCTAATCCCTTGTAAAGATCCCCTGGGTGTAACTGCTTGTCTGTAGAAGCAAATACCATACAAGCAAGAGGAACAGGGCAAATTTGATAGAACTGAGTACGTTCTTAAGTTTGAACTGAACTTTCCATGAAATGGGCCCAGCACGGACTGCATCCACTTAAACAGATTATGATGTTGGCAGTCTCTCTCTTCCCCCAACTACATGTTTAACACATTAATATTATTTACAGCTACTTACAGTATATATCATCTTTACTCCATAAAGCCTACAGATGGTAGAAATGTGGCTGTTCTGCCTGTGAAGCATGGGTGCCAGCCTCGGATGGCTCACAGTAAGAAGGCGTGAGGGACAGAAGATGGATACAGGCTTTACTCTCGCCACAAAATGCACCAGAATAGGAAGATTGTTAGAAAAGCGAAGATAGGAAAGAAGAAAATTGACCAGCTGAGAACAAATTTCCCTCCTAAAGGAGAAGAGTGGCCAGCTCATCTTTAAATATGGCTGAAAGCAACAGATGTAAGCAGATGCTTTGGGACACTTGAGATTTTGATTTATGAAGCACCACTGATGCACTGCAAATGGGAAGCTGTATGACACACCATAACACTTTTTAAAAATTACTTCAAAGCCTTTATTGGATTGAATGTAATAGAAAACAGAAGCACAGAGTAATGCACAGACAAGCAACAGGTCACAAGAGGAAATTTAATAAAATCAATGTTTCAGTCCATAAAACAGGGGTTGGCAATATTATTTGGCCACATGTCAAAAATCCTTTAGTGGTAGATATATTCCAAAGATAGCTGGGGCTGGGAAAGTTAGCTGGATAAACATATCTGGCTACTTAGCCACGATATTCAACAGCGTGGCTGCGCTACTGAATATACCCAGACAACTTTTAGCTAAGGGGATAAAAGTTTATATGGCTAACTTTAGACTTCCTCAATAGCAAGTCTAACTTATCTGGATAAGGATGAATATCGCCCCTTAGCTGGATAAATAGCTCCTCCTGTTACACCCCTGTCCTGCCCTACCCAACTCCTAGCCAGATGATTATTTAGCCAGGTAATAGTTATCCAGCTAAGCAACAGCTGCTGAATACAGCCGGATATTCACACGCCACCACTTAGCTGGATAAATCCAATCAACCTCTTAGTAACTCTTTCAGAGCTGTTGTGTGCTGGAGAAGGGTGGCGGGAGGGATCATATATGTGGCAATCACTTTTCACCCTTGCAAATGGTGTTTCCTATTGTAATTCCTCCAGTGTTGGGATCTGCCAAACTAACACCATCAAGGCCTGATGCACTAATCCCCTGCATGGGCATCTGATCCCTCTCTCTGTCCCATATACCAATATATGGCAATAGTATTAGGGTCAAGAAGTGAGCACAGTCTAACCACAGCTTACATCCATGGAGCCTGTGATTGTGTGCTGCCTTATGCCACATTTACTTTCTAATACTGCTAATGGACCTGCCTTGAAGTACAATGGAAAACGAAACAAGAAGACTCTCACTGGGGAGGGGAGAAGATTGATGTATCAGGAAGAACCCTATTGCAAGTTGGAAGTTGCTGATCCCTTCCTAGCAGTAACATTTTCATCAGGGTAACTAAGCAGAAATTTATCCAGGCTTAAATCCCCTTTTTAGGGTAGTCCTAACCATGGGCGTAGTGTCCATAGTGCAAAAGGCGCACAGGCACCACCAACTTTCAAAAGGAGTGTGCTGAGCACCACAAACTAGAAACACTATCCCCGTGGTAGCAAAGAAGATTCATGATGCAAGGCCACCATGGGAGACCATCCCTGTGATGACAAAGAAGGCCTGCGATGCAAGGCCACCATGGAGCTCATTCCTGTGGTGGCAAAGAAGGCCCACGATGCAAGACTGCCATGGGAGCTCATCCCAGTGGCAATAAAGAAGGCCCGCGATGCAAGGCCACCATGGAAGTCCATCCCCATTGGCAGTAAAGAAGACCCATGTAAAGGGGGTACCTAAGGTTAATAAATTAAAAATAAAATAGGAAAATGCCCAGAGGAGGAAGAAGGCCGTGGCACGTAAGGAGCCTGCATGCTGCAAAGAGAGAGCATTGTGGGAGCAAGGAGCAGGCCGATTAAGGGAAGTAAGCCAGAGACAGGCCCTTCCCTCAGCATAAGGCCGCAGCAGGAGCAGTGATAGAAAGCACAATGTGAGGAGGAAGCTGACCTTTCCCCTATGCACTCAACCGTGGTGGGGGAAGGAGACAGGAACGGCAGCTCTCAACGGCGATGCCAGGTCCAATGCAACACAGAGAGGGAGCGAAGGGCCTTGTCAGCTGGAAGCCGGCCCCTCTGTTGCCTACTTCAGTGTTTCTAGCCAGGTGAAGCAGGGCAGCAGTGGCGACTAAAGCCATGATACTGACAGGCAGAAGAACAAAGATGAGAGGAGGGGTCCACAATGAAAAGCACTGACAGGCTACCCCAGCATTTCCTGCCATCCAGCTATGCCCGGATGTGGCACTGGGAGGAGCAGATAAAGGTGAGCAGTGATGAGGCCAGAACAGCTGACGGGAGGCAGCAGCTGTGACTGCCCTCAATCAGCGCTGCTGAGTTTAAAAAAAAAAAAAGGGAAAATGAGCAGCAACTGGCGATCGGGCCATGAGAAAGCTCCGATGCAAAGAGCACAGTCATGCTGCAGTTCATTGATATCATCGATGATGTTGAGTGCATCGGGGAAAGTTCGGCTTCTTCAGCAACCCTTTCTCATATCATGTTCTCTGGTACTGCTCCTGCTGTGGCCAGATGCTGAAGGAAGGCCTGTCACTGGCTTACTCCCCTTCATCAGTCTGCTCCTTACTCCCATGATGCTTTCTCTTCTTCTTTGCAGTATGCAGGCTCTTCACAGTATTGCGGCTTTCCTCCTCCTCCAGGCATTTTGCTGCACAATTGTGGCTTTACCGGGCCCTTTCCTAAGGGCCGTTTCAGTCTCAGCTGTTACTTCAAGCCTATCTCTCAAACACATCTTATTACTGCCAATGCTGCTGCTGCTCTACACAACTCGGTCTCTAGCCTCTGGCAGTCCTTGGTAGCCACGCTGGGAGCTGTTACTTGCTCCCGTGTCTCTGCTCTCCCTGTTTCTGGCTCAGCTGTTTCAACCTCGGGATCCTCCTCACTTTCCTTCAAGCTTCAGGAATCAGGTAAGTTTTATTTTTAATTTATTAACATTGGGTACTCGCTTTACACCTGCAATACAAAGATGCCATGGGAGCCCATCCCCATAGCGGCAGAAGAAGGGGTTTGAGGGTGAGGCCCAATGCCTGAGTTTGGGAGTATGCGTGTGTATGAGAACTTGAGCTTGAGTTTGGTGGTGTGTATGTGTGTTTGAGAATGGAAGCCTAGGTTTGAGTGTGTGTGCGTATGACAATGGGAGCCTGTGTGTGTGTGTATGTGGGTGTGTGTGAGACAATAGGAGCCTGGGTCTGTTTGTGTGTAAGAATGGGAGCATCGGGGGGGGGGGGGTGTTTGTAAGAATGGGAGCTTGTGTATATGGTAAAAATGGAATCCTGTTTGTATGTGAGAATGGGAGCATGTGGTGGTGGGGAGGAAAGAATGGGAGGCTGAGTGTGGGTATTTGCATGGGAGAATGGGAGCCTGGGTTTATGGAATGAGTGAGCTTGTATGTGTGGCAGAACATGTGAAAGTGAGAGCTTGTGTGTGTAAGAGAGTCTATGAGAGAAAGCTTGAGCCTGTGTGTGTGAGGGAGGAAGGGAAGAAGGAACAGAAAGAGAAGAGTGACCCTGGAAAAGAAATTAGGAAAGGACTGACAAAAGAAAAGTAGAAAAAAAGAGACTGGGATCCACTGGATTAGAAAAATAAGAAGATCAGACAATAAAGGTAAAAAAGTTCCAGCATCTTCCATGTCCTGTTCCCAAAAGGGTCTTTCATAAGAACATAAGACATTGCCATGCTGGGTCAGACCAAGGGTTCATCAAGCCCAGCATCCTGTTTCCAACAGAGGCCAAACCAGGCCACAAGAACCTGGCAATTATCCAAACACTAAGAAGATCCCATGCTACTGATACAATTAATAGCAGTGGCTATTCCCTAAGTAAACTTGATTAATAGCCGTTAATGGACTTCTCCTCCAAGAACTTATCCAAACCTTTTTTGAAACCAGCTACAATAACTGCACTAACCACATCCTCTGGCAACAAATTCCAGAGCTTTATTGTGCATTGAGTGAAAAAGAATTTTCTCCAATTAGTCTGAATGGTTCTATTTCTTCTTTTCTTTGGAGAGGATTTGACAATAGACAGGCCTTCCCCTATCTCATCACTGATATGCAATCCTTCCTTATCATCGGTGACAGTATCTGTAGATACCGATGACTGGTTGGTTAACAGTCTAAAGTTTTTAGATCAAATTTGGGTGGGACGGAGCTTTAAACATTTGAAGACCTTTATACTGAATTTGGAATATTTCCTCTTTAAAAATATTTTTATGAGCCGTTGTGCAGAGAATTACAGGGTGGAGATGGTGCTACTTCTTCTTTACAACCCCATACAGGACTGGAGCGACTATCAACAACCTCTCTCTACCAAACCAAATTGATTTCTCATTTATATATATATTTACAAGATGAGCCTAAAACTTTGGAAACCAATATAATACTTATCAATAAATGGAATGTTGATTTGTCTCTTCAACTTGATGATGATGATGATTGGGGGGATATCTGGCATGCTACTTTAAAATGATCTAGATATAATATGAATCGAGAGCTGATGTTTCTTCTCATACATAGAGCATATAGATACCCCTTATTTTTTTGCAAAATTCACTGCTGCAAGTCCACTGTGTTGGAGAGGTTATGGTATACCAGCTTCCTATTTACATATGTGGTGGGACTGCCAGATATTAACTGAATTTTGGTTACAAGTAAAAAACTCTATCTTACATATAACTAATTTTGGTGTTCAGCTTATGGCATCTTTTTGTCTGCTGAGATGCTGGGAAGAAGATCCTCCAAATAAACGACCTAAAGGCTTATTTAACATTTATTACATGCTGCCAGGTTAACCATAGTCTATTTTTGGAAATCGAAACCACAGTTTAGACACTGGAAGCAAGTGGTTGCGGACACTGTCATAATGGAATGTATGTCCCACACTCTTGATGATACTCCGCAAAAGTATGAGTCCACTTGGAGAACACACTGGAACTGGAGAAATAATTTTTGTGAAAAGGACTGGTTGGACACTGGAGATATAGGGACATTTTTTTTTTTTCTTCTTTCCACTCTTTTTTTAGGTACTACTTGAACTCACATATTAAATGCTTTGTTGTTATCCATTTTTCATACTGATTTTATATTTTCTGTGTCTTTAAATAAAGAGATTAAAAAAATGTTTTTTGAGTATTTAGAGACTGGACTATGCCATCTCTGGGTATGTGCATTTTTTATATTTTTGTATTTTGCTCTTTAGAATTTCACTGTCGAGAGTCTGGTTTCTCCAGTTTCCATTTCAGTTTTATTTGCATGTTTCCATTTCTAATTTGTGGTCCCTTATTTCTGTATTAGGTAAGGGTTAGACTGTTCTGTCCGTGTTTGACTGAAGTGCAGCATTTCTGCTAGCATGTAGTTTCTCTTAGAGATGTGAATCGTGTGCCAGATCGTCTTAACGATCAGATTCGGCTGGTGAGTAAAGATGGCGCTAGCCATCCAGTGCTCCTACCATGTGACAGGGGCCGGCCAATGGCACGGATACCCTGTCACATGGTAAGGGCAAAGGGGCATCGGCGCCATTTTTTTTTAGAACAGCTGATGCCTGGGAACGGGAAATCTTTCCCCGAGGCCCCCCTGGATCTCTCCTCTCACCCCAAGGCCCCCCTGGATCTCGCCCCAAGGCCCCCCGAGGCGCCCCTGGACCACCAGGTACTTTTAAAAGGTTTTGGGGGGGTCGGGAGGGGGGGTCTATTTAAAGGGTCGGGTGGTTTGGTTTTTTTAGCGGCGCGGGCCTCCCTAAAAAAAAAGGGTCGGGAGGGTGGGGGAGTCGATTTAAAGGGTCGGGTGTTTTTTGTTTTTTTTTTATCAGGCCATCGGCGCCATTTTAATTAGTGGCAGCCAAAATGGTGCCAATGGCCCGAGAGCGGGAGATCGCGCCGGGCCCCCCCCCCCCACTGGACCACCAGGTAACTTAACATTTTGGGGGGGTTCGGGAGGGTGGGGGAGGGTAAGGAATTGGTTTTAAAGGGTCGGGGTGGGTTTAGGGGTTGTTTTGGTGTGCCGGTTTTCCCGCCCTCCCCCAAATAATTCCCGTGCCCTATTTAACGATACAATACAAATGCCCCTGACGATAATTCGGGGGCATTTGTATTGTATCGTGCACTCTAACGATTTAGAACGATTTTAAAATTATTTGACGATAATTTTAATCGTTCAAAAATGATTCACATCCCTAGTTTCTCTATAGGGATTTATCAGTATGGCTTGTTCTATTACCCCAGTAGGTGGTATTAATGTTCTAGAGCCTGGTGTAGTATTTGCATTGCTGCTTTTTCATAAGGTTGCTTTTATTTGAGTCCTGAGAGTCAGTGCTGTGATTGTATGATATGGCAAGGTTCTAGGCATTTTTGTTGCAGGGTTTTTTTCTTACTTTACAAAATGTTTAGCAGTGGATGAAGTCTTTATGCTGAGGTGATATCAGAATTTGATTTTTTTTTCATGTTGTGTTATACTGTGGTAAATAGCAAGTGTAATTGTGTGTTGCTAGTTTTTTTTATTTAGTCATATGGCAACAGCAAGTTTTCTGGAGCACCACTAACTTCAGCAGTCACCCTATGCCCCTGATCCTACCCTACCCTGTAAAGTGCAGAAGCAGGAATAAACTTCTGTTCAGGTTCAGAGTAAAGTACAATGCTACCCAAAGACCATAAGCAAAATGCATTTGACAAAATCGCTCTTGACAGACTCATCAGGAAATTGATGACTCATGGGATAGGAGTCAATGTCCTTTTATTTTGGTAACTGACTAAAAATAGGACACAGAGAGTAAGACTGAATGGTCATTTCTCTTAATAGATAAAGAGAAATAGTGGAGTGCCCCAGGGATCTATCCTGGGACCAGTGCTTTTTAATATATTTATAAATGATCTGGAAAAGGGAGCAACAAGTGAAATGATCAAATTTGCAGATGACCCAAAATTTTTTTAAAATAGTTAGATCATGAGCAGATTGTGAGGAATTGCAAGAGGTCTTTTCCAGGCTCAGGGACTGGGCATCTAAATGGCAGATGAAATTTAATATGGACAATTGTAAAGTGATGCATGTAGAGAATAATAATCTAAGCTATAGGTAAACAATGCTGGGTTCCATGAAAAGGATCTTAGAGTATCATTATGGATAATACTTTAAAATCCTCAGATCAGTATGCAGCAGTGATAAAAAAAAAAAAAAGCAAATAGAATGTTTGGTATTATTAGTAAAGGAATGGAAAATAAAATGGAAGATGATATAATGCTTCTAAATCAAGCCATGATGCAACCACACCTAGAGTTGTGTGTGCAGTTCTGGTTGCCCCATCTAAAAAAATTTAGCAGAACTAGAAAATGTACAGAGAAGGATGATGACCAAAATGATAAAAGGAAAGCAGAGTTGCTTACCTGTAATAGGTGTTCTCCGAGGATAGCAGGATGTCAGTCTTCACATATGGGTGACATCATTGGATGGAGCCCGGCACAGAAAACTTAAATCAAAGATTCTAGAATTCTGACTGAACCTCACTGAGAAAGAGCCAATGCAAGGGTCTGTAGCGCCCTTGGCAGACTAATTTAAGACCGCCCCCTGTTCCCCCAAACCCAGAGATGAATCTGCCCCTCTGACAGTGGTAGATATATAGAGTTTTGGTCTCCCTCTTATAGTTCTCTCTCTCTCTCAAATTGCATACACCATGTCACCCATGTCGTTCAAACCTAGCAAGTGCGCCACGACTGCTGTCACCCCCTTCTTTTACATTTTGAAAATGGTGCCTTCGTGTACCCCGGCAGCACCCCACCCACTGATGCCACCGTAGGTGACTACCTAGTCCCGCCTAAGGGTTGTGCCAGCCCTGCATTGAACATGCTCACACATGCATTATACCATTCATTCGTGTGGGGGCCCCTTCAGTCTTATAATATAGAATTCAAGAGAAGAAAATAATAAAAGAGAAGAAACACAAGTAGTGGAAACCCAACTCATGGGGTGATGGGCAGGTTTCGTGAGGACTGACATCCTGCTTCCTCGGAGTACACCTATTACAGATAATCAACGCTACTTTCTCTGAGGACAAGCAGGATGACAGTCCTCACACATGGGTGAATCTCTAGCTACAGACTGCACCCAACAGAAAAGGGGACCAACAAAACATCAATTAAGTGCCAACGGGCACAACAACAACTGGTTTTGTTGGTAACGGGGGGAGGCATCCTGAACTAAAAACACAAGTCTTGGCGCGAACAGAGTTTAGTTCTACACCTCAAACAAGTTCTGAAGGACAAATTGGCCAAACCTGCTGTTGCATTGGCCATCCCTATCCAAACATTAATGCAATGTGAAAGTGTGAAGAGAACTCCATGTCTCAGCTCTGCAGATCTCCTCCATGTGAACTTCTCACAAGTGAGCCACTGATGCTGCCATAGTTTCAACAGGGTGAGCCTTGATATGGCCCCCAAGATGCAATCCCGCCTGGATTTAACAGAAGGAGATGCAGTCTGCTAGCCAATTAGAAAGTGACTGTTCAACAACAGCGATGCCCAGTTTATTACTATCAAAAGAAACAAAAGGTTGGGTGGACTGTCTATGGGCTTCTGTCTGCTCCAGACAGAAGGCTAAGGATGTTTTTCAGTCCAAACTGTGCAGGGCTTGTTCACCTTGGTGTGAATGGGGCCTAGGAAAGAATGTTGCAGGACAATGGATTGGTTAAGATGGAAATCTGACACCACCTTAGGCAGGAACTTAGCATGCATATGTAAAACCTCCCTGGCATGGAAAAACTTAGTATAAGATGGATAAGTCACTAAGGCCTGGAGCTCGCTGACCCTGCATGCTGAAGTGACCGCCACCAAACATTTGACCTTTCAAGTCAGGTACTTCAGGTCACAGGTGTGCAGCAGCTCAAAGGGAGCTTTCAACAGCTGAGCTAACACCAAGTTGAGGTCCCAAGACCAGTGGAGTAGACACGGTTGGGCCGTGGCCCATCCAATTTGGGCTCAGGCTGCAGCAGACATTGGGCCTGCATATCCAGGGAAGAGGCCCGAGAGGCCGATGGTGGACCCCATCCCACTGACGGCCAAGAAGAGGAAGATGCCGCTGGTGGATCCCATCCCAATGCCTGAAGTTCCAAAAACCTTTAGACCAAACAAATTGCCACCAAAAAACTGCCACCAAAAAAACTAGCTTCCTAAGTTAATTGAACGGTGCCTCACACATCCCCCTGAGAACTAAATTAAGATTCTATGAAGGATATAGCTTCCACACAGGTGGTCGCAAATGCCTCACCCCTCTTAGGACCCACACCACATATAGATGGGAGGCCAGGGGGATCCCCTTCACCTTACCCCTAAGACAGCCTAAAGCTGCTACCTGCACCCAAAGAGAATTAAAGGCTAGTCCTTTAACAAGACCCTACTTCAGAAAGGACAATATCTGGGAAATTGAAGCGAGAGTAGATTGCATGCAGCCTGGATGCCCAAAGCAGAAACATAAAAAATCCTCTTGAGGTGAACCTCCAATTTTCAGTCCTGCAGATCTTTCAGCGCTGCGGACTTTGCTACTGGAATGGTTGTCTTCTTGGTCACAGCAGATACAGATGCATTCACCTTTGGAAATGTTAAAATGTTAAAAGATTGAGTGTATCCTCTGGTAAAGGGTACAATTTTGCCATCGCCCTTCTGACCTTCAGCCCAGTCTCTGGAGTGTTCCACTCTCTGATAACCAGCTTCTTCACCAACTTGTGAAGCGGAAAAGCCTTTGCCAGACCTCTCAATCCATCCATGATAGGATCTACACTTTCCAGGTCAGACTCTTCCTGTGGCACTTTAATACCAAGTTCTGAAAGCACACGTGGAATCAAGGGCCACAACTCCTCCTTTCTAAACAACCTGACCACCTTAGGGTCACCTTTGGCCACTGACACTTCCTCTGGCACCTTCTCCAGACCAGGCATCTCTGAATTGGAATCTGGAACTATCTGCCAGCTCCTCAGAATCCTCAGAGTCCTGCAACTCCTCCAAAGGACTGCGTGGCTGCCCAGTCAGGCCAAGAATTCTTCGGATCCTTTCAGACCCTTTTGTCTCAGCCACTTTGGGCATCTTCATAGACCGTATATATCTTTGAAGCCGATCTTTGGGTTGAGAGCGCTTCTCCCTTCTAGCATTCCTGGCCAAATATGCCCTATGCATCAGGACAAAATCTGACAAGAAAGAGAGGGAGTCATCTGAATCTTCTCCCAGACTTGGCTCCTCCTTTTCAGAGGCTTCCTGAGTCCCCACATGATCATTAACAGCTGGAGATAAGGGATGAGAGGAATCCTCCGCTTCCTCTGGAGCTTCCCTTACAGCTGTCATAGAGGCCAAGATGGCCACCATTCCTGCACTGATGGGGGAAGGGATCTGCAGCTGCCTCCAACATTCTCGACACATTTCTAGCAGCCGACTCCAAGCCTGTGCTCTTAGAACTGCCCTCTTCCCCAGAGACACATCGAGCACATATATAATCCTTATTGAGATGTGCGCATGGCTCCCCACACGTTCGCTTCTTCTCTGGTGCCATTAACACGTGCTGAAAATGATCAGCGCGGCGGTCTGCCTTGCCAAGGCCCCCTTGCAATGAAAACGCTAGCACCTTGCCTGTTGCGCAGCCCCCACACAAAGACCATTGCCTTCAGAGCCCCTACCCTCTACAGTCGACAGAAGCCTGTTCAATTTTTTTTTTTTTTTTTTACAAACTTTATTTAAAGAAATAAAGTAAAAAATTACTTCCCTGAAGACTGCAGAGCTGAACACTGAATCCTCTGGGTTCTTGGGCTCCTGGGGAGAAGGAGGGATCTGGCCCACCAGATATCCTAACACCCCCACTGTCCGGGCATGAGCCTACTCAAAGGTCACCCACCCCCTAGTCACCCGCCTCAACTGGGGAGGAGGGGGGAGCCCCACTGGGTACCTAACAACCCACTGTGAAGACTTCCTTCACTGTACTTCTTCCTTGTTTAATTCCTTTTTTTTTTCACCGCAGACTGTAGGTTTTACACTTCTACCATCTGCTGTTGACAGAGAAATACTGAGGGACTACAGGTGGCACACTAGGTTACATTATTAAATTCAAAACAACATAAAGTTTATACAACGCTGATACCATGTAGTCTCATGGAACTAACCAGAGTAAACCTCTTATAAAATGGCGGGCTTGAACTTTGATAGCCCTGACAGCCACTGGAATAATTGTGCGGTCACCAATCTGATAACAGACCGTCACGCTGCTATAATCATTGGTTTCTCTGGTGTTGGTTTTACAATTTTTTCATTTTTTAAAGAATTTTTTATCTTTTAGTATGGTCAACTTTTAGGGCAGTAAAGTAACACTTATCGTAGCAATAGGTGCAGCGGGGATATCAGGCTGGCGCTGGCCCGACCCGGCTCGTGTTTCTGACAGCTTCTTCAGGGGCCGAGAAATGCCTTTTTTGCCAATTGATTCCCGAATCTGCCCAGCAAACAATTCTGCTACTCGGCTGCCATTTTATATGAGGTTTACTCTGGTTAGTTCCATGAGACAAATGGTATCAGCGTTGTATAAACTTGATGTTGTTTTGAATTTAATAGTACAAGAATACATCATATAAATACAGTCTTTTATCATTAGTGTTAAATACACTAGGTTACATGGCAGTGCCAGTAAAGCTTTTCTTTTCTGTCTCATCTGTTGGCAGGGAGTCAAAACCCAGGAGTCTGGACTGATCTGGGGTATGAACAGGAAAGGGAATGATTACCCTTTCTAATAGCACCAGGACTAGGTAGCACATTTAAAACAAACTGGAGAAAGTATTTTTTTTTTATTCAGTGCATAATTAAACTGTGGAGTTTGTTGTTAGAGGATGTGGTGAAAGCAGTTAGCATAGCTGTGTTTGAAAAGGTCTAAACAAGTCTGTGGAGGAAAGGTTCATAAACTACTATTAGTCATGTAGACTTGGGAAAGCCACTATTTATCAGTGGTTATGTGAAAAGCAGTTATTGGATCTATTCTTTAGGATCCTTTTGGGTGCTTGTGATGTGAATTTGGCCACTGTCAAAGGCAGAATGTTGGGTTTGATGGACCTTTAGTCTGACCCAGTGCAGCACTTCTCAATGAGTTCTCAAAGCTAAACATTTAAAGCAAATATGTTCGTTAACACAGCAGCAAACACCACAAAATGTAAACCTAACCATTATTATAGCTATAGTTAAACAACAGTTTTCAGAATTATCACTGTTTTGTTTTTTAATAGGTTTGCATCTTATTTTTGTTCTGTGTGAGCACTATACTTTATTCTGAACCTGCAATGGAGTTTCTTCCTGCATCTGCAGTTCAGGGGGTAGGCCTAACTTGAACCAAGCATTGCAGAGTGGCTATACTTCTGCTGCGTTGTCCTGATGAAAATCCTGTTTCAGGGATTGAAACATTAGCTATATTGACTTTCCTCTTTATTCATATTTGACCTCACAGAGTTCTGTACCAGTGTCTTTTATTCTTATTTTCATTGATTGTAATGTGCAATACTTGTTTTACACAAAACATGATTACTTACGAACGTGTTGAAATATTTCTGAGGCAGAGTGAGCTCTAGCCAGCAACAGCCCTGTCCGAGCAGCTTCAACACTATCCTTCTTGTATAGGGCTACAGAAATTGAATGAGCCTAAAATGACAATAGAAAAGTTGAAAAGTATTTGTCTAATACAGGTGAAGTTAGTTGAACTGCCTACCTCTAAAACTACAACACTGACACAATGCTTATTGGTTTGGAAAAAACACTGATCGTGCATGCATGGGCATAGTGTCCATAGTGCACAGTGGTGCACAGGCACCACCAACTCTCAAAAGGAGTGTGCCGTGCACCACAAACTAGAAACATTAACCCCATGGTGGTGAAGATGATCTGCGATGCAAGACCACTAAGGAGATCATCCTCGTGGCAGCGAAGAAAGCATGCAATTGAAGGCCACCATGGGAGTCCATACCATTGGCAGTAAAGAAAGCCCGCGATGCAAGACCACCGAGGGGGCTCATTCCCATGGCAGTGAAGACGACCCATGTAAAGGGGGTACTGACAGTTAATAAATTAAAAATAAAATGACTGTGCAGGAAAATGCTCAGAGGAGGAGGAAGGCTGCGGTTCTGTGAGGAGCCTGCATTGCGTGAAGAAGAAAAAGAGAGAGCGTGGTGGGAGCAAGGAACAGGCCAAGGAAGGGGAGTAAGCTGGTGACAGGCCTTCCCCTCAGCATCAGGCTACAGCAGGAACAGTGACAGAGAGCACGATGTGAGGAGGGGCTGCTGATGAAGCTGACCTTTCCCCACTGCGGCAGGGGAAGGAGACAGGAACAGCGGCTCTCAACTGCGATGCCAGGCCTGCTGTGATGCAGAGAGAGAGGGAAGGGCCTTGTCAGCTGGAAGCAGGCCCTTCTGTTGCCTACTTCAGTGTTTCCAGACAGATGAAGCAGGGCAGCAGTGGTGACTAGAGCCGTGATACCGACAGGCATCAAAACAAAGATGAGAAGAGGGGCCCACAAGGAAACCAATGTCAGGCCATCCCCAGCATTCCATGCCCTCCCCACTATGCCTATATGCAGCACTGGGAAGAGCAGAAAAAGGTGAGCAGTGATGAGGCCAGAGCAGCAGTGATTGCCCTCATTCAACACTGCCAAGGTTTAAAAAAAAAAAAAAAGGAAAATGAGCAGCAAATAGCAATGGTGCCATGAAAAAGCCCTGATGCGAAAAACACAGTCATCATTGATGATATTAAGTCCTTGGGGAAAGTTTGTCTTCTTCAACAGCCCCTCCTCATATTGTACTCTCCATTACTGTTCCTGGTGTGGCATGATGCTGAGGGAAAGCCTGTCACCGGCTTATTCCACTTGATTGGTTTGCTCCTTACTCCCGCATTGCTCTCTCTTCTTCGTGGCATGGAGGCCGGCTCTCGACACTGGGCCTTGATGCCAGGAATGCAGTCCAGAGGCTAGGTCCTGATGCCTGGGCCTTAGCCCAGAGTCAGGCCCAGGCCCAGAGCCCAGGGTTTGGAGTCTTCTGTCATGTTTCTTAAAATGATATCCACTAGGGAGGAGCCAGAGTTAATTTATTCAATTAACTGCCATACATCAAAATGGCACCCTCTGCTGAGGAGAATGTGCCAGAGTTAATTTACTCTGGCGCATCTCCAGCGGATGGCATCATTTCAAGAAAGAGACAGAAGAAAGAAGACAGAAGACTGGGCCCTGGCTGCAACCAAGGCCTCAGTGTCCAGCCTTGGTCGAGGTGCCAGGATCAGGTCTCCAAGCCTGGGCCTTGTGTAGAGCCTGGGCCGAGGTTGCAGCGACCTACTGTGGCCTAGACCTATGCATAGTCAAGGCTTCACCCTCAGCCTAAGTCTCGCCAGTGGGTCCCCATAGGACCAGGTAAGTGGTGGCTGAGAAAGATCCTGGCCCCAGCATTTTTATGCGTGGGAGGGATGGATGGTGGGGACAATAAGCCGCAGGAGGCCCTGTTTCTTTTTTTTTTCCATTTTTGGGGTGGGGGGGGGGTTGGGTTTTTTGGTTTTTTTTAATATTTATGGTTTGTTTTTTTTTATTAAAGAAACAAAATAAACATTAAACGAATCAAAATTTATAGGAAAACACCCCTCCCAAAATTGAACCAAAAAAACAAATTATTTTACTTCTGCACACCCTTAGTTGTTTAGCTGCTTTGCTATCATTACGCTTCTAAGAAACCAAGATAATAATAGCTTATTCCCCTTTTCTCGGTAATATATCCATCTGCTACAAAATAGTGAGCATCGTATGATGTAAACTCACAAACATGGCAACCATGTTTATGGATCATACATGAACAAATAATCCTGAGCTTACAATGTTTTCAGGGACTAAGATGAATATGTTGCAGTGACATCTTGGTGCCATCCAACAAGTAAAATACCTTTTTAAAATTTTGCAAGTTTTTGGCTTATCAGCATAATTTAGCCTGGATTCCATTTCCTGCATTATATTTTAGTTATTTTTCACTTATAACTGTAATTAACTCTATCAGACCTCTGCAAGTATTCCTACACTTTACAGCTCAAACACTGGATGCCTAAACTTCTCAGCTAAGATTAGGCATATGTGTAAGAAATGTTAAAATAAAGTTGTAAAAAGAAGGAAAAGACAAGGTAAAATGTTTCTGTTATTGCTAGAGAAAAGTCATTAAGAGCCAGATCTACTAAGCCTTTTTCCACAGTCACTATAAAGATGTACCAATCCATCTTCAATATGAATTTGGTGGAATATAAAATGGATTAAATAAATACATAAAACAGTTCTGATTCACTAAGGCAGGGCTTCCTAAACTTATCATAGGGACCCCACAGCCTGTTGGGTTGTCAGGATATTCACAATGAATATGCCTGAGATATAGTTGCATGTCAGGAAGGCTAAGTATATACAAATTTATCTCATGTATCTTCATTGTGGACATCCTGAAAAACTGGCTGGTTGTGGGGCCTCCAGGACAGCTTTGGGAAGCCCTGCACTATGGTTTTTCTCCCATTCTGACACTATGGGAAAAAAAAATGTTGTAATTGTAATTCTTGTTTGTATTGATTACTATGTATCACTAGTTGTACTGAATGAAGGAAGTTTTGTAGGGGCAATAGTGTGCATGGATTTAATGGTACGAATGTGCAAGGAGTAAGTTGGATAAATATTTCACTATATGTTATATGTTACAAAAAGGGTATTTATATGTTATGTTTTAGAAAAGGGACATTGAACTCTTGTATGACACTAAGTGCTATTTGTAATAGTAATTTTAAAACTACATTCAAGGTTTATAAACATTTTTTTGTGAAACACATGTGATTCCTTCATGTTCTATATAAAAAAAATGTAGAACATCTGGCCCAAAAGGGGGAAAAACCTTTAGCAGGTGTGACCCTAAATGCTGATGCTGTTGGTTCCTTACATCAGAAGTGGACAACTCCAGTCCTCGACGGTCCCTATTCAGTCAAGCATGAGACATATTTTATTGCATACTGTTAACTGTATGCAAACTGTTCATGCATATGTATTAAGGCAGTGGTCCTGGAGGACCCCCCAGCCACTCAGGTTTTCAGGATATCCACAATGAATATTGCATGTGGGAGATTTGCATTCACTGCCTCCATAGCATGCAAATTTATCTCATGCATATTCATTATGGATATCCTGAAAACCTCCAGGACAGGTTTGGGAACCTTTGGTATTAGGGTTATTTTGAATAAAGGATCAGTTCAGGGCACTTGAGGATTGGATTTGCCACCCCTGCATTAGATCCATTGTATTAAATAACTTGTAATTACCAACTTCCAGTGATGCCTTGCACCTGACCGGATGTGAGTTAGAGCTGTTCTGGGAGATTCACCTAGAATAGGCATTTATGAACCTTCCTTTCTGGATATTTGGCCAGAAAAAAACAATTTTTTTTCTTGGACAGCCATATGAACAAATTCATGGTCCTCAAAATTAAGGGAAATGAGCATGAAATTGAGCTAAATGACAAGCAGCAAGGTTAAGAATGTCTCACAGGACAGCAGGATGTTAGTCCTCACATATGGGTGACATCACAGGATGGAGCCCAATCACGGAACACTTTTGTCAAAGTTTCCAGAACTTTGACTGGTCCCTACTGGGCATGCCCAGCATGGCACTAACCCTGCAGCCAGCAGGGGTCCCCCTTCAGTCTTGTTAAAAAGCTACAGGTAGGGCCAAAAAAATAGAATAAGAAAACATTAAAACCCAACACCGCGGGGCGGCAGGTGGGTTTCATGAGGACTAACATCCTGCTGTCCTGTGAGAACACCTGTTACAGGTAAGCAACATTTGCTTTCTCACAGGTCAAGCAGGATGGTAGTCCTCACATATGGGTGAGTACGGAGCTGAGGATGTCCGAGCATGCACCAAATGTACGCAGGCGTGCAAGGCACTAGGCCTGGGATGAAATTTGGGTGAGGGCATCCTGAACCCTACTGGGCAGGCGGAAGGGTGTTGGTACGTCACATTGTAAATAGGTTGCGCATAACAGACTGGCCAAAGATGGAATCCTGTCTTCCAGCTTTCTCTAAGCAGAAACAAATCCAGGTGGCAGCTCTGCAAATGTCAGGAAGCCGCACCGAGCGTAGGTGCGCTACTGAAGTCGCCATGGCCCTCACAGAGTGTGCTTTAACACGGTTTTGAAGTGGAATGCCCGCTTGCTGATAGCAAAAGGATATGCAGTCCGCCAACTAGGAAGAGGTCTGCTTACCCACAGGCTGCCCCAATTTGATGGAATGGAAAGAGACAAACAATTGAGTGCTTTTCCTGTGGGCAGCTGTACGGTCTAGGTAGAACGCTAGAGCCCGTTTACAGTCAAGAGTTTGCAGAGCCTGCTCTCTTGAATTGGAATGGGGCCTGGGAAAAAAGGTAGGTAGTACAATGGCCTGATTGAGATGAAACTCCGATACTACCTTAGGCAAGAACTTAGGGTGAGTTCGGAGTACTGCCTGGTCCTGCAGAAGTTTATTGTAAGGCAGGTAGGTAACTAGAGCCTGTAACTCACTAACTCTGCGAGCTGAAGTGATTGCCAAAAGGAAAATCACTTTCCATGTGAGACAGCGAACGTCACAGGATTGAAGAGGATCGAATGGTAGTTTCATGAGCAGACCCAAACTAGGTTGAGGTCCCAAGAAGGGGCCAGAGGACGCAGAGGAGGCTTGAGGTGAAGCAAGCCCTTCAAAAAATGTGTTACAAGGGGTTGTACTGATATAGGAACATCCCCGACACCTTTATGGAAGGCGGCTACCACACTGACATGCATTCTGATGGAGAAAGTTTTTTAGACCTGACTCTGACAAATGCCAAAGATAGTCCAGAAACTTGGTGATTGGACAGGTAAAGGAGTCAAGGGATTGAGAAGAGCATCATGATGTGAACCTGGTCCATTTGTAAGAATAAGATTTCCTCGTGGAAGGCTTCCGTGTAGCAATCAGGACACGGGAAACTGGCTCAGAAAGGTTAAGTGGTTGAAGGATTAACCTTTCAACATCCATGCCGTCAGGGACAAGGCCTCAAGACTGGGGCGGCGTAGGCACCCATTGTTTTGAGTGATTAGAAGCGGGTCCTTTCCCAAGGGAATGTGGCTGCGAATGGAGAGATCCTGAAGTATTGGAAACCACACTTGGCGCGGCCAGTGGGGTGCTATCAGGATCATGGTTCCCTTGTCCTGATGTAACTTCACGAGAGTCTTCGAGAAAAGTGGAAGGAATGCATATAGGAGACCAGTTGCCCATGATAGGGAGAATGCGTCTCTTGGCTGATAGTGTTGGCTGCGAGTGAGAGAGCAGAAGTTGTCAGCTTTGCAATTTTGAGGTGATGCAAAGAGGTCTATTTGAGGATAACCCCATTGGTGGAAGATCGAGTTCGCTACTGAGGGGTTGAGAGACCACTTGTGCGGTTGAAAAGTGCGACTCAGCTTGTCTGCCAACACATTGTCCGCTCCCGGCAAGTAGGTGGCCCTGAGGTACATTGAGTGGGAGAGGGCCTCCGCCCATATCTGCGCAGCTTCCTGGCACAGAAGGTAGGAGCCCGTCCCTCCCTGTTTGTTGATGTACCACATGGCCACCTGGTTGTCCATCTGGATCAGGATGACTTGAAATACCCTGAGAGCATATCTGATTGCTCGCAGCTCCAGGAAATTTATTTGGTGTTTGGCTTCTTCTGGAAACCAAGATCCTTGTGTCTGCAGATTGGCCACGTGGGCTCCCCAGCTGAGGTTGGAAGCATCGGTGGTGAGAGTTATTTGAGAGCCTGGAGCCTGGAAGGGCAAACCCTGGAGGAGACTGACCTGATTTCTCCACCAGGCGAGAGACTGACGGAGTGAGTCGGCTTTGTGGACAATGGTCGACAGGGGCTGAATGGATTGAGTCCATTGTGATCTTAGAGTCCACTGCATGACCCTCATGGCCAAGCAGGCCATTGGGGTGACCTGAACTGAGGACGCCATGTGTCCCAGGAGGATGAGAAAGCGGTGTGCCGTCGTGGAGTGTTGAGACTGCAGCTGGTGTGCAAGAGACACAAGAGTGAGAGCTCGCTGTCGAGGCAGAAAAGCCTTTGCCTGCAAGGTGTCCAAGTCTGCCCAATGAACGATAACGTTTGAGATGGGACTAAGTAGGATTTTCGTAGTTGACGAGAAATCCGAGAGAAATTAGAGTGTGTAGAGTAAGATGTAGGGATGACAGAGCAGCTTGCTGAGTGGAAGCCCTGATTAACCAATCGTCTAGATAGGGGTAGAAGTGAACACCTTGAGTTCTGAGGAAGGCTGCAACTACAAGAGGCATTTTACATAAGAACATAAGAACATGCCATACTGGGTCAGACCAAGGGTCCATCAAGCCCAGCATCCTGTTTCCAACAGTGGCCAATCCAGGCCATAAGAACCTGGCAAGTACCCAAAAACTAAGTCTATTCCATGTTACCGTTGCTAGTAATAGAGGTGGCTATTTTCTAAGCCAACTTAATTAATAGCAGGTAATGGACTTCTCCTCCAAGAACGTATTCAATCCTTTTTTAAACACAGCTATACTAACTGCACTAACCACATCTTCTGGCAACAAATTCCAGAGTTTAATTGTGCGTTGAGTGAAAAAGAACTTTCTCCGATTAGTTTTAAATGTGCCACATGCTAACTTCATGGAGTGCCCCCTAGTCTTTCTATTATCCGAAAGAATGAAGACTCGTGGTGCAGACGCGAGGCCGAACGGAAGCACCCGATACCGATAGCGCCCGGGGCCCACCAGAAACCCCAGGAATTCGCGATGAGAAGGAATTATCGCGATATGAGTGTATGCGTCCTGGAGGCCCAGAGAGCAGAGCTAGTCTCCTCTTTGCAGAAGAGGAAGAAGAAAGCCCAAGGTTACCATCTTGAACTTCCCCCGCCGGAGGTACTTTTGAGGGCACGTAGATCCAGAATTGGATGAACGCCTCCTGATTTTTTGGGGATTAGAAAGTACCGGGAATAGAACCTTAGGCCTTGTTGAGAGTATGGCACTGGTTCTATTGCTCTGGACTGGAGGAGGAGGGAGACCTCCTGCTCCAGGAGTAGCGAGTGGTTGGCTGTTCTCCATGTCGGTAGAGGTGGGGAGTCCGTGAGCAATTATCGTCAGGATCCACTGGTCTGAGGTGATTGAGTGCCACCTGTTGTTGAAATGGCACAATCAACCTCCCACTGGTATGTGAGGCAACGGAAGCTGGCTGCTGCTCTCTATGCAGGAGTCAAAAACTGGAAGCAGGGCCCGACTGAGGAGCTGCTTGCGGTTTTTGTTTTTGTGTCTGACAAGACTGGGCTTTTTGGAACGGTCTCGTAGAACGGGTTCTATTTGGTGGCGGGTAGGACTTCTTCAGGCGGAAGAATGACTTCTTAGAGTCCTTCCGAAAAGGCTGTTTTGAAGAGTACTCAGAAGGCATCAGAGATGTCTCAGGGTCTCATGATGGTCCTTGAGTTCCGCCACTGTCCATTGAATTTGCTTGCCAAACAGATTGTCTCCTACACAGGGCAGGTTGGACAATCTGTCCTGAACTTCAGGGCGAAGGTCGGAAGACTTGAGCCAGGCCCATCGTCTTGCCGAAATAGCAGCTGCAGATACCCTGGTGGCAGTGTCAAAGATATCGTAAGATGATCTGATCTCATGCTTGTCTGCCTCAAAATCCTTGTTTACTAGGGTTTGGAGTTGCTCTTGAAATTGCTGAGGCAGGGAGTCTGTTAAGTCTTGTATCTGCTTAAATAAGACCCTGTTGTATTGGGTCATATAGAGCTGATAAGAGGCAATTCTGGAGATGAGCATTGATCCCTGGAAAACATGGCGACCAATGGCATCTAGAAATGTCTGTTCCTTGCCTGGGGGAAAGGAAGTGTGAGGTTTTGATCTCCTTGCTCTTTTCTGGGCAGATTCGACAATCACAGATTGGTGATCCAATTGAGATTTGCGAAAGCCTGAAGCTGACTGAACGAGATAGGTCATGTCAGCTTTTCTGTGGACTGGAGCAACAGAGCCAGGATGTTCCCAGTTCTTTTTGAGGAGATCTAGAAGAACCTGGTAGATAAAGATGGAGGTTATTTCCATCTCTATCTACCAGGAGCATCCAGGAATTGCAAGAGCTCCATCATTTGATGCCTGTCATCTTGTTCAGTCTGCAATTGGAAGGGTATCAATTCAGACATTTCCTTCACAAAATTTATGAAGGAAAGGTCCTCTGGAGGAGAACGCTTTCTACTTTCGGTAGGTGAAGGTGGTGAAGGCAAACCATCGGTGTCATCAGTCCAGGTGTCATAGGGATCAGCACCTGCTCCTCTAGGGACTGGTCTCCAAGAAGAACTGGACCGGATGGTTCAGGAGGCCATCGACAAGGAATGCATCGACTCCAGGTTCCTGGTCGAGGCTCGAAGGAATAACTGGAGGCACCGATGAGGGTGTCAAAGGCACCGGTGCAGGCATCGAGGGCATCGATGGATGACTCGGTGGTGCCGATGGATGGATCGGTGGCACCGGACGTATCGGCATCGGCAGAACTCCCGAAGGAGGGATGCGGAACGGTGTTTCTCCTCCCGATGACAAAGCAAGCGGGGAGGGCACCGGAGCCATCGGTGACCCGGGGTCCATCGGTGGAAAAGCGGCCATAAGCGCTTCCATCCTCGAGAGCAGTGGTGCCAACTCTGCTGGAATCGGGTCAGTGGTCGGTTCCGCAATCGGCATCGGTGTTGGTGCCGGAGGAACCTGGAGTCTTTGCATCGCTTTGTCGATGGCCTCCTGAACCATCCGGTCCAGTTCTTCTCGGAGACCTGGAGCAAGCAGCCCCGGCTCCGGAACAGAAGAAGGAGGCAGCGGCATAGCCGGAGGGACCACCTTTAAAGGCGGAGTCGCAGCTCCCGATACCCTGTCGGGTGAGGGCTGCCTCGGTGACCCAGTTGCCGAAAAGGTCGGTGCCTTTTCTTGACGGGGGTTTTTTGACGGGGGCTCAGATGATGGCGAGGTCGATGATTTCGCTCCCTCGATGGTCCGAGACTTTCAGTGCCAGTGGCGATGTTTATCTCTACGATCCCCTCAGTCCTGAGGGGGAGTAGAGGGTGACAAAGGCCGAGAAGTCGTCGATGCCGGATGGTCACCGGCCGGAGGTCGATGCTGGCGCGAAGTTGACGATGCCGGTTCTGATGACGTCGATGCAATGGATGGCATTGGGGTTTGAGCATGGAAGAGAAGTTCCATCTTCTCCATTCTAGCCTTGCGACGTTTTGGTGTCATGAGGGTACATTTGGTGCAGGTTAGGACAGCGTGCTCACTTCCGAGACACATTATACAGACTTTGTGAGGGTCTGTGATGGACATGATGCGATTACAGTCCGGGCACCGGCGGAACCCCGATGCCATGGCCATGAAAGAATTGAGCCACGGTACGGTCGACGGCCAGTAGGCCGCGAGGGTCAAACTTGACGGTAATCGACGGAAAATGGGTAAAACACTTACCGGAGTACTGCGGCTTGAAAAAGTTGAAGGAGGGACCCTTGTGGGGTAAATTAAATTTTAGTAATTCCGTGAGGAAAATTCCTGTCGGGAATCTCTGCAGAGCTCCTTATCCGCGTGGCTACTGCTGCGCAGAAAAAAGAAGACTGAAGGGGGACCCCTGCTGGCTGCAGGGTTAGTGCCATGCTGGGCATGCCCAGTAGGGGCCAGTCAAAGTTCTGGAAACTTTGACAAAAGTGTTCCGTGATTGGGCTCCATCCTGTGATGTCACCCATATGTGAGGACTACCATCCTACTTGTCCTGTGAGAACATAGCTTCCAAACCTGTAAAGGAAGTGAAGGGGAAGGAGGCCATCATGGTGCTTTTGGAAAAAGAGATTGCAACATCTCTAAAAGATAGACTGTAAGCTGCAATTAGTAATGCATGAGATTCAGGAAAACTTTGAATCACATTCGCAACAAATTAAAGGGGCCCAGGAGGAGTACTTGAGCCAATTGGAGCAGTGTGTGGAAGATTTTGCAAAAGAAAGCCTGCAACTTGCTGAGTGCATTGAAGACTAGGAAATTAGGGGCCATCATAACAATCTCAGGCTGATCGGCTTATCTGAAACGGTCAAGAACAAAGATTTGGTGTACATCTTTGAACATTGGCTCCCAGAGAAACTAGGCCTGGACACATTGCTCGCAGCCATGGAATGTGTGTGTGTGTGCGCCAAGCAGAAGTATATAAAGACGATGATGGGTGTCCTAGGCTGGTAATAGCGAGAACCTTTAACTGGACTGATAAAATCAAACATATTCATGCATTCCAGAAAAAGCAAGAGATTGAATATGAGGAGCACCACTTGCTGTAGTTTAATGACTACTCTGCGAAAGTGATCAGAGCTGTTCTGTATGGACATATGTTTTAATCTTCTGTTTCCTGCTAAACTGCAAATTCTATATGGAGGTAAATAGCTATATTTTACAACTAGGTCTCAGGTGGATCAGATTTTGCAGAATTTGGGCCAAGATTAATCATTTGTTTAGGTCTTAATTTTTTGAGCATAACTGATGCAACAGAACTTTAATTTTTTTTCATGACACTTTTGTGTTAGGAGAGCAATGCTCTTTTGAGTGGCCTCACCACGCTGATACAAAATTAATAGTTTTGTGTGTGTGGAACTGTATCATCATTATTGCTCATTTCTTGGATCCTGACTATTGTTAAGTTTAGTGTGGTAGTCTAAACTGAAATGGCTTCAAACGTTTCTACAATATACATCAGTTGTGGCCCTTTGATTCCCTATTTTGGAGAAGAAGCCTGGTAATTGCTGCTGCTGTTGCTATCTACATTTGGAAATAAGGATGCCCTGTGCATTTTCTTCTGTGGCAGGATTTCTCAAGCCATACTCCATTTGTAGTAAGGCTGGGTCTTATAGTTTTACAATCTTCATGGACAGTCTGATGAGATGCTGAGTATGGGAATCAGAGTGTATCAACCCCTGTATAGAGCAGAAACTTTGAAACAATCAATAAACAAAAAATTCTGCTACTTATAGCTCTTATGCTACTATATTATATATAGAAAAAGTGTGGATGACCATCATAAGTGTCTAGTCACTGGCTCTTAATGATGCCTTAAATGACACTGAGACCTGGTATATATAGTGCAGTGGGCTGAAGGCACAATATCCAGTTTAATCATAGGTCTTTCCTCACCACAGTCTTTTATAGGCTCAAGATCACATAACTATGATGAACATGAGATAGTGCACTAAACATTAATTTAGAGTGCACTTATCTAAGTCCTGAAGGTAATCCTCCAATGCTGATGTGGCATCCACAACCACAGCGGAGACTATGCGGTTGCAAGCACGCTTATGAAAGCTCAAGTTTTATAATCAACACATCCTGAAGCTCCCTGAAGAAGGAGTGTCATACTCCGAAACCCTGCAGCATTGGAGGATCACCTTCAGGACTTAGATAAGTGCACTCTAAATTAATGTTTAGTGCACTATCTCATGTTCATCATAGTTATATGACCTTGAGCCTATAAAAGACCGTGGTGAGGAAAGACCTATGATTAAACTGGATATTGTGCCTTCAGCCCACTGCACTATATATACCAGGTCTCAGTGTCATTTAAGGCATCATTAAGAGCCAGTGACTAGACACTTATGATGGTCATCCACACCTTTTCTATATATAATATAGTAGTATAAGAGCTATAAGTAGCAGAATTTTTTGTTATTGAGTATGGGAATCAAGCAGATCTTCGCTTATGTGTTACTTCATTATAGTGATCAGGTGGTGCCAGAGCATCTCTCTCTGTCCAGGATGATTTGATGATGATGCGTTTTCTTTTTTTTAATGTTTTTTTTCTGCTGTAATTCTGAAATTTTGTTGCCCCATGGAAGGAATATGTTGAACTGAGTTAAGTTACTAAACTGTGTGAGGGTCCCTCCCATGGGAAAATTATTTAAGCTACACATGAAGTTGATGGAAAAGAAATACGCAGTGGGAGAACTGAGGTCCCTTGGAGCAAAGGGGAGATGGCTGGGATTATACTTTCTGAGTGTCTGGGGTTTGTGTGGACATGTGACTGTGGATGATTGGTGTGTGGTTGTGATGGGGGTGGGTGGGGGGCAGGAGAGGATATTTAGGGTTAGGATGGAGAGTTAGGTGTCTGCATAATGAGATTTCCTTTGCTTATATAAAATGAGTTATGCTTGGCTGTTTCCTTGTTCTCAGGCTGAGGGACATTTTTTCTGTCTTTTCTTATTCCTTTTTATAAGTTAATTAATGGGGCTTCTATGCCCTGAATTATGTGAAGGCAGCTACTCTCAATGTCGATAATAATCACTTGCCTACAAAACATATGAAAATACTTACTTTTCTGAAAAAAGCACAGTTAAGAGAACATTTTTATAAGAAATACAATTAACAGATGCGGAGAACCTAAAATTGAAAAAGAATTGGGTAGGATTTTATGGTTTTGCATTTTATTCTAGGAGACAACAGGATATGGCAATTGTAATACTTAAGAATTTACCATTTATCTTGGAAAAGACTATTAACGATGAGACTGGTAGATTTATTTTTATGCTTGACAGTTATATGGGACCAAATATTTATTGGGAAATGTCTATGTCCCTAACATTTATTTGCATGATTTTTTTTTTTTTTTACTTTGTTAGTCTCTAAACTTTTATGGCTCCCTGACTATAAACTAGTATTGAGGGGAGATTTCAATACTGTGGCAGATGGTGGGGAAGACTGTCAACATCCCAGGCCTTACAGGTCACAAGGTAACTCTAAAGAGTAAATTTTGCGGCACAAGAATTAGGCATTCTTGACATTTGGAAATTTTTGCATCAGGGTGAAAAAGATGACACTTTCTTTTCTAACCCACATTAACGTTCTTCTAGGATTGGTTATCTTCTTATTTCAGAAGCTTTATTTCCTATGGTGACTTCTGACAAAGTTTCTCACAATTCTCCAGCTTTTTTTTCTCTGGCACCGGGAGATTATAATGCTAAGAAAGCCGGCTGGAGGATGAGCTCCAATCTTATTACTGATACAGATTTTTGAATTTATCTGAGGGAAAGGTAGCTTTGTGTGAGCTAGATCGTCCATCATGGTGATGTGGTCATCCTAACCGGACTTGGGAGGGTGAAGAGACGGTCGTATGGGTTGTGCGAATGGTGTGCATGATTGTGGGGCTGGAGGGAGGGAGGATGAAAAATTGGAGAAGGTATTTTTGAAAATGTTGGCGTATGACATCTTTTAACTTACAATGCCAGTTTTTCTTTATCTTTGATTAATATTGTATTCTAAATATGTGGTAGGTGTTGTGCTTCTTCTGTGTCATACCAGTAAATAGAGTTTGGAAAAAAAGCTCTGCAATACTACACTATAAGTCTTTATTTGTTTCTGGTGATATTGTCTGATTGCATGCAGTATTCCCTTCCTTTAATTTGCTTTTGCTTGAAACAACAGAAATGTTAACAAAATTTCCTGTTTCATTTCATTTTATTTGGAAAGCGAAATGAAAGAAAAACAAACAAAATTGCATTCATTTTCCGTTACACTTTGTTTTCTTCGCTGAGCAGCCACCAGCTCCAAGCCAGGTCTCCTACCACTCTTTGCCCTGCCACAAAAATTAAGATGCCAATAATCAGAAAGTCGGTGAGTGGACATGTTGCCCAGCTAAAGTTAGCAGGATAATTTCCCCCGGATATGTCCTGCTGAATATAATCCCCTACATTTACCTAGCTACCTTAAGCTGGATAACATTCAAATCTAACTGGTTATGTTTGAATATAAATAGATTTGAAAACTATCCATATATTCCTTCAGAAAGAATCTCAAAACATGGCTCTTTCGGAAAGCATTCCCTCCAGAAAATTAATCCCCGACTCCTTGTCCCCCTCCCCCGGCACAGCTAGTTCCCCTCTCTGCCATTGTACATAGTAAATTAAATCAGAATATATTTACTGTTAGAAAAGTTATTATGCAAAGCAAGTTTTCTTTATATTTACTCGGTTAATCTGTTACACTGTATCATGTCACCAAAAGGCTTGCCTTTAGACAACCCGTTGTGAAATTTCGAATCGAATATCGGTATAGAAAAATAAATAAATAAATAAATAAATATATGGCCAGATATCTTGCTACTTAACCAGCTATATGGTTGCAAAATAGAACAAAAAAAACAAAACAACTTTCGTATCTTCAGGCCCAATTCTCCAGCCCCCCTCCCCAAAATATATTTAAAGGTAAATGTGGGTCTAGCGCCTAATTCCCACCTGCAACCCACTAAATAAAAAAATAACAGTAGCCACTTAGTGCCCCGAGGCCAACTCTCGCCTCCTTTCCTGGTTTTTGTTTTGGGCAAAATCTCAATCCCTCTTGCTCCTCCCCACCCACCACCTTTCTTCCACCGTCCCCCTCCCCTGGGCTTTCACAGATCTCCAAAACACCAGCCGTGAGTGTGGCATTGTCTTACCCACTCCCGGCACTTCCACTGTTGCTCGGGCACCAACACTTCAGATACAGCTAAGCAATGCAAGTTTAGGTATTTCTGAAACCATGTTTTATATGTGGAAATAAAGACAACTGAAAGCTGCTGGTGAACAGTTGCCAGTTGTATTGCCCAGCAAGCAACACACAACATTAAAGTAACAACAGAATCAGCAAGTAGAAAATACTAGGGATGTGCATTCGTTTGAAATGACAGACATTGTCTGTCTCGTATCATGTCGTTTTCAAAAAGAAACAAATTCCTTCTATCATTTTTAGTATGCACTATTCGGAAACAGTTTGCATTATTCAGACTAAAACCTAAACACAGAAATTTGCCCCCATACAACACAAAACAACACAACAAACTTTTCTGGCCTGCACATCCCTAGAAAACAGATAAATTAACAGTTGTTTTTGCAAAATTTCAAATCTGCATTTGTAATGGTATTGGGTAAGCATGGAGAATGCTGGGTGGAAAGGAGGCAGAACTTGGGGAAAATGAAAATTAGTTCTTACCTGCTAATTTTTTGTAATTTAACTTTTTATTTGGAAAACAGTAGATATACAAGCTATAAAAGTTTCATACAGAGACATTTTTGTACACCCCTTTCACCAGATCATTCTGCAAAAAGAACAGAATCTGGGATACCAAGGCCCACTGAGGGTCAACGTCCTTAGATACACACCAAGACTCAAACACCCTCCATACCCTCTTATAGGCCAAGGAGGTGGAATACTTCCGAGCCTGTAACAAAGTAGTAATGACATCCTCCGGATACCCCTTCTTTCTCATATGCCGCCGCTCAAAAGCCAAGCTGCTAGACAAAAGCGATCCACCTGATCGAAAAATATCAGACCTTGACGAAACAGGTTTGGAAGATGGCCCAGCCTCAATTGACCATCCACGGACAAATTGATTAGATCCGCATACCAGGGGCGACAAGGCCACTCCGGGGCCACCAGGATCACATTTGGGTAGATATCTATCCTTCAGAGAAGCCTGCCCACCAGCGGCCATGGCAGAAACACATATAGGAGAACGTCAGTGGGCCACGGAAGAGCCAGGGCATTGGTTCCTTCTGCTCCTCGCTCTCTCCTGCAACTGAAGAAATGAGGGGCCTTGGCATTCTTCTGAGTAGCCATGAGATCCATGTGGGGACTCCCCACTGGAGCACAATTAGACGCATTGCAGCGTCAGAGAGCTCCCATTCTATGGGATCTCACTGCTGATGGCTGAGAAAATCCGCTAGCACATTGTCAGTTCCCGCTATGTGTGAAGCTGCGATCTGGGATAGGTTCTGTTCTGCCCAAGACATTAGCTGCTCTGCTTCGTGAGCCACCAATCGACTCTTGGTCTCCCCTTGACGATTGATATAGGCTACTGTGGTTGCATTGTCGGACAGGATCCTGACTGGGCAACCTCGAACGAGTGGTAAGAACTCCTGCAGAGACAGACGCACTGCCCGAGTCTCTAGGTGATTGATAAACCACGACACTTCCTGCGGCAACCACTGCCCCTGAGCTGATCGGGATTGGCAGACTGCTCCCCAACCAAAGAGGCTGGCATTCGTGGTGACGACTATCCAACATGGAACCTCCAAATCCACTCCCCGGTGCAGATGACTGGTCAAAAGTCACCAAGACAGACTGGAGCGAGCCAAGCCGGATAGAGGAAGTAGGAGATGAAACTGTTCCAAGGTTGGATTCTAATGGGGCCTGAGCGACTGCTGAAGAGTCTCATATGCGCAAATGCTCAGGGAACGAGTTCCAAAGTGGAAGTCATGCAGCCAAGGTCTTGTAAGTAATCTCAGACCCTGGGAGTCTGGGTCCTCAGAAGACTCTTGATCTGGGATTGCAACTTGAGAATGCGCTCCTCTGGGAGAAAAACCTTCCTCACCTGGGTATTGAAGCGTGCTCCCAGAAAAAGCAGGGTTTGAGAGGGAAGAAGATGACTCTTGGGAAAGTTTATCACCCAACTGAGGGATTATAAACATCGCATCACCTTCTGGACCGCAAGAGTACACAAGTCCCGCAACTTCGCCCAAATCAGCCAATCGTCCAGATAGGAGTTTACCAGGACACCCTCTCTCCTGAGAGCTGCCACCTCCACTACCTTAACCTTGGTGAAAGTCCGTGGGGCTGTCGCCAGTCCGAACAGCAGGGAACAAAACTGAAAATGCTCCCCCAGGATCATAAACCTGAGAAACCTCTGGTGCTCGGGACAATCCCGATGTGCAAGTAGGTCTCCGTCAATTCCAGAGACGCCAGGAACTCCCCTGTGCAAACCGCAGCTATGACGGACCACTAAATTTCCATTTCAAAACGTGGCACTTTGAAGGCTCGGTTCACCTTTTTTAAGTCTAGAATGGGACAAAAGTGCCCTCCTTTTTGGGAACCACAAAATAGATAGAGTAACGGTCCCAGCCCCTCTTAAGTGGGGGGATTGGAACTATGGCCCCTAAGAGACACAGGAACTTGAGAGTTTGCCGCAACAGCCGCTGCTTGCCTGCTGGACTGCAAGGGGAATGCAGGAAAAGACTTTTGAGTGGCCGAGCAAATTCTAAAGCATAACCTCCTGTTATCACGTCCAAGATCCACTGGTCTGAAGTAATCTTGGTCCACTCCTCATAAAACAGCGCAAGACGACCCCTATCCGTGGGTCAGAGGAGTGGGCCAGCCTTGTTTCATTGAGAAGGCTTGGTGCCGCCAGAATCCTGACTGGGGAATTCCCTGCTCAGCTTGTGGGTCCAAAAGGACTGGTTCCAAGGCTGAGACCTCTCCAAGGACTGCTGTTGAGAGGATGACTGCGCTCTACCCGGCCTGAAGCGCCGCTGGGTCTGAAATCAAGAGCGCGGAAGAAGAGAGACCCTGGACCCCTTAAGCTTATCCTCTGGCAACTTGTGAACCTTGTTTTCACCCAGGAGTTTAATCAGCTGCTCCAGACCTTCACCGAAAAGGAGCTTGCCCTTAAACTGTAGATAGTTGAGCCTTGGAGGAGACATCAGCCAACCAATTCCACAACCAGGAGTCTGAGGGCAGAGACTGCAGACACCATTGTCCTTGACGAAGTCTGGATAAGATCACAGAGAGCATCAGCGCCATAAGCCACCGCCACTTCAAGATGCTCTGCATGTTGAGTCTCCAAGGGTGACAGAGCTCAGATCTCCTGAAGTTGCTGCACCCATCTCAAGGAAGCCCGCAGCATGAAACTACTGCAGATGGCAGCCCGGATGCCTAAAGCCAAAACCTCAAAATTCCTCTTGAGGTGGATTTCCAGCTTCTTATCCTGTAAATCTGTTATAATAATGTGTGTTTTGTGGATCCTTGGGTGCTGTGGAGATGACCATGCCCACGGGGAGGTGCCCCGTGAGGAGCCACAGCACTGGGCTAGACTCGTACACACAAAACACAGGATAGTTCTTTATTAGCTTGAAGATCTCCACCAGAGGTGGCAGTAGTGAGGCAGTCTGTGGTTGTAATCTCAGGGACCTCGGCAGAGGGAGCCCTTCTCTCCTAGCTGACGTCAGGAGGTTCTGCAGCAGGTCTCCCAGAGATGAGATACTGTGGACGAGATAGACTGAGAGTTAGAGTACTCACTAGGTGTTAGCTGTTGGTATGCGATTCCACCAGGTATGTTGTTGAAGGTACAGGCACCGAGGCAGGAGAGCAGGCCAACAAGGAGCGAGTACCTGCTCCCTGAAAGGCACCTGAAATAACACAGAGGGCCCCCGAGGAGCGGGTACACAGGTTAGGATATACCCCGAAGGGCAGAGAGAGTTTCCTGCGGCAACACGGAAGCGGCGGAGTAGCGTAGACAAGAACGGATTCGAGTCCTTGCTAACTCGGGGAGCTAGCAAATTGATGAAGGTAATATTCCTGGATGGCGTGACGTCAGCATGAGGGAACGCCCTTGAGGTTCGCGCCAAGGGTGGTACAAAGACGTGGGTTGCGCGCGCGCACCCTAGTAGGTACCTGGGAGGAGCAATGGCGGGAGGCTGCACCATAGCCGTTCTGGGAACGCCAGAAAGGTCGGCTTGTAGACGCAGCGGTAGCCATCTTGCCCAGGAAAGCGGGAGGAGCTGTGAATAAGGTGAGGCAGATGGGGCGAAGCCGTCGAAGACCGATGGACACAACAGTACTCCCCTTCAAAGGGCGTCCACGCTGTTTCCTACCAGGTCTTGGTTTTTGAGGATGCAAGTGATGGAAGTCCTGTAGCGTCTCTTTATTCAGGATGTTAGGAATAGGTGTCCAAGAGTTTTCTTCAGGGCCATACCCTTCCCAAGACAGGAGGTATTCCCATACTCTGCCTCTTCTTCTCACATCGAGAATTGCGTCTACTTTGTATTCGATGTCTTCTTCTGCATCTATCGGTGTAGCTTCTGGTACCTTGTTGGAGAACTCACTAAGGATCAATGGCTTCAATAGTGAGATGTGGAATGCATTGTGGATCTTTAATGTAGATGGTAGCTTCAGATTGTAAATGAGATTGCCCATTTGTCGGAGAATGGGAAATGGTCCAATGAAGCGAGGAGCGAAGCGAGCTGAATGAAGTTTAAGTCTTAAATGCATCATGGAAAGCCAGACTTTATCACGAGGCTTGAAGTCTGGAGCCTTGCAGTGATGAGCATCGCATTCTTTCTTTGCTCGAAGTCCTGCTTTCATAAGCATCTCTTTTGTCTGAGTCCAAAGTTGTTGGATATCTTTGGCAGTAGATTGAGCTGCCGGGGACGACACGGATAACGGAAGTGGCAGTGGTGACAGTGGTAGTCATCCGTAGACCACTTCGAATGGTGTCGATCCAGTGGATGTTGCTGGATGAGAATTAATGGCAAATTCTGCCCAGGGCAACAGTTCACTCCAATCATTCTGACGAGTGTTCACATAGGCACGAATGAACTGCTTGAGAGTCCTGTTCATCCTCTCTGTTTATCTGTTGGATTGTGGCTGGTATGCGGAGGTGAAGTCGAGAGAAATATCGAACTTCTTACATAGTGCCTTCCAGAGGTTAGCTGTGAATTGGGCTCCTCGATCGGAGACTATGTGCTTAGTCAAGCTATGCAGGCAGAAGATGTGCGTAATGAATAGCTTGGCGAGCTCCATGGTGGTGGGTAAGCCTGGGAAAGCCACAAAATGAGCCACCTTCTAGAACTGATTTACGGTTACCCAAATAGTGTTGTTTCCTCCTGATGATGTTAAATCTACCACGAAGTCTGTGGCAATGTGTGTCCATGGTTCTTCTGGTACTGGCAAGAGTTGGAGTAGACCTCATGGACGACCCGGTGGTGTCTTCTGTTTAGCACAGTTTGCGCAGGAAGCGACGTAGGAGAATGTGTCTTCCTTCATGGTGGGCCACCAGTAATAGGTCTGAAGCTTAGACAGGGTTCTACGTTGACCAGGATGTCCTGAAAGTTTAGAGTCGTGGGCCCAAGCCAATAATTTCTTTCTGAGGTTCTTGGGTACGATAGTCTTTCCTGCAGGTACTGAATGGGTAGCTGCCAATATGTCCTTCTCTGGGTCAATGATGTGTTGCGGTTCTTCAGGTATGTCCTTGGAGAGGAATGAGCGAGATAGAGCATCAGCTCTGATATTCTTATCTCCAGGGCAGTTCTTGAGCACAAAGTTGAATCTGTTGAAAAACAGAGATCATCTCGCTTGCTATGATTCAGGCGCTGTGCATGGCAGAGGTACTCCTGATTCTTATGGTCTGTGAAGACCGTTACTTGATGTTGCGCTCCTTCGAGCCAAGGGCACCATTCTTCGAATGCCAACTTTATAGCCAGAAGCTCCTTATCTCCGATTCCATAGTTTTTCTCTGCAGGAGAGAAGCAGCGAGAGAAGAATGAGCATGGTTGTGGAACTTTTGAATCACCAGCCTGGCTTAAAACGGCCCTTACACCAACGTCTGAGGCATCGACCTCCACGATGAAAGGCTTGGAGGGGTCTGGGTGTCGAAGACACAGCTTGCTGGAAAAGGCATCTTTTAGTTTCTGGTATGCAGCTATAGCCTCTGGAGACCAATTAGCAACATTGGCACCTTTCTTTGTCATAGCTGTATGCGGTACTGTAAGAGAAGAGTAATTCTTGATGAAGGTCCTGTAATAGTCGGTGAACCCTAAGAAGCATCTGAGAGCTTTTAACCGGTGGGTTGCGCCAATTTCTGGATACTCTCCAGCTTCTGTGGATCCATTTGAAAGCCTGATTGGAGACGATGTAGCCTAAGAAAGGCACTGACTCTTTGTGAAATTCACATTTGAATAGCTTGGCATAGAGATGGTTCTCCCTGAGTCTCTGTAGTACTTTCTTAACATCCTCCTAATGAGTGGTCATGTCTTGCAAGAATATCAGTATGTCGTCCAAGTAAACAACAACACACTTATAGAGGAGATCCCGGAAAATGTCGTTCATTAAATTTTGAAAGATAGCCGGGGCATTGCACAGGACGAAGGGCATCACTAGATATTCAAAGTGACCGTCCCGAGTGTTGAAGGTCGTCTTCCACTCATCGCCATCTCGAATGTGAAGTAAATTGTAGGCTCCTTTCAGATCCAGTTTGGAAAAGATTTGAGCTCCTTGTAGTCTGTCGAATAACTCTGAAATCAGAGGCAGGGGTAACGATCCTTTATTGTTATTTCATTGAGGCCCCTGTAGTCTATACATGGACGTAATGTACCGTCCTTTTTGCCCACAAAGAAAAAGCCTGCGCCAGCAGGGGACTTGGATGGTCTTATGAAACCTTTGTGGAGATTTTCCTGGATATATTCGGACATGGCTTTATTTTCTGCAACAGACAGGGGGTACACCCTATCCTTGGGTGGCTCCGTTTTAGGCTTTAGATTAATAGCGCAGTCATAAGGTCTGTGAGGCAGAAGTACATCTGCAGCTTCTTTTGAAAAGACATCTTGGAAAGATGCATATTGAGGCGGCAACCCTGGCATCACTGGGGTAGTAGGCATACAGGGTGACGGAACTACCTCCATCAGGCATTTATCATGGCAGTCTGGTCCCCATCTAGACAGTTCCAGTATAGTCCAATTGAATTGAGGCATATGCTGCTGCAGCCAAGGTAATCCCAGTACTATAGGGTGCATGGCCTTCTCTAAAACAAAGAAGGAGATGGTCTCAGAATGGAGGGCATTGGTTCGTAGGCACACTGGTTCGGTGCATAGTGTTATTTCACCCAGTAAGGGCTCTCCATGGATGGATGAAAGAAGTAGTGGAGACTTCATAGTGGAAGTGGGTGCTCCACTAATCGTTGTAGAATGAAATTGCCTCCTGCCCCGGAGTCCACTAGGGCAAGAGTCTGGTACTCTGAAGGTTCGCAGATCAAGGATACAGGGAGAGGGAGTGGAGGAGAAGGAGTGGCGAGACCTAAGAAGAGTCCTCCCGCAGGACTTAGGTCTGCCAGTTTCCCAGACACATAGGGCAATTTTGGACAGCATGACCGGCTTGTCCACAGTACATACACTGCCCCAATTTCTTCCGCGTTCTTCTCTCTTTTGAAGTCAGATGGCTGCGGCCTAACTGCATATGTTCTTCTTCGCCGGCTGCTGGGACCGAAGGAACAGGCCTGGGTGTGGACTTGACTCAAACTTCACTCAGAAAGGGTCTCCTAGGAGTCTTGGTCTCTTGAACCTTGTTGTGAAGTCAGCGATCGATCCTTGTTGCCAATTTCACTAGTTCCGCCAAAGAAAGAAGGAAAGCTTATCTGGAGCCTTGACTCAGGTTTTCTCTCTCCCCGAGTCCAGACGGTGAGAAAACTGGACCACCAGCTATCCACCTCCAGTGTGGGGAAAATGGAGCAATTTGGGTCACCAACCCTGCTTGTCCAGCCCTACTACTAGGAGGGATGGTCCCACCAGGACTTGCCAACCTCCTAGGAGGGAAAATCTCCTTAGTCTTCTTTCCTTTTTTTTTTTTTTGCTTTGAAAAGAGGTTCAGGTTTTGCACCTCCTACATCTGCTGGAGACAGAGAAAAACTGAGAGGTTGCAGGAGGTACACCAGGTTATATGCCGGGGTGTACAAAACTTCTCTGTCTCCATCTGCTGGAAAGGAGGCAAAACCCAGTCGTCTGGACTTATCTGGGTATGTACAGGGAATATTTTCAGTTTTTACAGGTTTAGACTAGGATGCAGTCAAGACCTCTGGGGGGTTTAATTCTGGTTCTGACACTAATTCTATCACTGACTGGAAAAGTCACTAAGCCCAGTTACGTATTGTTGAATAAAAAGTCCTTTGACCACTTTGAAGGCAGAAGTTATGTTGCTGTAGTAATTACAGAAACTATTAATATAGATTTCTGACCCTTTTGTAGCATCCTTTGCTAGTGACTAAAAATGTTAGAGTGTGGCAGATTTTGAAGGTTACCTGTAATAAATGCTCTATGGCTTTGCCGTTTATTTTCCTCAGTTGCTCAGCTTTGGCAATATCTTGGTAAAGGTTTATCAGCTCAGGAGTGGTATCGCCTTCAACAGAGATTACATGATCAATAGCCTTTTCAAAATAGTCCACAGCCAAACTTAACTTGTTTTGCAGCAAACATGCCCTATGTGAAAAGAAAGATAGAGAGAGGATTTTATGAGATTTGCAAATAAAATTGTGAGTGGGGTGTAAACTGGAATACAAAATTGATCATATATTGAACATTTCAGGTATATTATTATGAGGCTCTATAAATTCAGATTTGCCACTGATGGAATTTCCTGGGAATTTGTCTTAAAAAAAGAACACTAAAAACTGTGAAAAAGTAAATGTTATAGTATCAGAGAGCAAATTTTAATATATTCATTTCCCACAGGTTGCATCAGAACTCTTGAGCAATACATATGTAGAGTTGCTTCTAACACAGATTGTTTTCCTTGCATCTTGATAGTTTATCCAGTCCTGAAAATTTTTCTTCATCTACTGTAAGCAGAGGAATAATGAGCAACAGTGGACATCTTAAAAAGAAGCAGCTGTGGATGTGACCAGTAGTCAGAATTAGGCACCCAGTTCTAAAATAACTCTTGAGAATTATTTTTTCTTAATAAAGAGATATACATTTCCTGCAGCTCTTCAAATGTGGCCCAGGGGATACAGAGCAGGTACAACAAATGAACTACCTTATTATCTTGATAGACCAATCCAGATGTGATTTAAATCACATACTAGCAGATGGAGACAGAAGACACACCTTTTTCAGTGACATCATCACTATACATGATGATGCAGTATAGGCAAAAGCCAATATTCTCTATCTCCAACAGATGGCAACATGTACTAGATTAGTGCAGTAGGATGCTTAGTCCTAGACTTCAGCCTAGTGCCCCCCTGGTGGCGTCTGTCTTCAATTTTGCTCCTCCTGGTTGAGGTAGAAGTTTGTACGCCAAGGGTAACAGTTCCCTGGGTCAAGTGGTTGTGGGCCAGGCTCCCAGTTCCTATGAGGGCTAGGTTGAGCGAACCCTATTGGCTGGCTCCCGAATCACCTTCAGGGCCTGGTTGAGCTAAGGGGGTAGTGGATGAACTCACAAAGGACTCCTCTGAGTGTGAGTCTCCTCAGTAGTTTGTTCTCCTAGAGGTCCCTTTCTCTTATTTCTTTTAGCTGGAACTTTTGCTGTTTGATAGAGTTTATATAAAAACAAATTTCTACTAAACAGTCCAGGCAGATGGGTTTTAATGCCCTACCGGCAGATGGAGATAGAGAACTAAAACTTTACTGTATACTAGTACTAGTGCCACCTACAGTCTACTAGTAAAACTGTAACAAACCCAAAACCAAATTCCCCCCTCTATCAGGCCGATACAGTACAGTGCGCTCCAGCGGAGCGCACTGTTAACCCGTGTTTGGATGCTCGTTTTCGATGCGCTAGCTTTACCCCTTATTCAGTAAGGGGTAATAGTGAGTCGAAAATGTGCATCCAATCCCCCCGAAACATGCAAATGCACGTTGATGGCCCTATTAGTTATTCCTGCGCAATTCAGTAAGTAAAATGTGCAGCCAAGCCGCACATTTTACTTTCAGATATTAGCATCTACCCAAAGGTAGGCGTTAATTTCTGCCAGCACCGGGAAAGTGCAAAGAAGAGCAGTAAAACCTGCTTTTCTGTACACCCTCCAACTTAATATCATGGCGATATTAAGTTGGAGGTACCAAAAGTTAAAAATAATTAAAAATAAAAAATAAAAAAAATTTAAAATGGGCCTGCAGCTCGCGGGTTGAAAACTGGACGCTCAATTTTGCCGGCGTCCGGTTTCCGAACCCATGGCTGTCAACGGGTTTGAGAACCGACGTCGGCAAAATTGAGCGTCGGCTGTCAAACTCGCTGACAGCCGCCGCTCCTGTCAAAAAAGAGGTGCAAGGGATGCGCTAGTGTCCCTAGCACCTCTTTTTACCGCGGAGCCCAATTTGAATATTTTTTTTTACTGAATCACGCGCACAGGAGAGTGGCATTTCTCAGAAGAATTCTGTGCATGTTCAAAAGATGAAGCTCCTGAGCTTTCCCAAGGAATCTGCCCATGGCTTCCAAAAGGCCAGCAAGTCAACTGACTGACTCAAGTGAAACAGAGAAACTATCTTAGGTAAGAAGGATTGGATTATACAAATAGAGATTCCCACCCTTCATAAACTGGAGAAAAGGAACTCTGCATAATAACACCTGCAACTCAAAAATGAAACTTGCCAAACAGATAGCCAACAAAAACACCACTTTAAGAGTGAGATCCTTCAAGTATGCCTCCCTTATCGATTCAAAGGGAGGTGCGCACAAGGCATTCGAGAACAAATTGAGATTCTATGGTGGGATTAAATGTCACACAGAAGGACGCAAATGATGTATTCCCCTTAAAAACATGAGCACATCCAGATGCGAGGCTATGGATGACCTCTGTACCCTTACCTCTGTGGCATGACAATGCAGCCATTTGAACCTTCAGAGAGTTCAAGGAAAACCCCTTTTGCAAACCTCTCTGCAAAAAGGCAAGAATCCTAGGAATCAAAGTACTGAGTAGAGTGGATAGAATCCTGGCTGCTGAAACCAAGACTCAAAAACCTTCCGGACTTGTTCATAAGCCAATGAAATTAATGCCTTCCTGGACAGCAACAACGTCATAATGATCTCCTCAGAGTAATCCTTCTCTCTCAACCTTCTCCTTTTAAGATCCAAGTAATCCACTTGATCCAAGAAGATTGGACCCTGCATTAGAAAACCGGGAACATGACTAAGTCGCAATGGTCTGTCACCTTGAGACTCACTAGATCTGCAAACCAGTGATGCTGGGGCCCCTCTGGAGCCACTAGAATCACCAGGTCTCAATGCCTTTCCACATGCTTCACCACCCTGCCCATGAAGCGCCAAGGGGAAAACATGTACAGGAGGAGACACTGAGGCCAAGGCCTGGATAGTCTTTCTGATCTTGACTCCTTGTCTGTAACCGAAGAATCTTGACAGGTTGGTGTTTAAACTTGTTGCCATCAGGTTCAGCTTGGGACTTTCCCATCTGGACCTGATGAGGGAGAATACATCCTCTGCCAGTACCCATTCTCCTGGGTCTAATTTGTGTCTGCTCAAGAAATCTACCTGCACATTCTCTACCATGTCAATGTAAGATGCCGAGAGAGCCCACTGGATCAACATTCCCGCCCACTGGATCAACATTCCCGCTTCCAAAGTGACCAACAGACTCTTGGTTCCTCCCTGTCTGTTGATATATGCTACCGCCGTCATATTGTCCAACAGTACGCTGACTGTCTTGCCTCAAATCTGGGACTAGACGGACACAAGGCCTTCTGGATTGCCCTTATCTCCAACTGGTTTATGGACCAGGAGGTGTCCAACCTTGACCAATGACCCTGAGCCATCTGTCTCTTGCAAATGGCTCCCCAGCCACTGAGACTGGCATCCATGGTCACTAGCATCCAATCCGGTATTTCCAAGTCCCCTCCCCTGGACAAATTGTCCCATAAGAACCATCATAAAACACTATCTGGCCTCTCCTTGAAGGGGTAGTCTGATTTTTCTAATCCTGCAGCTGAGGATTCCACGGGGAGAGTAGAGTCCTCTGCAATGGTCTCATATCAGCTGCCACCCAAGGAACCAGTTCCAGCATGGAAGCCAGGGAACTCAGGACTCATTGATAATCCTATACTCTGGGCATCTCCATCCTCAATAACCGCTGCAACTAGCCCTGGAGCTTTAAACACCTTTCTGTTGTAAGGAGTACCTTACCTAGCCATATCTCAAAATGAGTTTCCAAGTATTCTAGATTCTGAGAAGGAACCAGGTTACTTTTGGCAAACTGACTACCCAACCTACATTCTGCAATAAGAGAACCATCTGTTGGACTGAGTGATGACATGCTTCTCTCATTTGGCCTGAAGTAGCCAATTGTCCAGATATGGATGAACCATGATGCCATCCCAGCAAAGTACAGCCACAGCCACCGCCACCATCACAGCTACCATCATACTTTGAAAAAACTGCAAGGAGCAGTTGCTAATCCAAACAGCATCACCTGAAGCTGAAAATGCCACCTCCCCCACAGCACTGCAACCTTGAGAAATTTCTGATGATCTTTCTGAATAGGATTATGCAGATAAGTTTCAATTAGGTTGAGGGATGCCAGAAATTCCCCTTTCTTGACCACAGCAATTACAGATTGGAGAATCTTCAAACAAAAATGAGGGACTCTCAAAGTTGCGTTTACTTTCTTTAGATCTAAAATGGGTCAAAACATGTCCTCCCTTTTTGGCACCACGAAGTACATGGAATAATAACTAAGACCTCTTTCCCTTTCTGGAACTGGAACTACCACAGCCAAGAAAATACAACATTCTAGTGTGGACCTTATGACTTCCCTCTTTATATGGGATGCACATAGGGACATCATGAAGGCCTCGCACACTGGTCATTCAAAATCTAGGGTGTAACTGTCCCTTACCACAGAAAGAACACCCTGGTCCTACTTTATGTTGTCCAACCCTTGTAAAATAGAGACAAACGTTCCTCAATACATAACACTGAACAGTTAACCAGATGAACCTTATTGGGAACCCTTAAGCCAACCTGAGTCAGATCCTGTGCCTTCTTGAGAGTTTTTGTGGGCTCTCTGAAAGGACTGAAACTTTGAAGGATGCTGACGCTGCGAAAAGGAAGGCTTCCCTGGACTATAACACATGGCTTCCTGGAATTTCTGCCTTCTAGGGATGGTCTTACAAGGACCCTTAGGTCTATCCTCTGATAACTTATGAGCTTTGGACTTTTCCAAATGCTTGACAAACTTCTCCAGATCCTCCCCAAATAGAAATTTACCCCTGAAGAGTTTATCAAGCTGGGACTTGGGTCATACATCCGCTGTTCAATTATACAAACAGAAGAGTTATCTCGCTGTTACTGCTGACATCAAATTGCTGGCCGCAGTGTGCAAAAAAACAAATAAAGTATCTGCAATAAAGAACGAGCCATACACCAGGTATTCTGCCACCTCCTCAGAGGATTCTTCAGAGTCCGCAACTTCAATCTGCTGGACCCACTGAAAACATGCATTTACCATAAAACGATTGCCCACAGCCACTCTAATGGCCAAGAAAGAAACCTCAGAAATCCTTTTAAGATGGATCTCCATCTTCTGGTCCTGATAATCCTTAAGCGCTGCACTGCCTTCTACTAGAATAGGGGGTCTTCTTAATCGCTGCCAAGATCAGAACATCACCTTAGTTACCTTCAACAATTCTAAGGCCTCCTCTGGAAGAGGATACAATTTTGCCATGGCTTTTCCCACATTCAGGCCAGCCTCCGATGTATTCCACTCCACATAAATCAAGGCTTTAACAGTCCAATGAAACGGAAAGTTTTTAGTAGGAAGGTACAGAGACAGTACCGAGAAAGGCATCCAAAATGATAAAGGGGATGGAATAACTCCCATATGAGGAAAGGCTGAAGTGGTTAGGGCTGTTCAGCTTGGAGAAGCGACGGCTGAGGGGGGATATGATAGAGGTCTTTAAAATCATGAGAGGTCTTGAACGAGTAGATGTGAATCGGTTATTTACACTTTCGGATAATAGAAGGACTAGGGGGCACTCTTGAAGTTAACAAGTAGCACATTTAAGACTAATCGGAGAAAATTCTTTTTCACTCAACACACAATTAAGCTCTGGAATTTGTTGCCAGAGGATGTGGTTAGTGCCGTTAGTGTAGCTGGGTTCAAAAAAGGTTTGGATAAGTTCTTGGAGAAGTCCATTAACTGCTATTAATAAAGTTGACTTAGGGAATGGCCTCTGCTATTACTGGCATCAGTAGCATGGGATCTTCTTGGTATTTGGGTACTTGCCAGGTTCTTGTGGTCTGGTTTGGCTTCTGTTGGAAACAGGATGCTGGGCTTGATGGACCCTTGGTCTGACCCAGCATGACAATTTATTATATTCTTATGTTCCAAAATTGGATCCTTTCCTTCCTCTGGTTTGTCTTCCTTTTCCTTAATGCCCAGCTTCACCAGAGCCTGAGAAAACATGGTATTTAACTCTTCCCTCTTAAAAGACATAACATCTTCAGGGAATCTCCCTTGGGCACAGGGATTTTCCCCTCCTCCAAAGGAGCCCTATCTTCCTTCCTGTCCATTGAACCCTCCCGTAAATCCTCCTCTGAGTGCACCAGATCCAGACTCAGACTAAGCTCCAGCCTTCATCTCTTGGGACAGAGTAGAGGAGTCGGTGTGTCTGAAAACTATCTTGCCAAATCCCTCAGAGGCAAACAATTTTTTCATCAAATATGTATTGTGCATTAAAAGAACAAATTCAGGGGAAAAAGGATCTGTCTGATCCTCATCCTCAAACTCCTGCCCAATGGAGATCCTTCCCTGTCCTAGTCCGATGCTCTCTGATGCCTAGTGCAATAGGGATCAAAACTGTGGGGGTGAGGGTGGGGGTCTAACGCCTCCTCCCCAAATCCCCCTGCACTGCAGGGCAAGAGAACAAAATGGCTACTGAGCCTGCTCTTTCCAGTGCCTCAGCCCAATCAGCATCTGAAGCCTGAAACTACTGCTGTTTTGTGGCTGCTTGTTTGGAATCTGGCACCGATGAGAGGATTCCTGAACAGCCTACAAAGGCCTGACTGAAGAAACTTAGAATGTCGATCCCCGCAGGCCACACAACGCTTCCCGCACTCCACGAGTGACATTTTCTTGCCTGCTACATAGCCAAAGAAAGCACCTTGCCTGAAACAGTCCTCCCTTCCTGCCATGAAATCACAGAGTCCCCAGGAATCCAAACTATGGGAAGGACCACAGCAGTCTTTCCTATCCAGAGTTAAGACTGCTGATGCTGAGCCTCACTCAGGGATTTTTCTTTTTTATTCAAGATTTCTTAAAGGGATCACTCCCCACTAATAAACCTCCAAAAGGAACCAAATGCTTTCCTTTAAAAGTCTTCTGGAGAAGCCTTGCAGGAGAGGTTAGGATATGATGGAGCCAGTAACACCGGCTATCACAACCTTCCTAAAACAATCTGATACAGGGTGCCAGACAATCCAGGGTCACCGACCCCCTCTGTTCTACCCTGCTCCACCAGGAGGATGGTGCAAAAACAGGACAACACCCTGGGAGTCCTTAATCCTCTACCGACAATCTTACTGCAGGTGGACACTCTTACCCCTCTGATGGAGACAGAGAATACTGGCAGACTGCAGGTGTCACAGTGCCTTAAATACTAGTGTACAGTAAAGCTTTTGTTCTCTATCTCCATCTGCTGGTAGGGGAGAAAAACCCATCCATCTGGACTAGTCTGGTGAACAATAAGGAATATGCATTATTTCTCAATAAACCGTGTACCTGTTTCAAACTCCAGGTTATGTTTATGCTCACCTGCCCAAGGCAATGGTGATATCATTCTTGGATGTTTTTAATCTTGTAACGTCTTTTCTGTTTAATGCCTGCAGTTCTCTCATAATTTGTTCCACCTTTTGCAGATTGAGGTAGGATTCTCTTCCAGTTGAACAGTCAAGAAAAGGAACATGAACAATGTAACAACTTAAATTTTACATAAATCTAGAAGTCAACCAAAAGAAAATTGGTTCTTACCTGCTAATTTTCATTCCTGTAGTACCATGGATCAGTCCAGACTGCTGGGTTGTGCCTCCCTTCCAGCAGATGGAGTCTGACAAAAAGCTGAAAGGCACCCCCTCTTAGCCTGGTGTGCCACCTGTGATCCCTTCAGTATAATCAGTATCAAAGCAGAATGAAGAAAATTTAACAACCAATGGCTAGACCAAAAACTTATTTGAACAATAAACTATGAGAACTATGGAGTGCTGACGAACATTTCGCTTTGCATATTTTCAATATCTTTGTATTCTTCGATACATCCTGCAGAATATAATAAAAAACAACTGAGTGGACTCTCCAGAACAGAATACCCCGGGTGGGCGTCTGGACCGATCCGTGGTACTACAGGAACGAAAATTAGCAGGCAAGAACCAATTTTTCTTTCCCTGTACGTACCCGGATCAGTCCAGACTGCTGGGATGTACCCAAGCTGCCCTAAATGGGGTGGGACCCGGAGAATCCCACTTGAAGCACACTGCTGCCAAAACAATCGACATCTGGGGCTTGGATGTCCAAAAGGTAATGCTTAGCAAAAGTGTATAAAGATTTCCAAGTAGCTGCTCGGCAAATCTCCTGTGGTGAAACACACTGGCTTTCTGCCCAAGATGCCGCTTGAGATCTGATCAAATGAGCTTTTAGACCATCCGGCACCAGCTGCCCATGACATATGTATGCCGAAACTATAGCTTTCTTCAACCATTCCCATACGGCCCGCTTTCATTCTGACTGTACCACCTCCCACGTTGTATATATTATCGTATGCCCATGTATGAAGATATACTTCGGGAGGACCAAGCGTGCGATTAGAACTCGTCTCATTGAACACCGTAGCTGCCTCAACATGGGCAAGATTAATGCTCCTATTGTTCAGCATTGCCTAGACATGAAGCATCTCTTCGTGGAACTTAAGTGGCGCATCATTGACCGGATTTTTTTGACAATTCGGGGAGGTGATCCTCAGAAGCTTCTCAATCTCCGTGAGCAACGTTGGATTTTTCAGCTAAAAACCATGCAACCCGATGGCCTTAATGCTGCCATCGAATGGTATTCGTTGCTATGATAAGTCATCAACAATTTACGTCATTTCCGGTCTAGGTCGGATCCTACTGGTTAATTCCTCCTTTAAAAATGGCGCGAAAGCGGCCCCTCTGGTAGAGGAGAATCATTACTATTCCAAAATGCGGTGTTTGCTATTTCACGTTAGTACCCATGGGATTGCTGTATATACAATGCCTATTGCTGATATATTGTTACTAATCTATTTTTTGAACTTATAGATACTATTAGCCCTTGATGAAGGCTGTTGACGCCGAAACGCGGTCCGTGTCGGGCTTACCTGTTTTCAAGATCTCACGACCATGTCTCTGGCAATTCTCCACATATGCTAAGCTAAGTGCAAATATTTACAAAAAAACCTAATATAGGTCATGAATGGACTATGCACTAATCTCTCTCACCTGAGCAAAAGAAAAATTAAAAAAAATCTCATGTAAGACCTATGATTATATTGCCGGTATACTTAATGCTAAGTAGCAATGAAAATGTATGCCCTGATATGAGGTCTGCCTTCAATCACTACATCGTGTATTTACACTACTAACCTAATGGATTGTTTGGGATCATAGCTCCTGCTGTATTTGGTTATCTGATCGCTATTCCCTGCCTGTTAATTCTGCACTAGAGGATATATTATTTTCACAATAAATATGTTTCCAGTACCACGGTCTTTTCTCTCCTTGGTTACAATATTCAGCTCTATCTGTTCAGGAGTTTTTCAACAGGCACGAGATCCATCCACGCGCCTGAATTAGATGAGAAGTAGGTCCCGATGTACTCGTCAGGAAAATCCCTTCCATGGATGGCCAAGAATTCTGTACTTACACAGAGAGAAAACTGTCTCTGTCACTGGAGCTGAAGCCTCCAGAGGGGTGTTCTCTAAATTGTAACTTGGTTCTTACTCACAGTTAGTAGTTCTTTTTCTTCTTTTAGTAAATGGGGATACCTTCTGGGAGGGAACAAGGCTGGAACTGCAGCTTCACAGGTCCATGGATGGGTAAGGAAGAGGGGAAGAAAACACTTCTTCCCAGATCTTCAAAATAACTTCTTCTGGTTCCCTGAAAAGGCAATAACATTGGAGTTGCCCCTTGCAATGGGTCACCACCTTGAGGGTAGGTCTTCCCTATCCTTGGGTGACCTAAACACAGAGCTCCCCGTTCCTGAATCCAGGAAAGGACCAGGTATCTAGTAAGACTCCTACCACTTACAAGCCCAAAAGCCAAAATACTCCAAGGACAACCATGCTGCACCTTGGAAGAAAAGTACAGCAGTGGAGCCCTTGACCCGCCCTAAAAGATCCCAGGCAGGATGGATCCCAGGCCCCCAGGTAGGCCAAAAATACAATTGAGGCAAAAACTACAACCTTCCTCCTGAACTGCAAAATTATTATGTACCAGTTGCACTAAGGTGAACTCTTATTGAGTTGGCCCTGAGACCAGGCTGGGACAGATGTTCAAGGTACTCAGTTTTTGTGTGGAGCAGGAGAAAGTATCTAAGGCCTTTGCTCACACCATAGGACAAACCGCTTCCATTTAAATCCAGACAGGTATATTTTCAAAGAAGCATATAAATTTAATATAATATTCTAGCAATTTTCATAAGGCCTTTACCCCGCATAAGTGCACTTTACTTTGGTAAAATCTTTGGACAACTCAAAGGAATATACTGTAGCAATTTTCAAAAGCCCACTTACATGGGTAAAGTGCCTTTATATGTGTAAAACTCATTTTTAAGCATGTATATGCTTTTGAAAATCAGGTCCATATGATTTTCTAGTGGAATCCTTTCTTGAAGCCAACAGAACCTGAGACATATGTGGGTACAAGCATTCTTGAGATTGGTGAGAGCAAAGCCAATTCCCTTTTTGAAGAAAAAGGATTAAGATTCTCAGGGAAAGCATCTTGAACTTATTGTCTTTTAGAAACTTGTTCAAGAACCCTAGGTATAGGATATGATGGAGTCTTCATGTATTCTTTGGAATCAGGAAGTACTTGGAGTAGAATCCCCACCATCTATCCCCTGGTGAAATGGGTTCAACTGATCTGGTCTCCAAGAGGGAGAAGAGCTTCTTTTGAAACAATTCCTGATATCATGGAAGATACAATAGATTTAATTTGAATTTGAATTTATTAAAACTTATATTCTGCACTTTCATGAATTACACAAGAACATTCATAATAAAAATAGTGCATATGTATTTCTCTAATTATGATTCCAGGGAGCCACAAATCTGAAGTTACACTGGGCCGACAGTTTATGTAAAATGTCAGCCTATCTCTGATGGGAAGGTCTTCTGGCAAGGGTACAAGGATGCAGGCTATGCTCTCTATTATCCAATCAAAACCCCGTCCAAGTAGTTGAATGGGGTTCTGGCTGTGGCTTAATGGCCCACTGCCATTTCAGATAGGCACATCGGGCCTGTTGCAATTGGGACCAAGGGAGCAGAAGATAAAGTTTCCTTGTTTTCAAAAAGTGCCTTCTCTGTCCCGGCCTTAAATTGCTCCTTGAGGAGTAGGGTTGGTCTGATGTGGCATGGACAGCTGATGCAGCACTCCAGTGTTCACTGATCTGCGCTATTACTGCTTTTACCTTATCTTCGAAACAATTCTCTCCAAACCATAGCATGTCTGCAAGTTTTTTCTGGACTTATGGTTGGAGGTCTGAAACCTGCAGCCAGGCAAGTCTGCAGGCACCAATCCCCAATTTTCCTTTCCTGTTCATACTCCAGATTAGTCCAGACAAGTGGGATGTACCCAAGCCCCTCATCACTGGGTGGGATTTCCAAAGACCTGCACGCAGCACACTCTCAAAGGAGCCCTCCTGTGGGGCCCTGACATCCAAATGGTAATGTCTAGTAAAAGTGTGCAAAGAGGACCAAGTTGCTGCCCAACAAATCTCCTACGGTGACACCAGCTCCACCTGAGAGGCAGCCTGAGCCTGAGCCTAGTGGAATGCACCCACAATCCCTTAAGAATCGCCCAACCTTACAAATATAGGTCAAAACTATTGCCTCCTTCAACCAATGAGCAATCATTATCTTAGTTATCTTGCAACCCTTCCTTGATCTGAGCATCGGAATCCATTAGTCACCTTGAGATATCTTAGGAGAACCCGACGCACATCCAAAAGATGAAATTCCCTTACATGGGGAGAATCTGATATCAGGTGCAAAATCTCCAGTAACTCCATTGTCTGGCTAAGTTGAAAAGCTGATACTACCTTGGGCAAAAAGGAAGGAACTGCCTGCAACGAGACACGATTGTCGGAAATTCTCAAAAAATGCTCTCTGCACGATAAGGCTTGGAGCTCAGAAATTTGTCTCACTGAGCAAATCACTATCAGAAACACTGCCTTCAAGGTAAGGTCCTTCAAAGAAATCCTTCGGAAAGGCTCGAAAGGAAGACTACACAGTACTCGCAAAACCAAATTAAGATTCCAGGATGGACAAAACTTATGGACTGGAGGGCACAAATGCTTCGCTCCCTTAAAAAACTGTACTACGTTCGGGTGAGATGTTAAAGGGTTGCCCCTGCAACCTCCCTCTGAAGCAACCCAAGGCTGCAACCTGGACTTGGAGATAATTATAGGCTAAACCCTTTGACAAGCCCTCTTGCAAAAAGGCCAAGACTTGGGCAACGTTTGCCTGCAAGGCATCCTCGCCATGTACTCCATAGGGATGTGAATCGTTTTTGAACGATTAAAATTATCATCAGATAATTTTAAAATCATCCAAAATCGTTAGAGTGCACGATACAATACAAATGCCCCCGATTTATTGTCAGGGGCATTTGTATTGTATCGTTAAATAGGGTGCGGGAAAACCGGCACACCAAAAAAACCCTAAAACCCACCCCGAACCTTTAAAACAAATCCCCCACCCTCCCGAACCCCCCCAAAATGTTTTAAATTACCTGGGGTCCAGTGGCGGGGGGGGTCCTAACGCGATCTCCAGCTCTCTGGCCATGGCTGCGTTGAGAGAAATGGCGCCGGTGGCCCTTTGCCCTTATCATGTGACAGGGCAAAGGTAGCACCGGCGCCATTTTGAGGATTGGCAATACGGCCTGCGTGCAGGAGGTCGCTCCCCGACCCCCACTGGACTTTTGGCAAGTCTTGTGGGGGTCAGGAGGCCCCCCCAAGCTGGCCAAAAGTCCCTGGGGGTCCAGGGCGATCTTCTGGATGCGTGACGTCGGGAACCAGGAACCAAAATGGCACCGGCTACCTTTGCCCTGTCACATAAGGGCAAAGGGCCACCGGCGCCATTTCTCTCAACACAGCCGTGGCCAGAGAGAGGGAGATCGCGTCGGGACCCCCCCCACTGGACCCCAGGTAATTTAAAACATTTGGGGGGGGGGTTCGGGAGGGTGGGGGATTTGTTTTAAAGGTTTGGGGTGGGTTTTAGGGTTTTTTGGTGTGCCGGTTTTCCCGCCCTCCCCCGATTTACGATTTTTAACGATTTTTTTTTAAAAAAAAAAACAACACGACGATAAGATTTCCCTCCCCCCCCAGCCAAAATCGATTGGTAAGACGATCAATCACACGATTCACACCCCTAGTACTCCACACCAAGACTCAAACACCCTCCAAACTCTGATATATGCAAAAGAAGTGGAGGATCTATCCTGAAGAAAAGTAGGAATCACCGGCTCAGAATATCCCTTCAAGTGTAAATGTAGTCTCTCAAAAGCCAGGCAGCTAGACAGAAGAGATCCGCTTGTTCTGACAAGATGGGTCCCTGACGCAGCACTCCTCTTAGGTGGCTTAACCGAAGAGGACAGTCTACCGCTAGCTGAACTAGGTCCGCAAACCACAGAAAGTGCGGCCACTCTGGTGCTACCAGGATCACTCGTCCCTGATGCTGCTCAATGCAACGCAACATCTGACCTAAGAGCGGCCACGGACGAAAGTCATATAGCAGAAGCCTCTATGGCCATGACTGAACTAGAGCATCAATCCCTGCAGAGCCAAACTCCTTTTGGCAACTGAAAAACTTGGTGGCTTTGGCATTCTTCCACGTTGCCAAGAGATCAAACTGGGGCTCACCCCACCTGCGTCAAATGAGCATAAAGGCCTCTGCTGTCAGCTCCCATTCTCCCGGGTCCAGCTATTGTCTGCTGAGATAATCCATCTGCCCATTGTTCACGCCTGCCATGTGAGAGGCTGCAAGTGCTGCTAGATGAAGTTCCACCCAGATAAAGAGTTCGTGAATCCCCTGAGCCACCAAGCGACTCTTCATTCCGCCCTGTCGATTGATATAGGCCACCGTCATCACAGTGTCTGAGAATACACCTACTGCCCATTCCTTAATCCGAGGCAGAAATAGCAGCACCACCCTCTGGACGGCTCTTGTTTCCAGATCGTTGATGGACCATAATCACTTCTTTAAATTCTTGCTTTAGTCAGTACTGACCACTCGCCCTCATCTCAGATATGGACTATATGCTAAGGTATGTATCCCGGTGTTATGAAGAATTTTGCCCTTATATACAGTCTGTATGTACTTATGAATTTCATCTTTGTTTTAATTTTAGTGGTTGAAATTATACACTTTACTAGTTCCTCCCGATGCAGCTTTGGGCGAAACAAGAGTCCGTTTTGGGGGACCTTGTTGACAACTGTTTCACATTGTAATGAGCTTTGGATGAGCCATATTGAACTTAAAGAGAAATAAAGAAAAACCAAGATTTTTGGACTGTATACCTACTTTGCATCTCCCCTTTTTTGTGTGGATAATTTTTGGAGTGCTGGTTTTGTCTCCCATATGCTTGTCTGATCTAGGCTATGAACAGGAACAAACATTTCTTTTATGGTAATCCTTCGTTCTAATAGGTATTGCTGAGTAACACTCTAATGAAGCGACAAAATGCTGGAACATAATTATAATGTTGTATAATGATGCTAATGAAGCTTTTGCATATATAAGATATGCTAATAGGAAATGTGTGACACTAAAAGGATATTTATTCTGCATAAGATGTGCCATGCCTAATGTGTAGTAGATAGTCACAAGAGTCCCTAATATCTCTTGTTTCTCTTCTTCAGATTCTGTTGCAAGAACTGTATTCAGCAGGATATCCTTTGCAGATTCAGCATGTGCTCTGGCCTGCGCAGGAAGACCTAGGGAGAGGAAATAAAAAAAAGAACAATCTTCACTATCCTGTCTTAAATGAATAAGACCAGAAGCAGAAAGCAGACATGATAAACAATGCTGTGAAAAAATCAGGGAAGATAACTTTAAAAGTTGTGCATGCGTGCCCATAAACTCATATGAGTGCATTGCTTGAACTTTCATGTATTTTGTATCATGTGTACAAATGTATGCACACAACACAAAATATGCGTAAGTTTCATACACGTTTTGAGCGTGCACCTGTGCAGAAATGTATGGGTTCGGTGCACATGCGCATGTATATGTATATTCATGAGCATGTGCATACTTCTACAAGGGTAGCACTTCCAGTTCTTCAGGGGTGTGGAGACTGACAATACCTGCACCAGCCTAATTTTACTGCCAGGGGGAAGTCGCCCATCTGGTGTCCAAGGTGTTGTATAATGAGGTCTTCCTTTTCCCAATCCCTGGCCAGAGGAAGAACATGTGAGAGAGATTTGGCGGGCCTGCAACGGGAATTTAATCATGGGCATCCAACCCACATGGGTATTTTTGTAGCGTTTTTAGGAACTTGAAGGCTAGCACTTAGTTTTTAATTTGTTTATTTTACTTAATGTTACTTAATTTACTTACTGCTTTTCTTTTATACATTATTGTGTAAATTGTCTTAATGATTTTTAGTACTAATTTATTATTTTACAGATTATTTTATTTCCATTATTCTTATTTGTACACCGTTGTGATGGCATGTTCCAAATGACGGTATAGAAAAGTGTATAAATAAATAAAATAAATAAATAAGAAGAATGTGGGTAGTGGTGGGGGGCCATGAGGGGGAGAACGAAGGGGTGGGGGTAGGTATTGTTGTGCAAGGGGAGGCTCAAAGTGGTCAGTATTTAGTGCTAGAGTAAATAAGTATTTATTGGAAGTGGACCCCTGTGCTGCACTGTGGTTGGCACAACCTAGAGAGTGAGCCACTTAGGTCAACACTGGCACCAGGCAGATAAACCCTGGGACAGGATTGGACTAGAGCTTCACCTGTACCAGCCCCTTTCCCCACAGGTTGAGCCCTTGGGTTCTGGGGGCCAGCAGGACTTAGGTAAGAGTGCCTCAGGGTAAGGCAAGATGGAGAGTCTGGGGGTCAGGCTGGGTGAGGGCAGGCAGGAAACGAGAGTGGTAAATGTCCAAGCTAGGGTCAATAGCAGGTGGCGGGCAAGAATGATCAATGTCCAGGCTAAGGTCAGAAGCAGGCTGTAGGCGTAACATAGTTAGGGACCAGGCAAGGGTCAGATCCAGTCTGAGGGAAGGCAGGAGCACAGGGAGGTGGACTGACGAGATGAGAATGCTGGATGTGACAAGACAGACTTGAGTGACAAGGCAGGACAGGATGGACAAGGAAAGGCAGAGCAGATAGAGAAATCAAAGCAGGGCGGGCTGGAGAGCTAAGGCAAAGCAAGGCTGGTCTGGAAAGAAGAGGCAAGGCAAGGAAAGCAAAGAAAAAAAGGTGGCCAATGTAACCCCGATATTTAAAAAGGGCTCCAGGGCTGATCGGAGAAACTATAGACTGATGAGCCTGACTTCAGTGCCAGGAAAAATCATGGAAACTGTTATAAAGAATAAAATCACAAAACATTTAGATAGGATAGACATGGTTTAATGGACACAACCAGCATGGATTTCCCCAGGGGAAGTCTTGCCTCACAAATCTCCCTCATTTTTTTGAAGGGGTGAATAAATATGTGAACTAGTAGATGTGGTGTATTTGGATTTTCATAAGGTGGTCAATAAAGTCCCTCATAAGAGGCTTCTAAGAAAACTAAAGTCATGGGATAGGAGGTGATGTCCTTTTGTGGATTACAAACTGGTTAAAAAACAAGAAACAGAGAGTAGGATTAAATGGTCTGTTGAAATGGAAAAAGGTAAACAGTGGAGTGCCTCAGGGATCTGTACTTGGACCTGTGCTTTTTAATATTTATTTAAAATCTTTTCTATACCGTCGTTAAGCTAGACGCCGTCACAATGGTTCACAATAAAGCACATAATTTCATGTTGCTTAAATGTGTTAAATTATATCAACTAAACAGGTGCCATCACCCTGTCTGATTACCTTCCGAAAAAAACTCAAGACTTGGCTTTTCGTCCAAGCCTTCCCTTAAGCCTAACATTGCAACAGTTCTTTCATTTAGCCCAATAGACTAAATGTCTGACCCAACCACTGTATATTCATACGTTCTCATTCTCCAGTTTTTTCTGTCCTTTATTTCCTGGCTACACTAGCCCCCAAGTTCATTCTCCCTTTTATTTGTAACTGCGCTTCGGCTTTCCTGTTATATGGTTATGTTTCAGTTAATCCCTAAGTTCGATGTAAACCGGCCTGATATGAAGCTTGTCATGAAGTTCGGTATAGAAAAATGTTAAATAAATAAATAAATAAAAATACTGTAACATAGTTTCATATTAATATATTTATAAATGATCTGGAAAGGGGTACAACAAGTGAGATGATCAGATTTGCAGATGACACAAAATTATGCAGAGTAGTTAAATCTCCAGCAAATTGTGATAAATTGCAGGGGGACTTTGTGAAACTGGAAGATTGGGCTTCCAAATGGCAGATGAAATTTAATGTGGACAAGTGCAAGTTGATGCATATAGTAGTCCTGGGGGCATTCTGCGCTACTGCGGAATGCAGAATTTGCACAGAATATCCCCCCTGCGGAGAATTGCCAAATTGTGTGCAGAAAATGTCAGAGGAGACCCTGACATGCCACAAACAGAGCACGTGCCTTTCGCAGTGAAGATGAAGGCTCTGGCACATTCGCAGTGAAGATGAAGGCCCTGGCATGCCCTGAACGGAGTGCACACGCCATTCGCTGCAAAGATGAAGGCCCCGGTGAGAGTGAATGGGTGAAGAGAGGTGTGTGTATGTGTGTGAGGAGGGGAGGGGAAGGTGAGAGAGAGCAGGGGAGGTGAGAGAGCAGGGGAGGTGAGAGAGCAGGGGAGGTGAGAGAGCAGGGAGGTGTGAAAGAGACCAGTGAGGGTAAGCAGGGGGGGTCTGTGTGAGAGAGAGAGAGAGCAGGGGATGTGAGAGAGAGCAGGGGGGTGCTTGAATATGGGTGCCAGAGAAAGAGAGCCTACATGAGGAGACTGTGAAGGAGTGTGTGTGTGTGTGTGTGTGTGTGTGTGAGAGATTGGGAACTGGTGTGTATGAAAAAGGGATCGTGTGTTTGTGAGGGTGCTAGCCTGTATGAAGGGATTGTGTATGTATGAGAGAGAGCCTGTGTGAAGGAGTGCGTGAGAAGAAACATAGGTAGCCTGTGTGAGGGTGTATGTGTGAGAGAGAAAGGGAGCTTGTGGTTGTGCATGCAAGAAAAAGGGACCCTGTATGAGGGGATGTGTGTGTGCGAGAGAGTGAGGGACCCTGTATGAGGGTGTGTGTATGTGAAACAGGATGCTGGGCTTGATGGACCCTTGGTCTGACCCAGCATGGCAATTTCTTATGTTCTTATGTCATAATACCTCTTCATTGCTCCTAGGTGAGACTGCACCTTGAATATTGTGTTCAATTCTGGTCGCCACATCTAAAAAAAATGTTGAGATTACTTACCTGATAATCTCCTTTTCCTTAGTGTATGCAGATGGACTCAAAACAAATGGGTATTGTGTGCTCGTGCTAGCAGTTGGAGACGGATCTGACGTCAGCACGGGTACATATACCCCCACAGGAAGTGTAGCAAATCAGTAATCTTCCTTGCAAAAGCTTTTATGGATATATGTGTAACTGACCAATCGATTAATCAACAGGATTACCCTGACCAATTGATTGTAGCTGGAGACCGCCAGTGTACTCAGCCGGAAGGCGTCGACACCCGGCAGGGTGGATGCCCTATACAAGAAACATGTCTTACCATGAGTCGGCGAATCCCCATGTATACCGGCAGCCGGGCGGGATGCTGAGTCCATCTGCATACACTAAGGAAAAGGAGATTATCAGGTAAGTAATCTCAACATTTCCTAGCGTGTAGCAGATGGACTCAAAACAAATGGGATGTACAAAAGCTACTCCCGGACTGGGCGGGAGGCTGCCTGAGGACCGTGTAGGATTGCCCTCGCAAATGCTGTGTCCTCCCTGGCCTGGACGTCCAGACGGTAGAATCTGGAGAAGGTATGGAGGGAGGACCATGTCGCCGCTTTACATATCTCTGCAGGCGACAGCATCTTAGTTTCTGCCCAAGAGGCCGCTTGCGCTCTGGTAGAATGAGCCTTGACCTATAGAGGCGGTGATTTTCCTGCCTCTACGTAGGCTGCCTTGATAACTTCTTTAATCCAGCGGGCGATGGTCAGCCGTGAGGCCGCTTCCCCTTGCTTCTTCCCGCTGTGCATGACGAACAAGTGGTCCGTCTTTCGTACTGCTTCTGACATTTCCAGGTATCTGGATAGCAGTCTGCCGATGTCGAGATGACGTAGTATTCGACCTTCTTCCGATTTCTTCAAACCTTCCGTGGTAGGCAAGGATATGGTTGAGGTGAAAGTGTGAAACCACTTTGGGTAAAAAGGATGGAACTGTGCGAAGATGGATAGCCTCTGGAGTGATTCTGAGAAATGGATCACGGCAGGACAGTGCTTGTAGCTCTGAGATGCGGCGTGCTGAACATATGGCCAGCAAGAACACCATCTTCAAGGTTAACAAACGGAGAGACAGGCCTCGAAGGGGACTGAAGGTGGATCCCGCTAGAAACTCCAATACTAGGTTGAGGTTCCACAAGGGCACTGGCCACTTCAGTGGCGGGCGAATGTGTTTGACTCCTTTCAGGAAACGGGAAACATCTGGGTGTTTGGCAATGGAGTTGCCGTCACGCCTGGGACCGTAGCAAGACAGCGCTGCTACCTGTACCTTGATGGAGATGAGGGACAGACCCTTCTGAAGTCCATCTTGCAGGAAGTCCAAGATGAGAGGAATCTTAGCGGCATGTGAATTGGTGCTGTGAGAGTCGCACCAGGCTTCAAAAACTCTCCAGATCCTGATATATGTCAGTGATGTGGAGAACTTGCGTGCTCGGAGGAGTGTATCTATTACCGGCTCCGAGTATCCCCTTTTCTTCAGTCTAGCCCTCTCAATGGCCAGACCGTAAGAGAATTGAGCTGGATCCTCGTGGAGGATGGGACCTTGCTGCAGCAGGTCCCTGTGTGGAGGCAGGCATAGAGGATTCCCTGCCAGTAGTCTTCTCATGTCTGCGTACCAGGGTCTTCTTGGCCAGTCCGAGGCCACTAGAAGAACTAGGCCTCTGTGTCGCTGAATCCTGTGTACAATGGCGCCCAGCAGGGGCCACGGGGGAAAGGCGTATAGCAGGATCCCCTGAGGCCATGGTTATACCAGGGCATCGATCCCCTGGGCCCGAGGATCCCGCCTGCGGCTGAAATATCTGGGAACTTGAGCGTTGGACCTGCCCGCTAATAGGTCCATGGCTGGCATCCCCCATCGATCCACAATTATCTGAAAAACTGTGGGTGACAGCTGCCACTCCCCCCGGGTTTAAGCTTTCTCTGCTGAGGAAGTCTGCCGTCGTGTTGTCCTTCCCGGCAATGTGGATGGCGGAGATGTCCTGAAGATTGGCTTCTGCCCAAATCATCAGGGGAGTTATTTCTAGGGACACTTTTTGGCTTCTGGTTCTGCCCTGTCGATTGATGTATGCCACTGTGGTGGCGTTGTCTGACATCACTCTGACCGCTCTGTCGCAAAGTCTGTGGGCAAATCACAGGCACGCAAGCCCGACTGCCCGTGCCTCTAGTCTGTTGATGTTCCACCTTGACTCTTCTCTGGTCCACCGCCCTTGGGCGGTGAGTTCCTTGCAGTGTGCTCCCCATCCGTTCAGGCTGGCATCTGTGGTGAGCAGAATCCAGGTTGGGGAGGACATTCTTGACCCCCGGCTTATGTGGCCGGGCTGTAACCACCACCATAGCTGATTCCGCACTCTGGCCGGCAAAGGTAGGTGTATGGTGTAGTTCCGCGATCGTGGACTCCATCGAGATAGAAGGGCGCGTTGCAATGGTCTCATATGAGCCCGCGCCCAAGGCACCACTTCCAGAATGGATGCCATGAGGCCGAGGACTTGTAGGTAATCCCGAGCTGTGGGCCGGCTGGCGCTCAGCAGGACCTGCAGATGATTCCGGAGCTTTGACCGTCTCTTGGAGGTCAGGCTGACCTTGTCGTTTTGGGTGTCGAATTGGACCCCTCGATATTCCAGCGACTGGGATGGCTGTAGGGAACTCTTCTTTATGTTGACTACCCATCCTAGGCTTTCCAGAAGAGCTATAACCCTGTTGGTTGCCCGGTGACTTTGCCCTGATCAGCCAATCGTCCAGGTAGGGATGGACGAGAATTCCTTCCTTCCTGAGTGCTGCCGCCACTACTACTATGACCTTGGTAAAGATCCGCGGCGCGGTGGCTAACCCGAAGGGTAAAGCTCGGAACTGGAAGTGCTGATTCAGGACTTTGAAGCGCAAATAGCGCTGATGATCCCGATGGATTGGGATATGCAAGTAGGCTTCCGACAGATCTAGGGAGGTGAGAAACTCCCCTGGCTGTACTGAATTCTTGACAGACCGCAGAGTTTCCATGCGAAAGCTGGGGACCCGTAGGTGTCGATTGACTGACTTGAGGTCCAGGACGGGCCTGAAAGTGCCCTCCTTCTTGGGTACTATGAAATAAATGGAATAATGCCCAGAATTTCTCTCTCCTGCAGGTACTGGGATTATGGCTCTTAGGGCCAGGAGCCTCTGTAAGGTCACTTCTAGTGCCGCTTTCTTGATCGGTGAACAAGGAGATTCCACAAACTTGTTCGGTGGAAGCTGAAGAAAATCCAGGTAGTATCCTTCCCGAATGATGGCGAGGACCCACTGGTCCGAAGTGATCTCGACCCACCTGCGGTAGAAGAGGGTTAGCCTGCCCCCTATGGCTGCTACCCTCGGATGGGTCGGCTGATTGTCATTGTGGGTTACGGCCGGGGCCAGAACCCAGGCCGGTTCTCTTCTTGGTGTGCTTAGTCCGAAAGGGCTGGTTCCTGGCTTGAGAACGAGGTGCTTGATAGCGAGTCCTGTAGGGGTTGAAGCGCTGCGAGTTTCTACCTCTGGATGGTCTAGAAACAGAACGCTGGCTCCTCCTTGACCTGTCTTCTGGTAGACGGGGCAATGGAGAGGCACCCCATTTAGTAGCCCAGTTCTAGAGGTCGCTGCCGAACAGTAGGAAACCCTTAAGGGCATTCTTGTGAGTCGTGTCTTGGAGGACGAGTCGGCCGCCCAATTGCATAGCCAAAGCTGTCTCCTGGCTGCCACTGAGGACGACACTCCCTTGGTTGCCGTACGGACGAGGTCGGAGGCTGCGTCGGTGAGAAATGCGAGAGCTGATTCCATGTCTTCTCCCGGGGTGTTGTTTCTTGCCTGTGATAAACAGGAATGCGTCACCACGGTGCAGCAAGTCGCGATTCGAAGGGACATGGCTGCTACCTCAAAGGCTTGTTTCACAATGGTGTCCATGCGTCGGTCATGCGTATCCTTGAGGGCCGCTCCCCCCTCCACCGGAATGGTGGTGCGCTTCACAATTGCGTTAACTATGGCGTCTACCCTGGGGCACGCCAGCAGCTCCTTGGACGCCGGATCCAGAGGGTACATGCCAGACAAGGCCCGACCCCCTTTGAATGAGGCCTCCGGTGCCTTCCATTCCAGCTCGATTAGCTGCTGTGCTGCTTGTAGGAGGGGAAAGTGGTGAGCCGTTTGGCGCAGGCCCTCTAGCAGGGGGTTCTTTACAGGGTCCCCTGGGGCGTCCTGGCCCAGAATGGCCAGCTACGATAAGCATTGTGAGACCAGGCCTGGAAGATCTTCTTTCTGAAAGAAGCGTCTCATGGTCCGATATGGTTCCATCTCCGAGGGAAGTTCTCCCTCCTTGGGGGGCTCCTCATGTTCCTCAGAGCAATCCGAATCCCCATAATCGGGGCTGTCGGGTGGCGAGTGGCCGCGCCTAGGTCTCGAGGGTCCAGGGGCCGGATCAACCGGGATGGAAAGACCCATACGAGGAGCAGACTGCATCTGGACAAAGGCGTGAATCCTCTTAAATAATTCCACCCAGGAAAGCGAAGCCGGATCTGGCCGTAGGGGCACAAGGTCTCTCGGGTTCCCTGGCTGCTCGCCGCGGCCTGCTAAGTCCGGTGTGTTCCCTGAGGAACCGCTGGGCTGGGACCGGTCCTGTCCTGGAACTCCCATGGCCTCCTCACATTGGGCACATAGGGAGTCTGCTTCCTCGTTCTGTGTGGCTCTGAGGTTGCATGCTGAGCAGAGGCTTAGAGCGTTCATGCCTGATTCTGGAGGTGCCGGCTCTGCGGACGCATGGGCTCTCTTATGCTCCATTCGCCTGAAATTCGGTGTCGCCCAACGATGTGCGCCGAACACGTGCACTTAACAGCATGCGCCGAGAACGGGTGACTTAGAAACGTGTGCCTATAACAGGCATCTTATAAATGTGTGCCTAAAACGGGCATCTTATAAATGTGTGCCTATAAACGGGCGTCTCATAGATGTGCGCCTATAAACGGGCGTCTTATAAATGTGCTAACAACGTGCGCCTATCGCGTGCGCTAACATCGTGCGCCTATCGCGTGCGCTAACAACGTGCGCCTATCACGTGCACTGAACAACGTGCGCCTATCGCGTGCGAACAACGTGCGCTTAATTGGCGAAAATGAGTAGGCAGGCAAGAATGGCGACCTCCTAGGCGGGCTACCTCGAGGGCAGGCCCAGTTAGTCCACACTTCCTCGGAGACCAAGTAAAGATGTACGCCTTACCTTGTCTTCGGCGCTTCCCGGCTGCGACCCGGGCGGTCTCCGGCTGCGGGGGGGAGAGGGGAATACCTTCACCGCCACGCTTAAGGAAGTGCACCCGCTGCCTCTAGGCCGCGCCCGAACTCGTCTCGCTTGGGGGCCAAGTCCATGCCGGGACCGAGGCTACCTCTAGGCCGCGCCCGAACTCGTCTCGCTCGGGGGCCAAGCCGCGCCCGAACCCTTCTCACTCAGGGGCTGGGTCCCTGCCGCGAACCGGCCACCGGACCAAGGCTCTTACCTCCGAGGGACCACGGAAGTCAGCTCGGGAAACTCAACTGGGTGATTGACCACCTGGTATCACCACAGGAGTGCGGGGCTCGTCTTCAGTAGGTTTCTTCTATGAATTTAGTCGTTAGAATTTGGAAACATGCTCAGCGAGCGTGGGGTAGCTCCAAACTGCTTTGGAGACGGAAATTACTGATGTGCTACACTTCCTGTGGGGGTATATGTACCCGTGCTGACGTCAGATCTGTCTCCAATTGCTAGCACGAGCACATAATACCCATTTGTTTTGAGTCCATCTGCTACACGCTAGGAAAGATAAGGTTTCACTAGAGAAAGTACAGAGAAGGGCAACCAAAATGATAAAGGGCATGGACGGCTCCACAGTGAGGAAAGGCTAAAAAGGTTAAGGCTGTTCAGCTTAGAGAAGAGACGGCAGAGGGGCTATATGGTAAAGGTCTACAAAATCACAAAAAGACTTGCATGGATAAGTGTGAATCAGTTATTTACTCTTTCAGACAATACAAGGACTGGGGCACTATGAAGTTAGCAACTAGTACATTTAAAACAAATCAGAGAAAATTATTTTTCACTCAATGAACAATTAAGCTCTAGAATTCATTGCCAGAGGTGGTAGTTAAGGCAGCTAGTATAGCTGGGTTTAAAAATGTTGGGATAAGTTCCAAAAGGAGACGTCCATAAACTGCTATCAATAGGGAATAGCCACTGCTTGTTGGCGGCATTAGTAGCATGGGATCTACTTAATGTTTGGGTACTTTCCAGGTACTTGTGATTTGGGATTGGCCACTGTTGG